>NC_044317.1:52068276-52383070 GCF_007474595.2 Lynx canadensis
AGGTGTAAAAGGCGAAGGGAGTTCACTCGTGTTCCGATTATTTACCGCTGCCAAACAAAACTGCCCTCCAACAGGGGCCTGAAGGTTGACAGTCATTCCCTTTGTTCACAAGGCTGGGGGGCGGGCGGGGTTGAGTGGATTCAGGCTCAGGACCTCTCAGTGCCGTCAAGGTCAGATGGGGGGTGGCCTGGAGTCGGGTCAAAGGCGTGGTCACTTGCTCTCTGGTGGCTGATGGGGGGCTGGCCAGGACCTCGCACCTCCTCTCCGGGCCGGGCCGTCTCGCTTCTTCCCAAGCTGGCGGCCTCAGGGCACCGAGGTCCCTTACATGGCGGCTCAGAGCTCCAAAGACCAAGTCCCCAGAGAGCTAAACAAATATCATATTGCCTCCTCCGTGACCGTTCCTCGAAAGTCACACGGAGCCACGCATTAGTTTGCTGGGCTTAAGCTTACGAGGTGTGGTCTAAACCGCGAACATTGATTTATTGTCTCCCCTTATAAATTCTGGAGGGTTGGAAGCCCAAGATCAAGGTTTTGATAGGGTAGATCGAGGTGTTGGTGGGGGAACCCTCAGGAGGAAGGGATAATCGGTCCCTGTTTCTCTCCCAGCTCCTGCTGGTTTCCTGGTCATTTCCGGTGTTCTTTGCTTCGGTTCCGTCACCCTGAGCTCTGCCCTAATCGTCACAGAATATTCTCCCTTTGTGCGTGTTTGTGTCCAAATACCTGCCTCTCATAAGGACACCCATCATGTTGGATTGAAGGCCCACCCTGCTCCAAAATAACCTCATCGTAACTCACTTAACCACAACGACTTGATTCCAAGTAAGGTTATGTTCTGAGGGGTTGAGGGTTGAGGTGTCAACATAGAAATGTGGGTGGGGAGACGTGATTGAACGAATAACAAATCGCTTCTGCTATAGTCCCCAACCTTCCCAGATTCACAGGGAAAGAACATGGAAACCCAACGCTTTTTTTTGTTTTTGTGTTTGAAGTTTATTTATTTATCTTAAGAGAGACAGAGACGGCGCGAGTCGGGGGAGGGGCAGAGAGAGAGAATCCCAGTGAGGGGCTCGAGCTCGTGAAACTGTGAGATCACGACCTGAGCCGAAACCAAGAGTCAGACACTTAACCTACTGAGCCACTCAGGTGCCCCATAAGCCCAACTCCTTCTTTTAAAAATTTTTTTTTAAGTTTATTTATTTTTGAGAGAGAGAGAACAAGCAGGGAAGGGCAGAGAGAGGGAGACACAGGATCCGAAGCAGGCTCCAGGCTCCGAGCCATCAGCCCAGAGCCCGACGCGGGGCTCGAACTCACGGACCGCGAGATCGTGACCTGAGCTGAAGTCGGACGCTTAACCGACCGAGCCACCCAGGCACCCCCCAAGTTTTTAGATTTTAAGTAAAATGGGGGCACCTGGGTGGCTCGGTTTTTAGATTTTAAGTAAAATGGGGGCACCTGGGTGGCTCGGTCGGTTAAGCGTCTGACTTCAGCTCAGGTCACGATCTCGCGGTCCGTGAGTTCGAGCCCCGCGTCGGGCTCTGGGCTGACGGCTCGGAGCCTGGAGCCTGTTTCCGATTCTGTGTCTCCCTCTCTCTCTGCCCCTCCCCCGTTCATGCTCTGTCTCTCTCTGTCTCAAAAATAAATAAACGTTAGGGGCGCCTGGGTGGCGCAGTCGGTTAAGCGTCCGACTTCAGCCGGGTCACGATCTCGCGGTCCGTGAGTTCGAGCCCCGCGTCGGGCTCTGGGCTGACGGCTCGGAGCCTGGAGCCTGCTTCGGATCCTGTGTCTCCCTCTGTCTCTGCCTCTCCCCGGCTCGCACTCTGTCTGTCTCTCAGGAATAAATAAAACATTAAAAAAATTTCTTAAATAAATTTCAATACAGTGTACTAATTAAATGAAAATGTATTAATTAAAGTGTATTACTTATGATTCAAACTTATTAACTACAATTACACGAAAACTGTATTAAGTGAAAACCTATTAACAAATGAAACTTATTAATTAAAATGACATTAGGTTGTACTCTCAAAATTAAATTCACCTGTATTAATTTACGTGCATTGATTACATTTCAATTGAAATTATTGATTGAAATGAAATGAAAACGTGCCGGTTAAATTGAACCTAACATTTAGCAGTTGGATCAAGCTTTGCTGCTATTGAAATTAAAATTGAGTAAATAAAAATAAAATCTAAGTTAAAATTAACTCTTTTTTTAAGTTTATTTATTTATTTTGAGAGAGACAGAGGCAGTGTGAGTAGGGGAGGGGCAGAGAGAGAGGGAGACTGAGAATCTGCAGTCAGTGCAGAACCCGATGCAAGCTTCGAACTCATGAAACCATGAGATCGTGACCTGAGCTGAAACCAAGAGTCGGACGCTTAACCAACTGAGCCACCCAGGCGCCCCACTTTTTTCTTTTTTAAGATTTTATTTTGTAAGTAATCTCTACATCCGAGGTAGGGCTTGAACTCACAACCCTGAGCTCAAGAATTGCCTGTTCTACTGAGTCAGCTAGGCACCCCAGCTTTTAAAGTATTAAATGAAATAATATTTTCCATAGATCGTATCACACAATTACAACTCTACAATTCGAGGAATGAGGGGCGCCTGGGTGGGTCAGTCGGTTAAGCATCTGACTTGGCCCCAGGTCATGATCTCACAGTGTGTGAGTTCGAGCCCCACGTCGGGCTCTGTGCTGACCGTGTGGAGCCTGGAACCCCTTCGAGTTCTGCATCTCCCTCTCTCTCTGCCCCTCCCCTGCTCACACTCTGTCTCTCTCCCTTTCTCAAAAAATAAATAAACGTTAAAAAAAATTTTTTAGGGGCGCCTGGGTGGCTCAGTCGTTAAGCGTCCGACTTCAGCTCAGGTCACAATCTCACGGTCCATGAGTTCGAGCCCCGCGTCGGGCTCTGGGCTGATGGCTCAGAGCCTGGAGCCTGCTTCCGATTCTGTGCCTTCCTCTCTCTCTGCCCCTCCCCCGTTCATGCTCTGTCTCTCTCTGTCTCAAAAATAAATAAACGTTAAAAAAAATTAAAAAAAATTTTTTAAAATAAATAAACATTACAAAAATTAAAAAAAGAAAAAAGAATTCACGCAACGTGTATGTGAAGATACCACACGCAGTGCCTGGTGCACGGGACTTGCTCAGATGGGTGAGCTAGGAGGTCGGACTGAACTCAGGCTCAGAGGGTAGGCCGGGACCAACCCCCTCCCCGGAGACCGCACGCCCTGGAGGGAAGGGCGTGAGATCTCCGGTCACCCCTGCTCTGTGCCAGGCGCTGTTTGAAGCGCTTTACACGCATTAACTCATTGGATCCTTTTAAAGACCCTCTGAGGCCGTTACCGCGATCGTGCCCATTTTCCGGAGGAGTAAACCGAGGCCCAGAAAGACGAACCTAGTAAAACGGAGGAGTCGAGATCCGAAGCTCTGGATGTGAACCCGGGCCCTGACCCCCCCAAGCTACAGGGCCTCAGGCAAGCGTCAGTTTCTGCACCAGAGGGAGGACAGCGACGCATCCGAGTGGGTGGTCTCGGGGATAACGGGAGGCCTGTGCAGAAAGTCCTCCCTGAATCATGAACGGCCAAACGTTATGTCAATGATGAAACCGGGTGGGGAGTGGAAGCCCCACATTGGCCTTTGGGATTTTCTCTCTCCCTCTCTGTCTGCCCCCGCCCTGCATGCTCACTCTCTCTCTCTCTCTCTCTCTCTCTCTCTCTCTCTCTCTCTCTGTCTCTCTCAAAATAAATAAATAAAAATAAGTAAATAAGAAATAACCCATTTCGGGACGCCTGGCTGGCTCAGCCATAGAACATGGGAACTCTTGATCTCGGGGGCGTGAGTTTGAGACCCATGTTGGATGGAGAGATTACTTCCCCCCCCCAAAAAAAAAAAATTTTTTTTTTTTTAATTTCACTATCCTCTGGTGGGGGACCCTCTCTCTTTATCTCTGAGTCTCCCCCAGCCAGCCACTTAACGAGCACGGAGCGCCTGCTCTGTGCCCGGATGCTGTGCCCAACAAGCAGACCCTGTCCCTGGCCTCACGGGTTTAAGTCCTTGTGTCCTGGGCGCAGACCAACAAGAAAAGAAGTAAGTTAACAAAACGCAGACCCTCAGGTCCCACCCAGGCCTCCCGAATTCGGAGGTCTCGCATTTTGTTTCAGCGGGGTCCCCGTGGGATTCGTATGCACCCTGAAGGTGGAGAAACACTACCTGGGACCGCGTGACCCGCGAAGGCTTCTCGGAGGAGGAGGCGTGTGATTGAGACTTAAAGTTTGAGACGGGCGCGCAGTCACGTAGGGTGCGAATTCCAGGCACAGAGAGGTTCAAGCCCAAAGGTCATGACCCCAAGTAGAGGTGTGAGCTCGGGGAGGATTGGGGTCATTCCGGCAGCCTGTCGGTGACGGGAATACTGGCTGAGGTTAGGGAGACAGGTGACGGCCCCTGGTGGCCCTGGGAAGGGGTTTGGATGGCTTATGGGAACCATGGAAAGGTCACATGGGGGAGGGGGGACACGAGCTGATTGATATTTACAAATATGTCCCTCTGAGGAGTGTGAGGGGCGCCTGGGTGGCTCAGTCGGTTGAGCGTCCAACTTTGGCTCAGGTCATGATGTCATAGCTCGTGAGTTCGAGTCCCGCGTCCGGCTCTGGGCTGATGGCTCCGAGCCTGGAACCTGCTTCGGATTCTGTGTCTCCCTCTCTCTCTGCCTCTCCCCCGCTCACACTCTGTCTCTGTCTCTGTCTCTCTCTCTCTCAAAAACAAATAAACATTAAAGAAATAATAATAATAATAATATGCTGGGTGATGACAGGAGCTATCCCAAGGTTGATTATACGTAACTGGAGAGAAGGAGACTCTGGAGCAGGGGCTCAAAATCATTACCTTCCAACAGCTTCTCCCCTGGTGTGACCAAACTTTGCACGAACGACCCCACACGGAATGGCACAGTGGCAAATGCACGGTCCGAGTCTCGTGCCCGGAGACGGTGAATTAACTGAGCAGGCACTGACTTGGGCGTTGGTTTGTTTTAAAGCTCCCCCCAGGTGACCCGAGCGAGCGTGCAGCTCAGGGGTCAAACCTGCAACGAGCAGAGTCTCTCTCTGGGGGATGGGTGGCCCGCTGCTCGGCCTCCTACCTGCCACCGCTTGCCACCCGCGTGCAGACCACCTGCTCTTTCCGACAGGCTGGGACCGTGCTCCTCACGCTGGGATCAAGGTTATCTGTGGTCACCGAACCCTCGGAGAAGGCACCGTACAAGGGGAGGCCAACCCGCCCTTGGGAGAGCAGGTCAGATGTTGCAAGAGGAGTCAATCCGTGAGGACACTGAAAAGGGGGCACCGGAGAAGCGGAAGGAAAACCGTGCCAGGGGAAGCCCCCAGGGAAGCCGCTCTCCAGAAGGAGGGAAGGGGTCCACTCTGACCGCCGGTGTCTCCGCTCCACCACCCTTTCTTCCCCCATCTTCGCTTGGCTACTCTCCGCGTCTCACTTTTGAATCGCTTCCTTCAAGCACCCTCCGACCCCTCTGGAATGCACACCTGGCCTAACCCCAGCCATCTGCCTTCTCGGGAAGAACCCACACAGCCAGCCCAACAGGTTCGACCTGAACCAGAGAAATCACAGACCTCACACAGGCACAGGGCTTTCTCTAGGTGGCTCTGGTGCCCACTGGGCTCAAAGGAGGACTGTTGCCTCCCGCACTGCCCCCCCACCTGCCCGCCACCTGTCGACCCTCCCCATACTTCCCTGCGCAAACTGACTGTCAGTCGGGCGGGATGTCCTTGCAGCTCATTCCCAGAGCACCAGCCTGGCATTTTCTCTCCCTTCTGTGCCCACACCCTTCCAACCCCGGCTTCCAGCCACCCCGTTCTCCTTCCCTCCCCTTCCCTCCTTTTGAGGTTCCCGCTTCATCTTTCTCCCCGTCTTTCTCCCTCTCCCTCACCCCCTGGACAACATGGTCCCACACCAGCCGCCGCAGCCCTTTCGAAAAGGCAAACGGGACGGGGCGCCCCAGGGGGCTCAGTCGGTTAAGCGTCCGACGTCGGCTCTGGTCGTGATCTCAGGGTTTGTGGGTTCGAGCCCCGCGCCGGGCTCTGTGCTGACAGCTCGGAGCCTGGAGCCTGCTTCGGATTCTGTCTCTCTCTCTCTCTCCCTCTCTGCCCCTCTCCTGCTTGCAACTGGCCATATGGGAGGTGACAGCGGCCTGGACTCCGTTAGTAGGGAGAGAGATGGGGAAGGGTCTGAATAGTAGTCAAATCACTTGCTGTGTAACTAATTCCTCAATATGCATCTCTGATTGTTCCGTGGGGCCGGGGGCCAGGCTTATCCTGGTCCCTGTGCCTCCTACCTAACAGGGCTTTCGGGAACAATGATACAAAAGTTCCAGGTACCGTTCAGAACCCCCTCACATCCACTCCCTCCTGAGAGGCGGATTGTTACAGATGAGGAAACTGAGGCACAGAGAGGAAACTGACTTGCCCGAGGCATACAGCCAGTAGGTGGCAGAGGAGGGATACAAACCCAGACAGAGGCCTCATTCCAGAGCCCCGCCCTCTGCAACACCAGACTGGCCTCGGAAAGAAGCCGCCATAAATATCTTTTATTAAGGTGGCAGGGGGAGGGCTGTTGTGGGTCATTTGAGCTCCCTCTCCTTACACCCTTTTGGGGGGTGGGGCGCGGATTTTGCTCCGTTTGCTGTTTTGTTCGATGATGGTGAATGGCCAGCACTTGCAGAATGATCTTTCCTAAGCACGTGCAGCACCAGCCCAGATCTGACAGCTGGGCCCGGGCCCCGACACACCACCTCCGTTCACCTCCGGCCGGACAGCCCCAAAGTACAGCTCCTCGAAATCCAAGTGGGTGCCGTCTCCGAGCACACCCAGGACGTTCCTTTTCCAGGCGGAAGGATCTAGGTTCACAGAGACCCTCCCCTCCTTGCCAAAGTCCTTGCGGTTTCCCGGAGAGCCTTCCAGAAAAGAAGAAAGATGAAACCAGGGAGACTTGGGTCAAAGCCACCTTAGTGCAGGCGACACAGGCTACTGAGGTCAGTGCTTCCCTCCCTTCCATCAGTACCTATCACCTCTTTTCCCCAAATTCAACGAGATCATCAATCCCTTTAAAACTAAGCCCATCGTGGGGCGCCTGGGTGGCTCAGTGGTTTAAGTGTTTGACTTCAGCTCAGGTCATGATCTCACAGCACATGGGTTCGAGTCCTGCATCGGGCTCTGTGCTGACAGCTCAGAGCCTGGAGCCTGCTTCGGATTCTGTGTCTCCCTTTCTCTCTGCCACCCCCCCTCCCCCCATTCGCACTCTGTCTCTCTCAAAAATAAACATTAAAAAAAATTGTTTTGATTAAAATTAAGACCATTGTGATCTCACAGTTTATGGGTTCGAGCCCCACATTGGGCTCCCTGCTGATGGCACGGAGCCTGCTTTGGATGCTCTCTCTCCCTCTCCCTCTCTCTCTCTCTCTCTCTCAAAGTAAATAAATGAACTTAACAAATAAAATTAAATTAAGACCATTGTTTCTTTACTTAATTGGTGATAGCTCCCAGCTAATACATAGCACAAACTCCAAAGCTGTCATTCTTCGACCATTGTCTCTCTCTCTCTCTCTTTTTAAAAAATGTTTATTTATTTATTTTTGAGAGAGGGAGAGAGGGAGGGGCAGAGACGGAGGGAGAGAGAGGATCTGAAGCAGGTTCTGCGCTCTCAGCACAGAGAGCAGGCTTCGAACTCACAACCTGTGAGATGTGATCTGAGCCAAAGTCAGACACGTAACCGACTGAGCCACCCAGGTGCCCCAAACATTGTTTCTTTCTTAAGGGGTTAATCCAGCATCCCTGGAAGGGGGATGTATATTGTACTATTAGAAGCAAGATGAGATCTGGATATAGGAGTAAAAGTTTGAAGGGGAAATTAGAAGGAAAGAGAGAATTCTGGATTGCCTTGGTCATTCAACAAATCCGAAAGTAATAGGTGGTGGGGACGCCCACACATTTATCTCAGTTCTTAGTCTGTCCTTTGCATCGGTCAGCTACAGCTGCGTAACAAACCGTCTCAAAATATGGTGGCTGAAAACAACAGCCATGTTGTTTCCCCACGTGTATTTGGGTCATCCGGACGGTTTCTGCTAATCTGGACCAGGCTCGGCTGACCTTGGCTGGGCTCACTCATGAGTCTGTCATCCTCTGACAGGGTAGCTAGAGGCTGGCTGGTCTGGAGTGACTTCAGCCGGGATGACTCAGTTCTTCTCTACCTCTCCCTCACATCCGTCCGGCAAGCTAGCCCAGGCACGCTCTCGTGGCGAAGGCAGAGAGGCAGGAGCGGGAGGAGAAACACTCAGACATCGTAAGGCCTGTGAGGGTGATGCTTGCTCTTTTGTTTTTTAAGTGTATTTATTTATTTTGAGAGACAAAAAGAGAGGGAGAGAAAAGCAGGGGAGGGGCAGAGGGAGCGAATCCCAAGCAGGCTCGGCATTATCAGCACAGAGCCCAGCACAGGGCTCCAGCTCACAAACCGAGAGATGGTGAGCGGAGCCGAGATCAAGAGTGGGACGCTTAACTGACTGAGCCACCCAGGCGCCCCTACCCTGGGGTTCTAGAAGAGGATGTCTTTGTTCTGTAGCTCTGTGCCGCAGCGTTTGTGGGGATCGAGGGACACAGTGTCTTCCCCTGCCTCTCCCATGTTCAGAAAGGCGTGACAGAAGACACATGTGGCATGTCCTCCGGACATGCCAGCAGCCCCGGTTGCCTTCTTGCCCCGCCGCGGCTGCCTCAGGGCCTTTGCCCCTGCTCTTCCCGTCCTCCCTTGTCGCGCAAACTCTATTCATCTTCGAGTTTTAGCTTACAACCGACATCCCTCAGGGAGTTCACCCCCCAGTCCCCCAAAACCAGGCCAGAGGCCCCCAAAGTAGCATTTGAGATCATTTCCAGGTGACTTATTTTCACGATCAGGCCTTTATTTTAATGCAGGTTAGGGAAAAAAAAAAAAAAGTAACAAGCCTGTCACACCTGTGATGTCAGGACCCTTGATGCTTCCGAGGAGCCTCAGGGAGCCCCACGGGAACCCATTTAAGGAATTAAGAAGAAAAAAAAACCCACGTTGGTTGAAAGAACAAATTAAAAATATAAACAGTAGAGGCAGTATTCTGCAAAAATCGCGAAATGGCCCTTTGGGAATCCCAGACGCTGAGAAGCCCCTGGGGGCTGGGTTAAGCCTGCCTGGCCTCTCAGGTGCTAGGAGCTAATAGCTATCACTTGGGCAATGATTTGGTTTATGTCTGTCTCCCCCACTGGGGTGGGGCAGGGCTGGGCCTGTCCCCGTCACCAGTGTCCCCTGCATCACCGGCACAGGGTGGGGCACAGAGCAGGTGCTCAGGGAATGTGTGCAGGGAACGAACAGATGCTAAGCTGCTCGAGGGTGTGGCCTTTCCCCCCCCCCCCCCCCCGGAGGGCATCAGGGAGCCCGGGCAGGGTTTCAATCAGCAATGTCAAGGTTCATCTCCGCTTTAGAAACTCTGGGCTCTCTCTTCCTCCTCTGGGCCCAGAAAACCAATGCCCCCCTCCCACACTGCCTGTTCCCTTTTCCTACCACACTGTTCTTTATCGTTCTCCGCCTCCTCCAGGAAGCCTTTCTGAACCCCAGGCTGGGTCGGGTAGCTGTTCCCGGCTCCTACAGCCCCATGCCTCCCCCATCCCGGCCCTGACTACCCTGGAGGTGAGTCTGTATCCTCCAGTGGCCTGGGAGAGCTTTACGAGGTCTCCCCTGCGCTCTCTGTAACCCCTCCAGAGCGGGTGAACTGTCTGGACCTCACTCCCCAGATATCTCCATTCTTTCCCTCCACCTGGCCCTGTCAGTTGATGGATATATGGGTTGTTTTTCCACTTTTGGCGATTGGGAATGATGCTACCAGGAACATTCCTGCACAAGTTACTTTATTTTCATTTTCTTAAATTTAAAAAAAAAATTTTTTTAGATTTATTTACTTTTGATAGACAGAGAGAGACAGAGCACGAGTGGGGGAGGGGCAGAGAGAGAAGGAGACGCAGAATCCGAAGCAGGCTCCAGGCTCTGAGCCGTCAGCCCAGAGCCCGACGCGGGGCTCGAACCCACGAACCGCGAGATCATGACCTGAGCCGAAGTCGACCGCTTAACCGACCGAGCCACCCAGGCGCCCCTTTGCACAAGTTATTTTTGAATTCCTGTTTTCACTTTTTTGGGGGGTATATACGTAGGAGTCGGTGCATGGCAATTCTTTGTGCAACTTGACTGCGGAAACTCGAAACTGGTTTCCATTTTGGCTACACCAGTTTGCCCACCAGCGGTGTATGAGGGTTCTGATTTCACCACATCCGTGCCAACCCCTGTCCTTGTCCCCTTTTATCACTGCGGCCATTCCCGTGAGTGTGAATCTGCGTCTCGCTGTGGTTTTGATTTGCATCTCCCTGATGACTGATGACTTTCGAGAACCTTTTCGTGCACTTGTCGGCCATTTCCCGCTACCTTTTGCAAGCTGCCCACAGCCCCCCACTGCACCCCAATAAAGCCATTTTCTCCACGTTCACAGCCCGGTGGTTTATCTTACCTCCCATTCTTGCCTCCCTCTCTAGAAATTTTGGACACCTTCCTCTTGCTCCAGCCATGACCTGCCCATTCTTCTTGGTGTCCCTTTTCTTTTTTCTGGAGGGAGATGTGGGACGGTGGGCCAGTTACTTAACTCCTCTGTTCTTCAGTGTCTTCATCTGTGAAATGAGAGTGGTAACAATTTTGACTTCTGGGTTGTTGCAATGCTTCAATGAGCTGATGTACATGAAATGTTTAAAAATGTGCCTGATACACGGGAAGCATTAAGTAAGTGTTTAATGGAGGGCGGGGGTGGGTAAAAGGGTCAAGGGCAAATCATGTCCTCTGTGAATGCACTTAAAAAAAATTTAGAAGTTTGCCTCCGTGTAGAATTTTAGAAAGAACCACCTAAATTTGTTTTATTAGAAACAAAACAAAAACCTCTCTACTGTGGAAGGTCGATACAAAATAGTTGACCTCTGTGAAGACACAAGTTTTTAGGGGCAGGTGTAATATAACAGTTACAAGTATGAACTTTGGGGTGGGGCTGCCTGGGTTCCAGGTCCTGCGGGGCCTGATCTTGGCAGTTCTGGAAGCTCTCTGTGACTCCGTTTCCACATCTGCAAACCAGGGATAAATATTAGAACCCCCCACCTGCTAGGGACGGTTGTTGGTACCTTCGCTGAGGTTATTTCTATGGACCAGGGCTGAGAGTGCCAGCTTGGTTAAGCAGTTACTCACAATTTGCAGATGGGCAAATTTTCACTCCAGGCTTGACTCTCATGCCAAATTAACAGTGTATCACAAACCCTCCCCCCACGGGATCTAGACAGAGGAAGTAAGAACACTAACAGTTCAAACCTCATTAGCTGCAGGAAGTCGTTCTTTTCCTCTCTAGATCTCCCAGAACACACGAGTATTAATAAAAGTCAAAACCCAGGACGACTGTCCCCCCTGCCCAGGCGCTCAGCTTGCCTCACAGCCTCACATCATTTTTCTGGAGGAGGCAAGTTTCCCTTCTTAAAGGGGCCTCTCCTAGGTTTGATTTTTGCTTCTTTCCTTTAGGGCTTCCTTAGGCTTTTTTCTCTTCATCCTCCCCCAAGGCAGGAGGGTGCAGGGGGAGAGTCCTCAGAACTCAGTCCTGTATTTTTATTTACATGGTGTGCCTTTCTTTGAATGGGTGATACAGGGCTCTAACTTGAAGGCAGTACAAAAACATCTATCCTCTACCCGCCCTGTCTTCCTCCCCACACACAACTGCTGTTACTGCTTTCAAAGACATTCTGTGCATTTGACAAGCAAAAGCTTGTATTTTTTTTTTCACCCACTTTTAAGTCGGTACACTCTCTGCTCCCCTCTTCGCTTTTGTTTCTTGACCGGATACATAACTTGTTGTGTGGCGGTTCGTGTCTTCCTCATTTTACGGCTACTGCGTGTGTCACTACGGGTCAGGCCACAGCTTATTTAAATGAGTCCCCCATCCGTGGGCAGCAAGGTTGTTTCCGGGTTTGTTTTCCGTACAGCGTGTTTATGAAAACACAAACAAGGCTCCGCACCCTGGCCTTTGATTAGTATTTGTGGAGAAACGAGGGCGGAAGCCTCCACCTGCCCACCCCCGCTGGCCGCATCCGCCGAGGGTACCCCCGTCTGCCGGGTCCCGGCGCTCCGGCTGCGGGCCCTTCCTCCCCAAGCTGTCAGGCGCGGGCCCGGGCCCTCTGGAGCCCCGCCCCGCGGCCGGCCCGCAGTCGGGCCGATTCAAATCCAGCCAATGGCAGGGTGTAAACAAACCCAGGCCCCGCCCTCCGATGAATAATTCCCCGGGCAGGCGCGAGGCCCAATTAACCCGGTAGGGGTTGGGGGCGGGACGGAGCGGTGGGCCCGCCCCTAGGCGGGAGCCAATGGGCGGTCAGGCCCCGCCCCTCGCACTTGCCGCGCTGAGGACCCGAGGCCGGGCTGGGCTCGCAGCTGCCTGATTTCGTTGCGGCTCTTGGCTTCTGCGCTCCGAGCGGGCCAGCAGGGCCCGTGAGCTGGGGCAGCGCAGTCGCGCCGTACGAGCCATATTTAAAGGGCGCGGTCAGACGGCAGAAGCGGGATCGGAGCCAGTGCCCTCCGGTTCCCTTTTCTTTCCTCGCCTGGCGGCTCTATCCCGGATCCTGGAGAGGTCTTTGATGGAAACTCTCTTCCCTCAAGTCCCGTTGAACGAAACCCGAAGGGACCGCAAGGGTGTTTTAGGATTGGGCAAGCCTCCTTGTTTTGTTCCCTCTCGTTTATTGAAGTGTTGCGTACCCACAGAGAAGCGCATGGGCCGTAAGTGTGCCGCTGGACTGAAAAACCAAAAACTCCCGTAGCACCAGCATCCTCCCAGATCAAGAAGCAGAACTCGGGTCGGCAAAGTTTTCAACTTTGCAGCTGCGAGTGCGAGGGAGGGGCCGCGGCGGACACTGTTTTGACCCTCGGAGGGACAAAGCACTTATTTAGAAAGAAGTAAAGGAAAAGAGAAACCACTCCTCTCGGTAGGGAGATGGAGATCACGCCAGATACTGGTCAGGGTCCTGCAAGGGAGGAGCTGGACGGCAGGGCGGATAGGAGGTTAGAGAGGTAAAGGGGTTTAGGGTCTGGTTGGCAGAGCCGAGGATGGGGTGGGGAAGGACTAGCAGCGCGAAAGGATGGGACAGAAAATGCCGTGGTACTTGCGGGGGAGGGGAGCTTTCCAAGCTGGAGGGTTGGGATCGAAAGGGGCCGTGGAGTCAGTGGCCTGAACGTGGGAAAAAGCATCAAGACCCTGGGACAGGGCAGATTCGTTCTCCAATGTCCTGGACCCTTCCACAGCCAATCGTGGGTTTCCTGCTGTGGCTTTTCAGCTGCCAGGTTGTGATTAAAACAGTTCCGTTAAGCGTTGAGATGAAGGGCAGAAATCCAAGTTCATGTTGAGGCCGTGGGTTGTTTTGTTTTGTTTTGAGAGAGAGAGAAAGTGCGCGCAAGGGGGGGGGGGTGGGGTGGGGGGAGAGGGGCAGAGGGAGAGAGAATCTTGAGCAGGCTCCACGCGGATCTTGATCCCACTACCCGGGATTCATGACCTGAGCCGAAATCAGGAACTGGATGCTTCATGGACTGAGCCACCCAGGCGCCCCTCCGGTGGGGTGTCGATAATCCCAGGTCCAATGTCTGGGGCTATGCTTGCTTGTGGAGTGGCTACAAGGACCTACAGAAGCCATTTTCCTCACAGCAAACGTTTTTGGGCCCTTTGGCAGGTGTGTGTCACCTGCTCAGCCTTATGTTAACAAACAGGAGATACTGTGACCCATATGGGATTAAGTCCCGGACTGGGAAGAAGCAAGGACCCAGTGCCAGGAGCCCAGCCGAACCCAGAGATAACAGCGTATCTGCTGGTTGAGGAAAACGTAGGTGCACCTTCTCTGGTCCTGATTTTTCACATCTGTGCACCGCTGTGTCACTGCCCCCAAAGACCTTCAATATCCATTCATTGTCTCATTTCTTCCTCTCTGTACTCCTTATAAAGTCTGGACCCAGGGGACCCAGAGCTGGGTTTGAATCCCAGGCTGTGTGACCTTGATCTGGTTTCTTAGCCTCTCTGAATCTGTTTCTCCTTCACGGAGAAAAAAAATAAATAAATAAAAAAGGAGAGAATTGGGGCGCCTGGGTGGCTCAGTCGGTTAAGCGTCCGACTTCAGCTCAGGTCACGATCTCGCGGTCCGTGAGTTCGAGCCCCGCGTTGGGCTCTGGGCTGATGGCTCGGAGCCTGGAGCCTGCTTCCGATTCTGTGTCTCCCTCTCTCTCTGCCCCTCCCCCGTTCATGCTCTGTCTCTCTCTGTCTCAAAAATAAATAAAAAACGTTAAAAAAAAAAAAAGGAGAGAATTGCAGTTTAAAAGAGAGCCAGCACTTGGCCCAGAGGGTTATACTACAGTCATTAGAGCATTTATCAGAGTGGGGAACTAGGATTACCTGGTTAATGACGTCAAGGGAGAGGTAAACAGATCTCTGCAACACATCAAAAAATAAGACGGATTTGATGGATGCACAGATGTGTAAGAAAGCAAATAGAGGAACATACTGATGGTCGAATCTAAGCGGTGGGTTTTTAGGTGTTCACTGTATTTCCACTTTTCCACATTTGAAATTTCTCATCATAAAGTGGCGGGGGGAGGGGGAGATTTGGGGATCTTGACTCTACACTCCCATGGGACCGATGAGAAAATGGAGGTGCTGGAAGTGACTCACCCCAAGTTCATCTGATGACTCAGAGACAGTTGGTGATGGAACACCTGGGTATACTGGATTGGTCCCCATCCTGGCTCAGTAGCCCTGGGACAAGTCGCTGAACCTGTCTGGGTCTCACCACCGCCCACTCAATTCTTAACCTAGAGCTCACACCTTGCATGGGATTCTCAAAGGGAAGATGTGTGTCATCCCCAAAAGACGGCAAGTCTCTTTTCACTTGGGCCCATAATGTCCCCTACGCTGACCTTGGACATTTGATTTCCCAGGGCTTTGGCGTTGACCTGTTGTCACCTTCCTTCACACCCAGCCAGGCCCATTCCAAGGAGCATGGCCCCAGACCATCTTCCTGAGAGGTCAGGTGTATCTGTGGGAGGGTGGCTATTACCTCTTGGTTCAAAAGGCCTTTTTTGAGCACCAAGTACCGGGCAGGTTCTAGGGGTGGGGGTGGGGGGGATACCAGTGCACCAAAGAAACTTGGGACCTGCCATGCATGGAAGGCAGGGGGGAAACTGTCGCTAAGTCTTACTTGCACGTTGTCTGCGTTCCCTAACACATTGTGGACTGTGTGTGTACGGTGTGGGAGTAGGCGGTGGGGTGAGAACCTGAGTGGTCTTGACCGCTACTAAAATTCTGGAACATACTAGATAACTTAAAAAATACTTCCTGCAGTGGCACCTGGGTGGCTCAGTCAGTTAAGCAGTTAAGCCACCTGGTTCCGGCCCTGGTCAGGATCTCACGGACCGGGAGTACGATCCCCTCGTCTGGCTCTGCACTGAACAGCGTGGACCCTGCTTGGGCTTCTCTGCCCCTCCCCCGTTTCTCTCTCTCAAAATAAATAAACTTTACAAAGAAAGAAAGGAAGAAAAAGAGAGAAAGAAAGAAAGAAAGAGGGAGAAAGAAAGAAAGAAAGGGAGGGAGAAAGAAAGAAAGAAAAGAAAGAAAGAGAAAGAAAGAAGAGAAAGAAAGAAGAGAAAGAAAGAAAGAAATAAGAGAAAGAAAGAAAGAAAGAAAGAAAGAAAGAAAGAAAAGAAAGAAAGAAAGAAAAGAAAGAAAGAAATATACACCCTGCCGGAATGAATACATGTGGACAATCACCGCTCCTAATGCCTCAAATCTGCTTTTAACCAGTCTTCAAGTGCTGAGTGCCCCTGGGGCTTGCAGCTTTGACACAGACACAAGTGTCACCCAGCTCCAATCACTTCCTGGTTGTGGGACTTTGGGCAAAATACTTCCCCTCCTCGGAGCCAATTTAGTTTCCTACACTGTGAAATGGGATTAAAGGTTTTCTAGATGGGAGGTGCTAGAGGCATCTTCCTGCTGGGCAGTACGGAGGGTTTCAAAATATTGTGTTTGGCACTAGTTAATGAATACTCAAGGTGTAGCTTAATCGGGCTCAGTCATAGCAAATAGAGGGCGAGCTGCACAAAAATAAAGTCTAAGTGTGTATATTGCTGTTTTCCAAAGAGTCACATTCCTCCAAGTGAGCTGTGGATGACCACTGCGTAAGTTACGGATCCACCGCTGTCTTATGTTTGGGGCAACCCATGCGTTCACTTCTGAAATTGATAGTTTCGCTTTTTGTATAATCATCAAGAACAGTCACCACTTCTCTGGCACTTCCGGTCAGGTGCCGATCTCCCTGACAAGCTTATTTGGTCCTAATGACCCTGCAAAGTGAGGCCTATTATTGAGACGAGGAAATGAAGGCAGAGAGGTGAAGTGATTGGCCCAAGGTCACAAAGCAAGGACGTGGCAAAGGCAGGATGTGAGCCAGAGCCACCGGTTTGAGTCAGGGCCCTTAACCTCAGTGACCTCTTAAATACCATGAACAGTAGGCCCAAGATGCTAGAATAAATACTAAAGTTTAAAGCACAGATACGTCTCAGTCACTCATTCATTCAACGCATTTATTAAGCCGCTTCTGTATGCATGGAGCTTTTTGGGGCACTGGGAAAACAGAAGATAGTAAGAGACCAAAAGAGAGGTCCCCCTGGTCTGTGCACCCCGGAGAGGCAGGCAGGTCCGGGCCATCTGGGTCCCCGCTGGGCCCCCAGCACGGAGCAGGACATAACAGCAGGCGCCCACCTCGCGTTCCCGACACGAACGCGGGAATCTAAGTGTCCCACCCGCAAGGCGTTCTTGGGCTGGTGGGGCGGAAACGGACCCAACACCACCGAGGCGTTCTGGGGCTTCTGGGAATCCCATCAGCGCGGCCCGAGAGGCCTCGAGGTGGCTCTAAAGTTGGATCCCGCGTCCCTGGCGCCCTCCCCGGGGCCGTCGCATGTGAGCAAAGACCGACTGAGGTGAGCGATCAAGCCACGCCCGGGGTCCCGGCCAGTCGCCCCCAACCCCGCGCCGCCTTCCACCCTATTCGTTCCCACTCCCGGCTCCTTCGCGGTTCCACTGGCGAGGTGCCCCCTCTTTTCCATCCTCTACTCCCGCTACCTTTTCGAGCCTTCGGCGCTCGCCCTGGGCGCCTCTTCTCGCCCGGCGACTGTCCCCCGCGTCGGGCGCGCGCCCGGGGCGCACGGGACCCCTTCCCCAGCCGGCAGGGCGCCCGGGGTCTGGGAGCGCGAACCCCTTTAGCCTTTCCCCGCCGCCCGGAGCACGGCTCGAGGAAGTCGGCCGACTCCACCAGAACCTGGCAAGGCGCGACCCCAAACCCCCGGGACTGGGGCTGGGGAGGGGGCGGCGCCGGCGCGGGAGGCACCCTCCCGGGGCGCCCGCGGCCTCCCATTCGCTCGCGGGCCCGCCGCTCGGCGTCCGGAGCCGGAGCTGGTGCGCGGAGCGCGGGGCGGGGCCTCCCCCAAGCCCGTCCCCCGGCGAGGGCGGAGGGAGGAGGAGGAGGAGGAGGAGGAGGAGGAGGAGGAAGGGGGGGGCGGACACAAAACCTGCAAGGTTTTTTTTTTTTTCTTTTGCATTTAATTAAAAAAATTTTTTTCTTTTTTTTTCTTTTTTTTTTTTTTTTTTTTTTTTTTTTTTTTTTTTTGCAAACCCGAGGGGTCCTCCCCGGAGCGCGCGCGGGTCCGGGGCGCCCGGGCCGCGGCGCGGGGCGGCGGCAGGGGCCTGGCGGAGGCTGCCGGGCGGCCGCCATGCGATCAGGCAGTGCGCTGACCGGCCCGGCCGGTCGGCCCCTTCTGGGTCCTCCCTTTGCAGCCCGTGCGGGGCCGTCTCGGAGACCCCGCGCCGACGGCTGCTCAAACATCAGGGTGAGTTTCTCACAATGTAGCAATTTCTCTTTAAATCTCTTAACTCTCTCTACCTGCGAGTCGGGGCTGTGACAGGGCGCAAAAGCGAGGGGGGAGTGGGGGTTGGCGGCGAGGGTGTGTGTGGGGGGAGCCGGAGCCGGGGCCGAACCCACCCCCCCCGACACTCACACACTCAGCCCCCCAACCGGGGCGCAGCGCCCGCTGCCTCTTTTTTTGCTCGGCGCCCACCACCCCCGGCAGCCCCCCCATCCCCCGCGTCTCTCCCACCATCACCGCCGCCCCGATCCTGCGGGGACCCCCCCCGCTGCTCCCCTGCCCAAACCCGGCGCCCGGTGCCTCCCCGGCCCTCCCGCCGGCTGCCGGGGATACAATGGAGCGGCGGAAAAACGAGACCTAACGTTCCACGGGGGGAGGGGCGGGGAGACCCCCTCCCTCGGCCCGGGCCCCCCCCTTCCCCTCACCCCGCTCCCCGCCTTTCAGAGAAGAAGAGGGCAATGGGGCAGTGGATGGTGATCGCCTGGCCGGAGGTGGCGAGCCTTCATCTCCCCCTCTCGCCCGTCCCCTGCGCCCCCTCCCCAAATCCCGGTCGGGGGTGCCGGGGAGAAACGGGGCATCCGGCAGCCTGGGGAGGGATGGATGCGGAAGGAGGCCATTGGGTCTCCCCCTCCCCACCGCCCCTAAACAATGAAAGGAGTTGACTTGGTCCCCCACCCCTCCAGCGATGAAGGGAGTTGACCCCCTCCCCCGCTAGCTGGCTCGTCCCGGAGGGGGCCGTTACGGGGAGGGGGAGGGGAGGGAAGGGAGCCTTACCCCTGTCACCTCCCGAGATTTGGGGCGGCCCCCCATCTCCACCCCCTCGGCCTGGGAATGGGAGGCACCAGGCCCAGCCCGGGCACCGCGCTCGGGTGGTGACCTTTAGACAAAGGCAACCCTTTCCCTGGGGTGAGCCCGGACGAGCCGGGCCCGCGGCCTCCCCGGGCCCCTGCGGAGGGCGGCCAGGCCGCGGGCACCCGGAGGGAGGGATGGAGGAGGAGGGAGGAGGGAGGAGGGATGGAGCCATCTGGTTTTCCCATCCCTAGCTGCCCCTCGGCTGCTTCCCCGGCTCCTGTCACGGGCGGCCGCGGGGAGACAAGGGACCGGGGGGCTGCCCAGGCCTTGGGCCGCGGCCAGCGGAGAAGCGGGCGAGGAGCCGCGCCGGGGCTCCTGCTCGGGCTCCGGCTGGGGGCTCGGGACTCGGGGGCCAGCGGTGATCGGAAGGTACCGTGGCTCCTTCCTCTCCGCGCCCCTTTGTTTTGCTTTGTGGTTCTGAGCTGCTGAACTTCCTGGGAGGTGGGGTCAGAGGCCGCCGTGTCAGCTCTCCCCGGGAGGCCGGGGTGACAGGTCCCAGCCCTCTGGCGTTGCCAGACCGTGGGCTGCTGTCGTGCCCAGCCTCAGGTCCGGACCGTCAGCCCCTTTTGTCACACGGCCCTCCGATAGACTAATAACCATCTGGGGACGCGCGCGGAGTGTTTCCGTTTCTCTCACACCTCCTTTCTGCCGGCGCCTTTTGGGGGGCGGGAGGGGGGGGGACAGTGTGATCGCTCTCTCTGTGTGCTTTCACCCGAGGTGGGGGGGGGGGTAAAGGGCTCAGTCTGACCTGTGGGGTGGTGGGAGAACAGGGGAATTGGACAGTTTGGGAATCCTCCCCTTCCCTTGAGCTGACGTCTGGTGGGACTCAAGGGGGGTTATGTTTACTTACCCCACCCTCCCTGATGACTCCCCCCCTCCCCCCCAGAACCCAGAAATAACATCTCTCTACCCAGGGAGCATTATGGATTGCCTTCTGCTACACCCTGGCCACCACCCCGGGAGGATTAGTGACAGTTAGCATTCCCATTTTGCAGCCGGGCTAATGGAGGCTCAGAGAGAGGTTATGTGACTTGCCCGGGGGTCACAAAGCCCCCCGTGGGCAACCATTCCCGGCTCCTCCCACTTCCCACTCAGCTCAAGACTGTTAAGTTCTCCTGTACCCCTCTTTGGCACTTTGTCATGTTGATTCCAGTTGACCTGGGTCTCGTATATAATAATACCTGGAAGGAGCAGTTGTGTCATTTTCCCCCCTGCCCCCATGCCGGTTTTGGGAAGGGGTAAAGACATCTGGAAGCGAGGCTGGGAGCGGAATCATCTCAGCTGTGGCTGGAACACAGCGTTTGCCTATAAGAACCGAGTTGGAGGTGCGTGGGCCGGGAAGGGGGACCGCAGGCCGGCCTGGTCGGGGGGGGTTCTGGGGGGCACCTGGGAGCTGGCCCCATGGTCCTCCTCCTCCTCCTCCTCCTCTTCCTCCTGAGCTGGGACTTGGCCCAGCTTTCTGCGACCCAGCCCTGCCAGGAGGGCAGCCGAGCTGTCGGGGACCTTCGTGGTCACTCTGGCCGGCCACCCTTCAAGGCACCCTGACGCATCTGACAGGGAACCTTTCTCCCCTTGGCCGGTGTCAGACTCCCTGTCCCCACTCTGTGGGCTTAGGCAGGTCATTTAAGGCCCTAGTCCTCAGTTTCCTCATCTGCAGGTGGCCATAATTATAGTTCCCTTAACTGACCTTGAGGTGGGTGAAAGTCGTATCTAAACGTGTTATTTTGTTTGTCATTCATCGGAATGGATGTGGCGTGCCAATTCCCCAGCGCTGGGGAGGGATGTTGAGTGCTGGACATCGAAGGGAGTAGTAAAAGGCCTGGGGGACGTCCCCACGGTGGGTGGGCAAGGGCCACCTGTGAATCAGTGACCTCCCCCCCCCCCCAGCCCACTGTCTGAACTGGGGCCCTTCCCCTTTGGCACTTACTGGTGCTGATTCAACATTTGGGGGCGGTGGACTAAGGGAGAGGGACTGGGAGGGCCCAGCTCGCCCAGCGAAGAGGGTAATACGGGTGATCTTCCCATTTTACAGACGAGAAAACTGAGCCCAGGGAAAGCCTGGTCTCTGGCTGTGAGGGGACCCCAAGCCCAGACTGCAGGGGATAGGAGTGAGTGGGAGAGGGGCTCCGTGTGTGTTTTGTGCAAAAGACACTGTGTTTTGCCCCTGATCTACTGTCCTGACCTTGATGTGTAAACATCTTCCTTCCTGAGAGCATAGGCCTAAGTCATAATAATTCCTTTTGGGGGACAGGAGGAGAGGGGCTGTGGGGAACCCATAGGTCTCTCAAGCCTGAGTGTTTCCTGAAAATAGGAACTGATTTTTTTTTTTTTTTTTTTTTTTTTGAGCGGAGAAGCATGAGTAAGGCCCAAAGGGACAGGCCTGTGCTCCGCCCCCCTCCCTGCTGACTTCCTTCCCAGAGGCCTCTGGGGCCTTCCCCAGCCTTCCCTCGGGTGGGGGGTCTTCTCCCCCACCCTAGAGTTATGGAAGGGGGTTAGTGCCAAGCCCTGGGGCCTGGTGGGAGGGCCCTGGGATGGGGGGGTGGGGTTCCCCAGGTTCCTGGGGGCTGCCTTTTAGCCCCGGGGCCAGCCACCAATGGGGTTCCAGCCAGCCCTCCCAGCTCTCCCCTGTGGCTGTCTTGACTCCTGGTCTCAAGAATGCAGAGGGCTGCTGGGGAGGGGGGGGGGGCAGTTAATTGGAAACAGGAAAACATGGCATTCCTTTCCAGCGGGCCTGGGCTTGGAAAGCAGTGAGGGTCTGCCTTTTTCCCTGTCCCGCCCCGCCGGGGAGAGGGGTGGGGGGCACAGTTATCTTGCTCTGGTCTCCTTTGGGTCTTCCCCTACCGGGCACCCTCTCAATGGAAACAAGTTACCTGACCTCCATCTGTGACCTAAACCTCTCCCCCCGCCCCCACCGCCTCCCCATCAGAATGATTTGCTCCCCACTTACTCCCACAGCCTGTCTGAGGATTGTCCCCCGGAGTTGGCTCATGGGAAATGTCTGGTTGAAGTGTCCCCAAGGATTCCCTCCTCATTCCTGCCGAATCCTCCCCTGCCTGGGGGGGTACCACCGTTAAGAGTTTCGTCCCCATTGACTGGAAGCCTTTGTGTCTCTCCTCGGTGACACGCAGGATCCCCCGACGACGGAGAGTTTTCTGAGACATTTCTAGCCTGGTGGCATTTAGCTTCGTGGAAGAGGCTGTGTGTTGCTGGTGGCTTGGGATCCGTCCGGCCGGAGAGAGTGCTTTTGTTGCTTTAATTATTCCCAGTGACACTTCCTGAGGGCCTACTGTGTGCCAGGGATCCGGTCCAGGAGGAGGCTGGAGGCAAGCGGGGTCCCCGGGGCTGGGCTCGCTGCGTGCGATGTGAGTAATTCCGACTGGGTGGTCTGTGAAGGCTCCAAGGAGGCAGCAACTGCCTTTCTTTCTGTCTTTTTTATTTTATTGTGTTCCTCAGTGCTACATGCACACGGGGGCAAGTTCAGAATTCCCAAACGTCGTAAGTCTTTCTCTCCTCCCTCCCCGGCACCCTTAGTCCCTCGCTCCCCCATCCTGATGTTCCGTGCACGCGCGTTTCTTATCCGTGTGGGCGCGTCTTTGAAGATATTGATTTTTACCTGCTGTCCCGTTGACCTGCACGGCATTTCCCTGGGGGACTCTTCCTGCGCGGGAGAGGGAGGGTTCCCTCCGTCTTTTTCTGGGCCCAGTGGTGTTGTGTGGTGTGGGTGAACCCTCGTTTCCTTGACACGGGTGTGGGAGCGGTTTTCAGCTCATAGGGCCGGACAGCACGTGTCCTCACCTCTTCCCGGCAACTGGGTCCGGCTGTGGGGTAAACTTCTGGAAGCGGGATCGCTGGACCAGGAGTCTGCCGTTTGTCACTTAGGGGCTCCCCGGAGGTACCGTGGCGGCTGCCCTTGGAAGAAGTCGTTCCTTCCTGTCCCTTGCAGTTCATCCAACCAGCCTGCTCTGGTGTCTTTGCCTCTTGTGGCCTCCTTGCGTCTTCCTGTCTGCCCGTGGCCTGCGGACCGTGCTTGCCCCCTGGTGTGGAGGTCAAGAGCATGGGCTCTAGAAGCCAGTCTGTTGGCCGGAGTCCTGGCTCCACACCTCTTGCTGGTTGAATGGCTGTAGACCGGGAGCTCGCTGGTTCTGGGCCTCTGTTTTCCCCTCTGCTAAATGGGTTCATCTCAATCTCAACTTGGGGAGGGTTGTTGTGAGGGCCTACCCTGTACAGGAAGCCTCGTCGGTCCTTGGCGATGTTATCTGCCCTTTTTGGCAGTTTTTTTTTTTTTTTTTCCTGGGGCCGGAGCCCCCTAATTGGCAGGCACGGGGTGGGGTGGGGGAGGTGGGGGTGCCTTCTTTTCCACTTGATGATAGTGTGACCCGGGCCAAATGATCCCTTTTTCTGGGTGTCAGTTTCCTTATCTGTAACGTGGGACCCCGATGGCCCCCTCGTAGGGACGGCTGGGAGGGCTAAACGAGGCAGCGCCCTCCCGCGCCAGGCGTCCCGGAGGCTTTCAGGAACCAGCCCCTGATGTGGCTGTTACTTCCACTGTCACCGCTGCTCTGCCATGGGGCCCTTGCTGACTTCTGCACTCTGAAAGGTCGTCCTTGTCTTCCCCAAAGGCACATGGGGAACAATGTTGGCATTCTGAGCCGCGTCGGCAGCAGGGGGCGCATGGCAGGGCCGCTCTGGCATGAGGCCCGGCGGCGTCGACCCCGGGAGCGGGCCGGGCTTCCACGCCCCGTGCCTCAGTTTCCCCAACGGAAAGGCTGGGAACGACAGGAGAGTCGCCCGCGGCCTGCTCCTGGGTGTCCGATGCTGAACACAATGCGTGACGCCTGGCGAGTGCTCAGAAAGTGTTAGAGGTGGGGCCTCTGGCGGAGCGTGCGACTCTTGATCTCGGGGCCGTGAGTTCAAGACCCACACTGGGCACGGAGCCTACTTAAAAAAAATGTTAGTGGCTGTGTCGGTGACGGTGATGAAGAGTGGTAGGGCGCCCCGGGAGGCTCAATCGGTTGAGTGTCTGACTCTTGATTTCGGCTCAGGTCATGATCCCCGGGTGGTGGGATTTGAGCCCCGTGTTGGGCTCTGAGCTGCGTGTGGAGCCTTCTTAAGATTCTCTCCCTGTCCCCCTCGCTTTGCCCCTCTTCCTCACTCGCGATCTCTCTCTAAAATTAAAAACAACAACAACAACAAAAGTAGCAGAGTCTCCCACGAGATCGGATACCCAAGTCCATACTGCTTCTCCCCCCAAATCCTGGGCAATCAACTTTGGCATTTTATGATTTTATTTTATTTTTTTAATATTGATTTATTTTGAGAGAGAGAGAGAGAGAGAGAGCGTGTGCGCTGGGGGGGATCAGAGAGTGACGGGGACAGAGGATCCGAAGGGGGCTCTGTGATGAACTCACGAGATCATGAGATCATGACCTGAGCCAAAGTCGAATGCTTAACCGACTGAGCCCCCACCCCCCGTCCCCCCATGTGCCCCAACGTTGCCATTTTATAAAATTTTTTTTTTAACGTTTTTGAGACAGGGAGAGACAGAGCATGAATGGGGGAGGGGCAGAGAGAGAGGGAGACACAGAATCCGAAACAGGCTCCAGGCTCTGAGCTGTCAGCACAGAGCCTGACACGGGGCTCGAACTCATGAGCCGTGACATCATGACCTGAGCCAAAGTCGGACGCTTAACCGACCGAGCCACCCAGGCGCCCCTAACGTTGCCATTTAAAAATTTTTTTTTTTTTTCAACGTTTATTTATTTTTGGGACAGAGAGAGACAGAGCATGAACAGGGGAGGGGCAGAGAGAGAGGGAGACACAGAATCGGAAACAGGCTCCAGGCTCCGAGCCATCAGCCCAGAGCCCGACGCGGGGCTCGAACTCACGGACCGCGAGATCGTGACCTGGCTGAAGTCGGACGCTTAACCGACTGCGCCACCCAGGCGCCCCAACGTTGCCATTTTAAATGGAAGGTCCTAGGCGGTCAAATACTGTTTGGGCCTCAGTTTCCTCATCTGCAACAGAACTTCGCGGGGTCTTTTGTGAGGCTTGAGTGAGTGAAATTGCGGAAAGGTTTTAAGACTGGTCCTGGCTTGAAGGCGTGCACAGCGAAGGTTCACTTGGCTTATTATTATGATTTAAAAAAAGTTTTTTTTAACGTTTATTTATTTTTGAGAGAAACAGAGACAGAGCGTGAGCAGGGGAGGGGCAGAGAGAGAGAGAGGGAGATACAGAATCCGAAGGAGGCTCCGGGCTCCGAGCTGTCCGCACGGAGCCCGACGTGGGGCTGGAACCCACGAACCGTGAGATCATGACCTGAGCCCGAGCTGGGCGACTGAGCCACCCAGGCGCCCCTATCGTGGGGATTTTAAAGCATCCGCCCAGAGTGGAGAGAATATCGTACTACTGGACCCCCGTGTACCCGTCACCCCTCAACAGATCTCGGCCCCTCTCTTTTCTGTCTGTTACCCCACCCCCCTCCTCTGCACTTTTTGCTTTCTCTTTCGCTGGATCGGTTTAAGCAGATTCCAGATGTTATATCATTTCAACGATATCCCTACTGTTACTAACGGGTATGAGTATCTCTGGGGTCCAGAATCTGTTTCACCACCTGCAGGATCTGTCCTGTTCTTTGAGAGACGAGCCGTGAAGCCCATTGCACAGATTGGGGAAACTGAGGCGGCAGGGAGTAGGCTTTGGCCGGGTTGGCTTTTCTCTGGTTTCCCTTCTTTGGGACTTCGGTGAGGTCCCTGTCTTGGCCTCCCCAGGCCCTGGACCCCGGGGGCCGTTTCCGATTATACAGGCTTGGGATTTACACAGGTGTGGGCCTAGGGTCTGCTGTTGTGTGCGGAAATTGTCGCCGTAAAGGGCGAGTCGGAGAAGTTGAACCAGTTGGCGGGGGGTGGGGATGGACAGGATGACCCCAGAGGTGAGGGTAACTGGGTGGCTATATGGGTTTGCATCCTCTCGTTGCCCTGCTAACCTTTTTTTTTTTCTTTTTAATGGGTATTCATTTTTGAGAGAGAGAGCGAGCGAGTGCCTGCTCATACACGCACACCAGTAGGGGAGGGCCAGAGAGAGGGGGACAGAAGATCTGAAGCAGGCTCTGCGCCGACAGCACAGAGCCCCGTGTGGGGCCCGAACTCACGAACCATGAGATCGTGACCCGAGCCAAAGTCAGACCCTTCCCCGACTGAGCCACCCAGGCGCCCCAGCCCCTTCCGACCTTGTGACCTGGGGGCAGGTTACTTCCCCTCCGTAATCCCAGGCTGGAGGAGCAGGGGCGCGGGGTTAATAAGACATGCTTCTTCCGAGAGCCTCTGCATCAGTTCTGTGAGTCCTGCATGGAAAAGTGTCTTACAAGTGCCTGGCTCAGCATAAGCGCTCGTTGTTACCGTTGCTGTTAAGTGTTTCTGTGTGTAGTCGGAGAGGGGTGGCACCCAAAGCTCTTTCTAGGGTTAGGGGGTCAGAGGAAGCGTCTCTGGAGCCCCCAGCCAGGCTCAGCTGCCTCTGTCTCCTCCTCTTGCCCACTCCGTCCCTCTGGACTTGCCGCTTCCTAGTGCTTCTTGTACTTGGAGGGGCTGGAGGGGGCGGCTGCTGACTTCTCGGTGACCGCCCCCTTCCCAGCCTATGTCCCCCGTGCCCCGGCTGGCAGCCTGGGAAGCAGGGTGAGAGGGGAGTGTCTGACTGCGGCTGCCGGATCCTCATGAATGACCCTCGGGGCCCTGCAGGGAGCCCTTCCTAGTGCTTTGCGACCTGGAGGCAAAGGGTGGCCCAGCTCCCCCAGGACACCTGCAGCTCCTGTCCAGAGTATGGGTGCTGCCTCTTACCCACCGTGGTGCTGGCAGGCAGATACCCACAGCTCCTGCCCCACGGGGCGGTTGTGACGTTTCACTGGACCGAAACGTCCTTCCGGTCTTCCGTAGGCCCTCACCCATTCTCGAAAAATAACCCCCCGACCCAGGCTGGGTGACGGGTGTGCTCAACCCTCTTACCCTCTCCTGCCAGGCTCTCGCCACACCGCCCTTACTCCTCCCCAGAATGTGCCCAGCGACCTGCCTCCCCACCCACGACACAACGCAGAGAGGGTCAGTGTGCCTCTTGATGAGGTCTTTGGCACACGTGACCACCTGGGTCGCCCCGTCAAGATCCAGAATGTTCTCACGACTGGCCAGAAAGTTCCCTCGTCCCCCTTCCCCGTCAACACCTGCTGGTCCTCGTCGGTTGAGGTCGAGCCGTGTTGCCTCTTCTCGAGTTTTACAGACGAGATGCGGTCCTGGGGGTCGAACATCTCTGGCTTTGAGATTCAGCTGTGTGGTGCTATCAGGGAGGCCTTTCTTTGTCTCACCGAGCAGGAGTCCATGGGAAGGTTTTACCTCCTTTCTGTCAGCGGAGACAGACCCCTTCGCCCGTGAAGTCTCCGCCTCCTAACACCCCTCCGCTGGGCCCCCAGTGCCCTAGTCTAAGGACACCCCCCAGCGCACTGGCTGACCCCACGTCGTCGCCCCTTTGGCATGTATCAGGTCTCCTGTGAGCTCTTCTTTTTTTTTTTTTTTTTTTTTTTTTTTTTTTTATTTATTTTTGGGACAGAGCGAGACAGAGCATGAACGGGGGAGGGGCAAAGAGAGAGGGAGACACAGAATCGGAAACAGGCTCCAGGCTCTGAGCCATCAGCCCAGAGCCCGACGCGGGGCTCGAACCCACGGACCGTGAGATCGTGACCTGGCTGAAGTCGGACGCTTAACCGACTGCGCCACCCAGGCGCCCCTCCTGTGAGCTCTTCTTGAAGCCTGGCTTTATCACTAGACCCTAAACCGCAGGAGAGAGACAAAGGCTCCATATTTTCCTGGCACACCGTTGAGCCCTGATGTTTGTTGACTGGCCGGATGAACGATGGGCATATCCCAGGGGGGGAGCAACGGGGGGTCCAGAGCCCATGTTTGAAATCCCTGTGCTGGTTCACAAACGGCGACCCACCTGCTTCCAGATCACCAGAAGTGTTTGTGAAAAATGCCATTCCCGGGGCGCCTGGGTGGCTCCGTCGGTTAAGCGCCAACCTCGGCTCAGGTCGTGATCTTGCGGTTCGTGGGCTCGAGCCCCGCATCGGACCCTGTGCTGACAGATCAGAGCCTGGAGCCTGCTTCATACACATAGAGTTATGTCTCCCGCTCCCTCTGCCACTCCCCCACTCACGCTCTGTGTGTGTGTGTGTGTGTGTGTGTGTGTGTGTGTGTGTCTTTCTCTCTCAAAAGTAAATAAACATTAATTTTTTTTTTTTACAAATGCCACTCCCAGGGTCCCAGCCCCGAGCAGTTGGTTTGCTCGGGAGACCCACCTCAGAGTTGTGGGGCCCAGCCTGCAGGCCTTCACCCACGACAGGGAGCCATGGGTCTTCCAGCCACGCTTGACCCTCATTCCATGAACATGGTCTATCCTGCCCTTGCTGCCTCCCCAGTACCCAGTCTGCTGGTCCCGCATGCTCTCCAGAGGGAGTGAATCCGGGCCTGTGGGCCAAGTCAGGACACTGGCCGGGCCTTTGCCCCTTCCATGGCCCTGTTTTTTTCATGTAGACCTTTCGGAAGCAGGGGTGGCATCTCCCTTTGTCACGGGGGCACACTGAGCTGACTTCTGGGCCTAAAGAGCCCCTCCCCGCCGGCCAGACTCTAGCAGAATTGGAGGTTTCATTTAACCCAGTTCATGATATAAGTCTGTTTTAAAATAAATGAGTAGGGGCGCCTGGGTGGCTCAGTCAGTTGAGCGTCTGACTTCAGCTCAGGTCATGATCTCGCGGTCCATGAGTTCGAGCCCCGCGTCGGGCTCTGTGCTGACAGCTCAGAGCCTGGAGCCTGTTTCAGATTCTGTGTCTCCCTCTCTCTGACCCTCCCCTGTTCGTGCTCTGTCTCTCCCTGTCTCAAAAATAAATAAAATGTTAAAAAGAATTAAAAAAAAAATAAAATAAATGAGTAGGAAAATAAAAATACGTATACATGCACGTATGACCATATATATTATGTGGTCATTTAATTTTAAAGTTAATATAATAGAAATAGAACAAGCGTTTATGTTATATATAAACATACATAATACATATTTGTATATGGATATAAAATTCTTGCCCCCCCACCCCCCACTCCCCAGGCAACCTCCTCATGTATTTCCCGCAGATCTTTTTTTTTTTTTTTTTTTTTTAATGTTTATTTACTTTTGAGAGAGACAGAGACAGTGGGTTAGGGGCAGAGAGAGAGGGAGACACAGAATCAGAAGCAGGCTCCAGGCTCCGAGCTGTCAGCACAGAGCCCGACCGCGGGGCTCGAACCCACGAACCGTGAGATCGTGACCTGAGCCGAAGTCAGACGCTTAATCGACGGAGCCACCCAGACGCCTTTCCTGAGGATCTTTTGTGTTCTCCTGTGCCCTGGCAAACTGCTTTGGGTGGTGGATTTTTACTTTGTGCAGGGGATCCTGATGGATTTCTCCTCGTGTTTCTTTTTCGCCCAGCTCCCTGCGTTCGGGTGGCCCTCTCATGTCGCTATTTGTCCATCAGTCCTGTTGCTTCTCCTGCTGCGGTGCGCTCCATCCGGGGCAGTCATAGTAGTTTTTAAGAAAAAAAAAAAAAAAAAAAAACAACAAAACAGAAAACCCAGGGCCAGACCCCCAAGTGGTCACCACCTTCCTCTCCCAGGAGTGAAGTGACTTGTGCAAGGTCACCAAGCTCGCTGCTGGCCGAGCAGAGGTCTGAATCCAGGTACATCCCACTGGTGAATTCAAACCCACGCAGTGGGCCTCCTGTGCACCCGGCCTCAGAGCTCTGCCCTCAGGGACAGGCGAGGGAAGGAAGCCAGAAACACACTCATCCTCCCTGCCTGGTGAGATCCTTATCTCGGGGGTACCCGCCGAGCTGGTGGAGGTCTGGAGGAGGTATTGCCTCTGGAGTCTGTTGGGGCGTCAGGCCAGGCTTCCCGGGGGAGGGGGTTTCTGGGGGCAGGCTTTGGGCTCAAGGCCATTCCTGGCAGAGAAGGCACAGTGGTTGGTACGTGTGTGGATGTGTTGTGCCAGGGTCATCGGCCTGAGCAACTGGGTATGTGCCGGTCCCCTCTCGAGACGGGTAGGGCGTCCTTGGGGGACGGTGGATAGATGCCGAGGGGAGAGAGATGTAGGGTGGGTGGCTGAGGTAACTGACACCGAGCGCTGAGCCCCAGGGGTGAGGACAGTTCCCCAGGGACAGGACAGGCGAGAGCCTCGAGAATCGGCCCCGACATCAGGCATTGGTCAGCATCTCAGGAGCAAAGGGAGGGAGTTTCCAGAAAGGTCTTAGCTTCAATGGACTTGAAGGGGTACTTGGCGGGTTTGATGGGTAGGTAGGGCTGGGAGCCCCACTGGAATGTGTGAGGTGGCATCATGGAAGGAAGGAAGGGAGGGAGGGAGGAAGGGAGGGAGGGAGGGGGAAAAGAAAGAAGACAGCTCTTGGCAGCCAGAGGTTAAAAAAAAATAATAAGCTCTCACTACACTCTTTGGCTCCCTAGTGCTTGCCTACAGGTAGGTCTGCCGTCACCTCCTCCGACAGAACCCGACCGTCCCTGACCTCTCGCCTTGCCTTCTCTGTTCCTGCCTCCCCACCTTTACCCTACAGCTCCTTCCTGTCTCCGGCAGGCCTCCGCTTGAATACCCCCTCCTCCAGGAAGCCTTCCCGACAACCCTGTCCTACTTCCTTCACTCCACCGGGCTTGTGTCCTTGTTAGGATTTACCCCCAGGACCTGACTTACGAGGAGGCTGTAATCGGTATTTCTCGAACCAGCAAGGGCTGCGTGACCTTTTCGTGGATTGCGAGACGAACGCTACAGCGGTTCGGTTTTTTAGGATCTGAGCAGGCTGGGGGGGCCCAGGAGAGAAGAGGAAAGGAGCGAAGGAAGATTCTAGAAGAGCAGGAGGGGTTGGTACCGGGTTGGGCTCAGGAGTGAGGTTTCCTCGCAGGTTGGGAGGCGGGTGTGAGGGCAGAAGAAAGGTGTCCGTGAGGTTGGGAAGGAGTTTGGCGGGGACCGCGTGGGGCTGCTTGGGGACAGGAGGAGAGGGAGGCCTGGGGCGGGCACAGGGTGGCTGTCGTGTTGCCAGCTGGTGGGGGAGGGCGAGCTTTGGCAGCCCTGTCCAGCCTGCCTGGAAAGGTCGCCTTTTATTTCTTTGGGGCTGAGGTCTTAAGCGCATGTGGGAGAAAAAGGTTTACTTTAGGTCCTTTTGGGAACCTGCTCAGAGGCCACAGACCTTGCCCCAGAGAACCATACGCCGGGCTCTGCGTCCCAGCATTTGGCGAGGGATTTCTGGGGCGGTCGTGGGTCCTGTTACAAGCTTTACGCAGACTGTGACTGTAGTGACAGCCGACACGGTCCCCGGTGCCCGTCTAGGCTCTTTACAAGCTCTTTACAAGCTCGTTCTGCAGAAAGCATTTCGGAGGTGGATGCCTGAGCATCCCCGTTTTACAGATGAGGAAACAGGAGGCACAGAGCGGTCAAGTCACTTGCCCAGAGTCACACAGCCGCTAAATGGCAGAGTGGGGATTCTCCCCGCACCCCCCCCCCCCACCATGGTCTGGCTCCCACGGCCCAGGTTTTCAGCCGTGAACCCTGCTGCTTCCTGCTTACGGGGTCCAAGACGAGCAAGCCCACGGTCCCGGAAGCGGCCCTCCACCCCCACACCCCTACTCCCTTACCCCGGTTTGCCCTGGGATCCAGCTTGGGCCTTCGCTGAGCGATTGGAGGCTTCTGCTCGGCTCAGCAGGGCACCGTACCTCCCTCCCTCTTTCCCTTTTTACCCAATGTTGTGTCTTCATTAACATAACCGAGGAGGCCGCCCCAGCTTCCTCCAGACGGCGGCGGATGTGTTTGCGAGCCGAGAGCTGAAATGAGTCAGCCTGCGAGGGGTGGGGGGGTCAGGACTCCAGACAGGCGGAGCTGGCTCAGAGCCACCTGTGGGGCTCGGAGCCAGGGTCCCCCCCCCCCCACCGCCGCAGCCCTCTCAGCCTCAGTTTCCCCATCCGTGAACGAGGGGGAGGCCTTCGCCTTGGAGGCTAGGTGACGTCACATGTCAACTGAAGCGCCTCGGAGGTGTCTGGAAATTCAGAACTCGAACACCCCCGGCCAGGCGGCCGGCTCCCCGTCCCCCCTCCCCGCACAGGCTGAAGTTTCTGGAAGCAGACATTTCTGCTGCTGCACGGATCTGTGGCTGTTGACGCGGAAGAGAGGGACCCTGAAGGACAGTCACTGCGTGCGGGCCGGCTGTGGCCCTCAGTGCAGTCAGGGAAAAAGGAGGAGGATGGGTTTTAGAGCCCTTTGGAGGTTGGAATTGTAGACACGGGGTCATAGATCTAAAATACCCTCCTGGTGGGACTGGAGTCTCACACGTTGTCAGGTGGCGCATAATAAGTGCGTTGTGAATGCTAGGTGCTCTTACTGTGTCTGTGTTACTATTTTTTTTTTAAATTGTTTAATGTTTATTTATTTTTGAGGCGGGGGGAAGGGGCAGAAAGAGAGAGAGGGCAGGCTCCAAAGCAGGCTCCAGGCTCCGAGCTGTCAGCACAGAGCCCGCCGCGGGGCTCGAACTCACAAACCCAGGAGATCGTGACCTGAGCCTTGTCGGACTGAGCCCCGCGCCCCCCCCCCCAGGCACCCCTCTTGTTCTTATTATCGCTAACCAGCCTTTAGCCTGTACTTACCGGTGCAGACGGGTTGGGCTGTGCTATATAGATCAACAGTTTCTCAAACCTGAATGGCGAGTTCAAAGGCGGGAGGCCGGGGCAGGTGCATTTGTGACAGTCTGCCCCAGGTGAGGCCGCTGCTGCTTTGGGGTGGGGGTGGGGGGGCACGCACTTGAGTAACACGCTGTAGAGTGGGTGTCAAACTGTTTCTGGGTTATTTCCAGGGCCCTGCGAGTGGAATGGAGACTTGGGGCACCGAGGCTGGAACAAGATTCCTTAACCTCTTTGCTTTGGGGGTGGCCCATTGGAGGGCGGGTGGGTACGAATTATTACACGAGGAAGAAGGAAGAAAGGCTTGTAACACTGGGGTCGCCTTTGCGCTGCCCCCCACCCTGCCTTAATTCCCTCTCCACAAGGGACCCGATGAGGACTTGGGGGCTCATTCAGCGGCTCTTTTCCACGTGTACGTTTTCTCCGTTTGGTCGCACGTACTATGTGGGTTCTTCTGTACCTTACTTTTATCTATTTACCCAGACCTTTTTTTTTTCCAATTGAGATGCGGTCGACATACGATGTCATACGAATGTCAACATACACGAGTCTGACTCGGTGATTTGACGTTCTGTGCGTTGCAAGATGTCCATCGCGGGAAGTGTAGTCCCTGTACGAAGTTACTGTAATATTATTCACCGGATTCCCTGTGTCATACTTTTCATCCCTGTGACTTTTTAATTTGTTTTATTTAAAAAAATTTTTTCTTTATTTGGTTTATGTATTTTTGAGAGACAGAGAGAGCACGAGCAGGGGAGGGGCAGAGAGAGAGAGGGAGACACAGAATCTGAAACAGGCTCCAGGCTCCGAGCCATCAGCACAGAGCCCGATGCGGGGCTCAAACTCATGAACCGCGAGATCATGACCTGAGCTGAAGTCGGACGCTTAATCGACTGAGCCACCCAGGCGCCCCTATTTTATTTTATTTTTAAAAAATGTTTATTGAGAGAGAGAGAGAGAGAGAGAGAGCATGCGTGCAAGAGTGGGGGAGGGGCGGGGCGGGGGGGGTGGGCAGGGGGAGAGAATCCCAAGCAGGCGCTGAGCTGTCAGCGCAGAGCCCGATGCGGAGCCCAATCTAACGAACCGTGAGATCGTGACCTGAGCCAAAACCAAGAGTCTGATGCCCAACTGATGCCACCCAGGCGCCGCTAGATTAAATGAGTATTTTAGCATCTCCCCTTCTCTCCATTATTCGCTGAATCACACCATCTCTTGGTTGCTCTGGAGCTTCTGTCCCGCATCTTTGGGGTTTGGGCTTCGGTTCTTAATAAGGTGGGAGCCGTGGGAGGCTTTTGAGCTGGGGAGTGACCCGACCTAACATTTTTGTATCCACACCTCCCGTCACTTGTGTAAGAGCGTTTCTAGCGGCCAGATTCCTAGAAGAGGAATTGCTAAGGCAGGAGGAAGCGTGCATTTAGATTTGGGTGAGCCCTGCCAGATTGCATTCCGGAAAGGCTTTACCACTCTCACCCCTTGCAGACAGCCGCCAGGATTGAGTGGCCTGCTCGGTGCCAGGCCCATGCCCGACCCTGGGGACGCTGGTGACAAACGGCCCCGGTCCTGCTGCTTACGTGATTCTCGGCCCTCGAGTCCCAGGGCAAGCTTCTGGAGCTGCCTCTGTGCGCCAAGGAAGGAGAAGCTTTCACAGGAACCAAAAAAAGAGAGGGGAGAGGATATTCTAGATCGGGGAGGGGGTCTGGCACGTCCCGGGTGGCATTAGGGCTAGCTGGATCAGGAGACCCACGGTATCGGTCTGGGGACCCCCGTGTGCGGGCTCCCCATCAGTGTGGGGCACTTTGGGGTGCACCTGAGGGGTAAAATAATAGTACCTCCCTTATGGGGCTTTGTCGGGAGAATTTCACAGGAAGGCAGAGAGCACACGGATTATTGTTACTAGATTTTCACCACGGTAAGCCGGGGGGAATCAGCGTCAGAACGGGGCGACCCGAGGGGCTTGACCCAAGCTTTGGGCAACGTTTAAGGCCCGGGGCTCGAACCCACGAGCCGCGAGCTCATGACCTGAGCCCAAGTCGGACGCTTAACTGACTGAGCCACCCAGCAGGAAAGCTGCATTTTGGAGCACGCCCTCCCCCCGCCGCCCCTTCCAAGGGCTTTGAAGGAAGGATCGAGACCTGTGCGTCTCACACCCCGTTTGGCATCTTCCTGCACGCTGCTGGATTCCATTTGCTACTTACGTTCTCTGTTCGTCGCTAGACGGCTCTGATGAACCGCCGGGTCAGGCCTCGACCGGGTCTGCGGCACCGGGGAGGGGGCGGCACGAGTGGGCAGCGAGGCTTCTGGAAACCGGCTCTCCGAAAGCCGCCAGCCTGAAGTCTGTGTTGGGGCCAGCTGCAGAGTGGTGGGAGCGGGGAGAGGGAGAGACGCCAGGCCCCGAAAGTGTCAGGTAGAGGGAGGAAGGGCGGGCACGCGGGGCAGGGGTGCGGGAGCGTCTTCCCTCTGCCCCTTGGTCTCTGGCACTTTGTGAACTCCCCACCGCCTTGCCTGCCGGGCACCCCAGATTTCATGTGTCCACCGCCAAGCTCCCCACACCCAAACCAAGCCCCTGTCATCTTTTTTTTTTTTTTTTAAAGTTTATTTATTTTTGAGAGAGAGAGAGAGAGAGAGAGAGAGAGAGAGAGCGCACAAGCAGGTGAGGGGCAGAGAGAAGGAGAGACGGAATCCCAGGCGGGCTCCACACTGTCAGCACAGAGCCCCATGTGGGGCTCAAACTCACGAACTGTGAGATCATGACCCGAGCCCAGATCAAGAGTCCGATGCTTAACTGACTGAGCCCCCAGGCGCCCGACACATACGGCTTTTACAACAGTGCCTGATCCGTCAAGCACAACGCGAGTGTAGCATCAGCTGTGCGCGTAAATGATGATAAAATTGGCCATTTTCACCTTTTTTTAAGTGTACGCTTCGGTGGGACCAAGTACCTTCACAGCGTTGTGCGATTATCACCTCGGTCTGTTTCTAGAACGTTCTCATCTTTCCAAACAGAAACTCCGTGCCCATCCAATGGTCCGTTTCCAGAACATTCTCATCATTCCAAACAGAAAGTCCATGCCCATTCAACGTCCGTTTCTAGAACATTCTCATCATTCCAAACAGAAACAGAAACTCTGTGCCCATCCACTGTTCCGTTTCCAGAACATTCTCATCATTCCAAACAGAAAGTCTGTGCCCATTCAACGGTCCGTTTCTAGAACGTTCCCATCACTCCAAACAGAAAGTCCGTGCCCATTCAACGGTCTGTTTCTAGAATGTTCCCATCATTCCAAACAGAAAGTTTGTGCCCATACAATGGTCCGTTTCTAGAACGTTCCCATCATTCCAAACAGAAACTCTGTGCCCATCCAATGGTCCGTTTCTAGAACGTTCCCATCATTCCAAACAGAAACTCTGTGCCCATCCAATGGTCCGTTTCTAGAATGTTCCCATCATTCCAAACAGAAAGTCTGTGCCCATACAATGGTCTGTTTCTAGAACATTCTCATCATTCCAAACAGAAATTCCATGCTCATCCAATGGTCCATTTCTAGAATGTTCCCATCATTCCAAACAGAAACTCCGTGCCCATGCAACAGTCACTCCCTGCTCCTGGTAACCTCTGATCTACTTCTCTGTCTCTACCAACTTACCTATTGTAGGTGCCTCATATGAGTGAAATCGTACAATCTTTGTCCTTTCGTTGTCTGGGGTATTTCACCGCGCGTGATGTTTTCAAGGTTCGTCAGTACTGTAGTGTGGATCAGAATTTCATGGTCTCCTAAGGCTGAGTAATGCTCCATAGCGTGGGCAGAGCACATTTTGTTTATCCTTTCTTCTCTTGATGGGCACTCGGCTTGTTTCTACCTTTTGGTGGTTATTATATACTACCTGGTCCCTGACTTTCCATCTAGCCACTGACTACTCACCATCACTCCCTGTGCTTCAGCCGCACTGGCTTCCTTCCTCAAATCAGATACGTGGTCACCTCAGGACCTTTGTACTTGCTTGTCCTCCTGCTCTATGGCTCCCTCCCCTCCTCTCCCACGCCTGCCTTTATCACCCTATTTGCTTTTGTTTCTTTTTTTGGTGCTGAAACCCGGGAGCGAACCAGGGATTATCACCCTATTTAAAATCGGACAAAACCCCTTGTCCTCTCTCTGCTTTTCCTCCATATCACTTAGCAACTTCTGACGTCCCATCTATGTTACATTTATATCGATTTTTTTATATATCCATATTTTATATTTGCAAATGTCTTCAATATTCACAAATAACGCTATGCATAATAGCATTTCTAATTGGAATGTCTGAATACAATTTAAATTTTTTTTTTTTCAACGTTTTTATTTATTTTTGGGACAGAGAGAGACAGAGCATGAACGGGGGAGGGGTAGAGAGAGAGGGAGACACAGAATCGGAAACAGGCTCCAGGCTCCGAGCCATCAGCCCAGAGCCTGACGCGGGGCTCGAACTCACGGACCGCGAGATTGTGACCTGGCTGAAGTCGGCCGCTTAACCGACTGCGCCACCCAGGCGCCCCTGAATACAATTTATAATGCATGTTAGGTTTTTATCTCATAGAAATGAAATACAGGGAAGTTAAATATTTGCAGAGATTTGGTATAATACATCACATTGCTGTTCTTTCTGCCTCCATCCGTATCGTTGTCCAAAGGGTACACTTTGGGGCACTTCGGTGGCTTCGTCGGGTAGGCATCTGACTCTTGATCCCAGCTCAGGTCTTGATCTCAGGGTCATGAAGTTCAAGCTCTGCATGGAGCGTACTTAAAAAAAAAAAAAAAGAGCGTAAGCTTTGAGCAAACAAGGATCTTCGTTTTGTTCACGGCTGTCCCTCCGGCTTCTAGAACAGAGTCCCGCGTGCACGGGTCTCAGTCCTTAATTGCTGAATGGATGAACACTTCGTGAACCGGGAACTTGAGAGGGTGGGAATGAGCTGAAAGAAAGTGTACTGGGTGGGGATTGGGGGGGGGGGGCATGAGGACCTGGCTGTCAGAGTAAGCGGGGACAGTGCTCGGGGGTTGGATCTGGACCTCAAACCTGGTGCCCTCACCCATTTGCGGGGCGACCTCAGGCCAGTGATGCGCCCTCTCTGAGCCTCCTTGCCTCTTGTGTGAAAGGGGAGAATGGTAGCCGCTCGTCCATTTATTAGCAGGTGTTTCCTATGTACCTACCATGTACCAGGTACTGTCCTTGCCCTCACTGAGTTTCTGTGCGAGGCTCCCATCTCTAGGGGCTCATGTACAAATTGAGCATTTAAACGCCCACCCGGCAGGCGTGCGGTGACCCGCGGTTCCCGTCGTCAGGCTAGCGGCTCTGGGTTTCGGCTCTGCGCGGTGTCGTCGGGAAAGCCAGTACCTTGTGTGCGGTAATGGTGATGTGTAAGCTGAGGCCCTCCTCCTGGGTGGGGTATTGGGCTGGGGGTGCAGGCTGAGCCTCGATCACGTTGCTGGCGTTTCTTTTCACGATACGAACTTGACAACGGCTGAGGACGTTTTGTGGGCGCTAAATCTCTGGCCCCGCCTGCCAGCCCTGATGCTTCGAGGTGGGCCGTTCTGAGTTGGGCACACGCCTCTTGTGCCCCCCTCCTCTCTTCCCTTCCTGGAACTTCTGCGAAAGGTCCTTCATTCGAGCCGGCTGCCCAGTGGACCAGTTTGGTGGGCGTGCGAGTCAGCGCGGGTCGGGCCAGCTGCTGCGACAAATAAGTCCTTTCTTCTCAGTGGCTCGATAGGATAAAAGTTTTTTTTTTCTTGCCTGTGTTATAGACCAGTGAGGGTGTTTCTGGTGGGGCAGCCTCGTGGAAGGGATTGAGGAACCAGACTCCTCCCCTCTTTTGGCTCTGTCCTCCCCTAAGCTGCAAGGCATGCTGGGAAATGTAGTCCCACACTGTGCCTACGGGGAAAAGAGAATGGCTCGGGGAGAACACACGACACCTTTGCCACAGTGGACGTGTATTCACCGGCACGGCCGGTGGACTGGATGGGAGGGACTCCATGTTAGGGGCCACGGTGTGTGGATTAGCTAGTTTACTTGAACTGTTTAGGCAGCTTCTAGACTCCTGAGAAGACCACCTCAACGCCCCACGGATCCCAACCGCAGTTTGAGAAGGTTAACACGCTTAGAGCAAAATCCACAGGCCGCCCTTGCCTCTTCCCCACCCCACTATCTCTCCGACATGATTTCTAATGCCCTGTGCCCACCAAACAATGATCTGGTTGTTCCTTGGGGCCAATCGGGCACTTTCCCGCCTCAGGGCCTTTGCACCCACTGTTCCCTCAGCCTGGGATGCTTTTTACCCCCCGCGACGTATTTGTATGGCTCTCTCCTTACTTCATTCCAACCTCTGCTTCACTGTCACCTCTACCAAGTGCCCTATTTTATTTGTTTTTTAAAGTGTATTCTGAGAGGCAGAGCGCAAGCGAGGGGTGGGCAGAGAGAAGGGGACGGAGGATCGGAAGCGGGGCTCGAACGCATGAACCGTGCGATCGTGACCTGAGCCGAAGCCGGACGGTTAACTGCCTGAGCCACCCAGGCGCCCCTCGAGTACCCTATTTGAAAATCGAAACCTCTCTCCTTTATTATGATCTCCTCCTAGCCTTTTACCACTAGGTGATACCACATTATGGACTAACTTGTTGACTAATTAATGTATGATGGGCGTCTTTACTGAGGGGTCTCCCAGGGCCTGGGGCACAGTAGGTACTCACTAAATATAGTTTTGGGTTTTTTTCTCTGTGCCCAGTGGGAAAGCACGGGGTGTTGTATCGGAAGGGCAAGGCGGGGGTCCACCAGGAGGCAGAAAAACTGGCGCCTGGAGGGGCGCCTGGGTGGCTCAGTCCGTTGACCATCCGACTCTTGGTTTCAGCTCAGGTCGTGATCTCGCGGTTTGTGAGATCGAGCCCCGTGTCAAGCTCTGTGCTGACAGCATGGAGCCTGCTTGGGATTCTGTCTCTGCCGCTTTCTCTCTCTCTCTCTCTCAAAATAAACATTAAAAAAAATAGTAATAAACCCCAAATTAAACTGGAGCCTGGAAAGCCCTTCCCAGGAGCTCTGTGGAAAAAGAATTGCTTGTGAACAATGTGGTTATTCCTGCCTTCCTCCTTAATACCGGACCCAGACCTCACCTCTTATGAACTTAACCTCCTGAGGCACTGCAGAGAGCAGGTGGTGATGGATGGGGGCGGGGGGGGGGTCTCCTGGGGGGGGTGGGGTGCCCTCTAGTCCCATCCCTCAAGGGGGCTGGTTTTGTTTTTTTTTAATTTTAATTTTTATTTTGAGAGAGAGAGCAGGGGAGGGGCAGAGAGAGAGGGAGAGAAAGAATCCCAACCAGGCTCTGTGCTGTCACTGCAGAGCCCGATGTGGGGCTTGATCTCATGAGCCATGAGATCATGGCCCGAGCTGAAATCAAGAGTCGGACGCTTCACCGCCGGAGCCACCCCGGCGCCCCGAAGTAGAAATGTTTCTGTGTTTTGTTTCGTTGAACTCCACAGGTATTTACGCTTCCGAAATTGGCATCGTGCGCTTAGGAAATGCTACAAACCTAGCACATTTCACATTCCTCTGTGGTTTCTGTGTCTTCCTGCCCATTTTTGGCTTGGCCGGGTTGGAGGGAGAAGTTGGAGGGAGAAATTGAGGCCAGAACGTCACGTCCACCCGCGTGGCTCGACCCACTGCATCATGCGGGGGTCCCTGGGAACACAGCCAGGACTGGGGGCGGGGGTCCTGGTAGTGTCATTCTTCGTCAGGCCTGTGTGTTTGTGAGGTTCGGGGGGCCGTGCTGAGAGGAAATGCCCTGAACGTACAGGTTGGGATGGAGAGTCAGGTGGGGGGCCTGGGGGGCGCGAGGCCGGGCCACGTGACCCGTTTCCTTTTCGTGTTTTGGGTTTTTTTTTCTCGCTTAAAATTGTAAACAGCCTCTATTGACACATAATTCGCATACCGTAGAGTTCATCCACTTTAACGTGTACAATCCAGGGGCGCCTGGCTGGCTCGGTCGGCGGAGCCCCCGACTCTAGGTCTCAGGGTCGCGAGTTCAAGTCCCACGATGGGTGTGGAGGGGAATAAAAAATTTTTTTTAATGTTTATTTATTTTGAGTGAGAGACAGGGTGCGAGCGGGGGAGGGGCAGAGAGAGAGGGAGACACAGAATCCGAAGCAGGCCCCAGGCTCCCAGCTGTCAGCACAGAGCCCGACGTGGGGCTCGAACTCACGAACTGTGAGATCATGACCTGAGCCGAAGTCGGACGCCCGACCGCCTGAGCCACCCGGGCGCCCCCATAAAAAAAAAAAAAAAAAAAAAAAATGAAGTATTCAATCCAGTGGTTTCTAGGATATTTACCGCTATCCAGTCCCAGAACGTTTTCATCGCCCCAGTATGAGAAACACCACCCCCATTAAGCGGTGACCGACTCCCCATTCCCCCAACTCTCAGCTTCTGGGGAACCACTAATCTGCTTTCTGTCTCTGTGGATTTGCCTCTTATGGATATTCTGCGTAAATCCTGCATTTTGTGGAATGCTACAGTAGGTGGCTTTCTGCGTCTGGCTTCTTTTGCTCACTGTGATTTTTTTTTTTTTAAGTTTATTTATTTTCAGAGAGAGAGTGTATGTGTGCATGTGCATGTGTGGGGGAAGGGCAGAGAGAGAGAGAGAGAGAGAGAGAGAGAGAGAATCCCAAGCAGGCTCCGCACTGTCAGCTCAGAACCCAACGCGGGGCTCGAACTCATGAACTGTGAGATCGTGACCTGAGCCGAAATCAGTCAGATGCCCAACCGACTGAGCCACCCAGGCGCCCCCACCGTGATGGTTTGAAGCTCCGTCCATACGGTCGTATCTTATCACTCGTTCCATTCCTGTTGTGTGCGGTTTTTCTCTTTTTCCATTTTCTCTTTAAGATTTGAGATACTTACATGCCGCGAACGTCTCCTTTTTTAAAGGGTACAATTCAGTGGTTTTTTAATATATTCACAGAGTTGTGCAACTGTGACCACAGTCTAGTTCTAGAACATTTTCATCACCCAGAAGGAAACGCTGTACCTAGTTCCCGCCCCCGCCCCCAGCCCCTGGCAGCTGCTCATCTGCTCTCCATTTCTGCGGGCCTGCCTCTTCTGGAAGTTTCCTACCCACGGAGTCCTGCGCGCTGTGCCTGGCTGCTTTCCCTCAGCGTGATGTTTTCAAGGTTCACCCGCGCTGTGGGGCACGTCTCAGCACCGCACCCCTTTTTATGGCCGAATAACATTCCGTTGTATGGATGTACTGTATTTTGTCTGTCCCTTCGTCAGTCGATGGGCATTTGGGTTCGTTTCCAGCGTTGGTCGCTTAGGAGTAAGGCTCCTTGGTGGCCATTTCTTCTGTCGAGGTGGGGGCTGGCCTTTCCAGCGGGTTCCTGCCCAGGCCTGTCTTGCTTTGTTCCACAGGCCTCCCCCTTCCCCTCCTCCCTGGCTCCCTCCTCCCCCTCACTCTCCCTCCTCCCCCTTCTCCTTTCTCTTCCTCCAGTTCCTTCTGTATTGTATCTCCTTCTCCCCAGCCTCAGCCAAGGGCGTATGAGTCTGGAAATCATTCCCAGGGAGCCCTGGGCAGGCCCCTGGGTCGTTTCTGTCCTCCCAGCAGGAAGGCCCTGGCCTGAGCTCGGCGCAGGTTGGGAAACAGCTTTTCTTTGGGGCTTAAAAAAATTACGTATAGCGGAGCCTGGGTGGCTCGGTCAGTTAAGCGTCCGACTTCAGCTCAGGTCATGATCTCGCGGTTCGTGGGTTCGAGCCCCGCGTCGGGCTCTGTGCTGACGGCTCGGAGCCCGGAGCCTGCTTCAGATTCTGTGTCTCCCTCTCTCTCTGCCCCTCCCCTCTTGACGCTCTGTCTCTGTCTCAAGAATAAATAAACATTAAAAAAAAATTAAAAAAAACCCACCTCAAATGGTATCAGAGATTTCTAGTGAAAAGTCTCCCTCTGTCCCCCAGCTCCCAGCTCCCCTCTTTCTAGAGGTAAAATGGTTATAGTTTTAGGTCTCTTTCCAAAGAGATGTTCCGTGCATGTGTAGGCCTTAAACACACCGGTGCATGCACATGTGCGCCTTTTTTTTTTTTTCCTTAGTGTTTATTTATTTTTGAGAGGGACAGTGCATGAACAGGGGAAGGGCAGAGACAGAGGGCGACAGACACAGAATCCAAAGCAAGTTCCAGGCTCTAAGCCGTCAGCACAGAGCCCGACGCGGGGCTCGAACTCACCAGCCGTGAGATCATGACCTGCGCCAAAGTCAGATGCTTAACTGAGCCGCCCAGGTGCCCCGACATGCACTTTTTTTTAAGGCACTAATAACAGGGTATTCTAACACTGTTCTACTCTTTGCGCTTTTTTTTTTTTTAAGTTTATTTATTTTGAGAGAGAGAGTGGGAGAGGGGGAGAAGAGAGAGAGAGAGAGAGAGAGAGAGAGAGAGAGAGAGAATCCCAAGCAGGCTCCACGCTGACAGTGCAGAGCCCGATGCGGGGCTAGAACTCACGGACCGTGAGATCATGACCTGAGCCGAAGTCGGACGCCTAACCGACTGAGCCACCCAGGCATCCCCCCGCCTTCTTTTTTTAATAACATATCCTGGAAGCTCTAACTTATCGACTGCAGGGACTTTCACGGCTGCATGGTGTTACATCAGAGGGCCCTCACTTAGTGAACCAGTGCCCTTTCCCTGGACACCTAGGTTAGCTCTGGTCTCCTACAAACAAGGCTCCAACGAGTGACGGTACAGTTGTTGATCTGTGTGGGTGAGTAGAGCTCTAAGTTAAAATGCTGGAGTTAGACTTGCTGGGACGAAGGCGTGTGTGTTAAAAAAAAAAAAAATTACGAAGATTTCCAAATGCACCTTAAAGTGGGAGACAAACAACATAGCGAACTCCTGTTACTTGTATCCCCAGTTCCCCCTACATCCAAGATTTGGCCACACTTGCTTTATTGATCTCTGTTTTGTTGTTGTTGTTGAAGGATTTTTTAAAACCAATCCCCGGTGTCCTGTCCTTTAAACTCTACACGCTTAAGTATGTGTGTAAAGAACAAAAATTAGCGTTTTCCTGCGTGAGCGCAATGACATTATCATACCTAAGAAAGTTTAGAGTCATTGGGTATCATCAAGGGATGTGCGTTTTAAATTTGTTCTTTTTTTTTTTTTTAATGTTTATTTTTGAGAGAGAGACAGACACAGAGCGTGAGCAGGGGAGGGGCAGAGAGAGAGAGGGAGACACAGAATCCGAAGGAGGCTCCGGGCTCCGAGCCGTCAGCACAGGGCCCGACGCGGGGCTCGAACTCACGGAGATCACGACCTGAGCCGAAACTGGACGCTCAACCGACTGAGCCACCCAGGCGCCCCTGTTCATTTGTTCTTTAAGTAATCTCTACCCCACCACGTGGGGCTTGAACTCATGACCTTGAGATCAAGAGTTGCATGCTTTACTGACTGAGGCAGCCAGGTGCCCCGCTGGACGGGGGGGGTTTTTATTCATTTTTTTGGTTTTTTTTGTATTTATTTAGGGAGAGCGTGTGCCTGCGTGCCAGCGGGGGAGGGGCAGGGAGCGAGGGAGAAAGGAGAGAATCTTAAGCAGGCTCCACGCTATTAGCATCGAGCTCACCGCGGGCGGGGCTCGATCTCATGACCCTGGGATCGTGACCTGAGCCGCAATCCAGACTTGGACGCTCCCCGGGCTGAGCCACCCAGGCGCCCCCTTTTTACGGCTGAATAATATTCCACCATAACCGATCTGCACCTTGGTTTCCGCGCGCATCAGCTGACGAGCATTTGTGGCGTTTCTGCACTCCCTGAATATTGACGTACAATTCACGTTTGTGTGGACACACCGTTTCAATTCACATTCGTGGGGACACACAGTTTCGTTTTGCTGGGTCACCCGCTAACTCTCTTGTTGCCTTCCCGAGGAACCAACGGCCAGATGTTTTCTCCAGCGGCTGCAGCGTTTGGCATTCCCACCACCAAGCCGCGAGGACCCTGGTTTTTCTACCTTTTTTATTATAATCATCCCAGTGCGTGTGAACTGGCATCTCATGGTTTTGCTTTGCACCGGCCCCGATGTCTGATGTCGTTGAGGGTCTTGTCATGGGGGAGGGTGGGAGCGGGCGCGGCCGTTGTAAATTGCGATCTGTTTCCAATCCGGGCCCGGGGTTTCTTAGCGCACGGTGCTTGGTCTCCACGGAGTCGTCGCCCTGTACAGAACCCCCCAATCCTGCTTGCCCCCCGCCCCCCGTGATTCAGGGGGTGAAGTCTGGGTTTCCTGGAGGGCCTCGGTCATGCCGTCACCCCATGGACTGTCCCGAGTGGTCACGAAGTGTGTTTCTTTCCATCTGCTCTTGGGGGTTTCTCCTTCTGTCCTTTTTTGTTTAATTATTATTTTTTTTAAATGATTATTTACTTTTGAGAGAGACAGAGCACGAGCAGGGGAGGGGCGGAGAGAGAGGGAGACACAGACTAAGAAGCAGGCTCCAGGCTCCGAGCTGTCGGCACGGAGCCGGCCGCGGGGCTCGAACCCACGAACCGCGAGATCGTGACCGGAGCCGAAGTTGGACGCTTCACCGACGGAGCCACCCAGGCGACCCTCTCCTTCTGTCCTTTATCAGACATTTGCCGAGTGTCTTTACCGCTCACAGCCCCAAATGGGGGTAATGTGTATCCCTCTGTTTACTTATTCAGCAGTTATTTCGAGTGCCCTCCGTGTGCCGGGCAGTATTCTAGGAGGGGGCTGTGCCATGAACACGACAAAGCCCTCTGTCCTGGGGGAGCTGGCCTGCTGGTGGGCGGGGACCCATGATAGGACCCCTCAGAAGGAACTGAGGGCTGTGCGGAAAAGGAGATAGGGAGAGTGGGAGGAGAGGGCTGGTGGTGTGCGAGGTCCTTTTAACCAGCCCTCCCTGAAAAGGTGACACTGGAGCAAAGACCTGAAAGTGAGGGGGCAAGCCCTGTTGCTGTCTGCAGGAAGGGTTTTCCCGGCAACAGATAGAGCACGTGCAAAGGCCCTGAGGCAGGGACGTGGAGACACTTACCCCAAGTCACAGCCAGCAAGCAGTGGTGCCGGGATTAGAAGGAGACAGACCGGTCAGAGTCTGGTGGTGGTGTTTTTGTTGTTGTTGTTAACGAACTTTATTGAGACACAATCTCTATGCAGTGTGATACATCCGTTTTAAGAGTACTGCTGGATGCATTTTGACAAATAGTGCCGTTCCCGGTCGGGACACAAAATCTGCGTCACCGCAAGGGTCCCTCCTGCCTTCTTGCAATCGTTCCTCCCTGCCTCCTGGGCTCAGGTGGTAAAATCTGCCTTCTGTAACAGCAGATTCGATTTGCCTTTTCCAGAAGTTGACGTACGTAGAATCGCCCGGCACGTCACCCTCTCGCGTCTGGTTTGCGCATCGTGACCTGGAGATTCATCTAGGGTGTGGGTTCGTCCACCGTTCCGTCTCTGTGCCTCGCTGAGCCAGGGTCCCGTTGCCCAGGCGGAGCGCAATGTGTTTGTCCGTTCCCTCGCTGGTGGACCTTTGGGTTGTTTCCAGCGTTTGGCCGCGACCAAGGAAGCTGCTGGGAACGTTGTACATGTACTGACCTCTGTGTGGCCCCACGCTCGTCTCTCGGCTAGATACTTAGGGGTGCCACGGCCGAGGCAGGGAAGAATGTGTTTCCCTTCAGTTGAAACTGCCAGACCGCTTTTTTCCAAGAGGCCGTGACCCCGCTTGTCATTGTCAGTCTTTTCTAGACGTTCTGATGGGTATGTTGTGGTACAGAGAGAGGACGCTGGGGAGGGGCAGAGAGAGAGAAGGAGAGAGAGAATTCCAAGCGGGCTCCACGCCGTCAGCTCAGGGCCCGACGCGGGGCTCGAACCCGCGGACCGTGAGCCCGTGACCCGAGCCGAAGTCAAGAGTCGGGTGCTCGACCGGCTGAGCCACCCAGGCGCCCCCTCGTCGCGGTCTCAGTTGAAACGTCCCTGATGGCCGCAGACAGGCGTTGAGAATCTCGGCTGGCTTGCATGTCCCCTGCGGCTTTCATTTCGCTTGAAGTTGGGTGGTCTGCCCTCTTGTCCCGGGGTCGTGGGTTTCTTGTTCCTGGATTCTGCATCCAGAAGACTCAGGTGCTTGCTCGCTTCTTCCGACGGGATCGATGGTCCAGTCTTTCCAGAAAGGCGTGGAACCCGGAACCTTTTAAAGAACGGCTCTCTGGCTTTCTAGAATTTGGCCCACGAAAGTAACTGTATCAACCAGATGTATCTTGGGGCTTCCGGTGTGCAGCTGTCAATGTGACACACTTGAATGAGGCTCTTTCTGTGCCCCAGGGGCTCAGTCCAGGCCCTGGAGGGGCGCCCTCTTCCTAGGGCACAGGGTCCCGTCTCACTGTCCCTGGGTCCGCTCACAGTGCGGTCGCCAAGGTCCCCAGCATCAGACAGGGACCAGCCCCCCCCCCCCCCCCGCCTCACCCCGGTAGGTGTCCACGGGCAGACAGACAAGGGAGAAGCTGTATTCTCTCGCTTTGTGCGGCCTGTACATTAACCGGGAGAACGAGGCATAAATTTTCACGGTCTCGGTTCTTTTGCGTGTGGACTCGTTAAATCCTGAACCAGCCCCCTAAACGCGGGTAACGTTGAGAATATTTAAGACGTTCGGCAGCTTGGCCGTGAAACACCCCCGCGCGTGTTCAGGAGGGACGCCACTGGCCTGTGAGGGCGTTACTCTTATTCCCATGTCTGTGTCGTACGAGCAGAAAACGAGGCACAGAGAGGGGGCGTCACTCCCTCCAGGTTGCACAGCCAAGAGGGACAGAGCTCGGGGCAGATCCAGGCAGCGTGGGCCCAGAGCCAGCTGGACTTTGCTCTTTTGAAAACATTTCGGGTTTCTAGAGAAGTGGCAAAAATAGAAATCTTTATCCAGATTCACCGATTTTTTTTTTTTAATATTTAGAGAGAGAGAGAGACAGTGTGCACGTGTGTGCATGCAAATGGGGGAGGGGGGCAAAGGGAGGAGAGAGAGAGAGAATCCCAAGCAGGCTCCACGCCCAAAGCAGAGCCCGACACGGAGCTCAAACTCATGACCCTAAGGTCGAGACATGAGCTGAGACCAAGAGTCAGACGCTTCACCCACTGAGCCACCCAGGCGCTCCCCCGATTCACTAACTTTTAACCCTTGACCACGTTTCCTCCTTCATCCTCCTTTTCTCTCTCTGGGGGCCGGCGGAGCAAAAGGTTTCCTTGTCTGTGAGTCTCAGTGCCCTCATCTGGAAAGTGGGCCACGTGTTCCTGAAGACCGCACCCACGCCTTTCTTTGTTGTTCTTAAGCCGCTGGAGACGTTAAGCCGCACACGTTGCCGTGTCCTTCCTTGGCCCTTGACACTCGGATGGGTGTTTCCGAAGAACGAGGATGTTCTCTTACGTAACCCCAGGATAGTCACCAAGCGCTCCTGGGTGAACGTTGACCCAGTCCTGTTATCTTCTCTATTCTTTGTGTTCTCGTTTTGTCCTTTGTCCTAGTGGCGTTCCATATGGCTGGATCCCCTCTTCCCCCCACCGGGTCCCGTTTGGAATCACGTACAGCCTTTGGCCGTCTTACCTCTTTAACCTTCCTTCGGTTGGGAGTCTTTTCGGGGGTTTTCTTTGTGCTTCGTGACATTCGTTGCCGTTTATTTATTATTATTATTATTATTATTAATTATTATTTTTGAGAGAGAGAGCGATAGAGAGTGAGCAGGGGAGGGGCAGAGAGAGAAGGAGACAGAGAATCCCAAGCAGGCTCCCTGCGATCAGCGAAGAGCCCGATGTGGGGCTCGAACCCACGCACCGGGAGATCGTGACCTGAGCCGAAATCAAGAGTCAGACGCTCCACCAACTCAACCACTCAGGCGCCCCTGTGCCATTGTCTTCCAGAAGGGTCCAGACCGGTCGTCTTGTAGACCATCCCTCAGTGGGGGCTTGACGTCTGTTGCCTCCTAGCCACATTCAGCTTCCCAATCCCTGCTTGGGAGGTTCAGAACCTGTTCTCTTGACCCCGCCCCGAGGCTCTTCCCTTCAAAGGCGCACTTGACCGGCCGCTCGTCTTGTCCCTGTCCCTGTCCCTGCGGCTGGCAGGTTCAGTTTTCTCCCAATCCGTTGCGCTTATAATGTGCGCGTTTGGGGGGGGCGTGCAGTTCTCGGTACCAAGCGAAAGCAAAACACAGGTTTCTCAACAGAAAAAAAGTAATCTGGGATCATCAGAAGGAACCAGAGAAGAAATGGGGAGGGGGGGTGGACGGCGACATTGGAAGATACAACGTTCTAGAAATGCCGAGAACACAGAAGTGGCTCATAATTCTGTCACCCCCGGGGGGGTAGCACAGCCTCGTTAGTGTTTCGGCAGTATTTCGTCCCAGTCCGTCTGCTTTTCCCCTTGCCCTCAGGGCGCTCATTTTTGCGCAGTTGACAAGAGTGACGTATTTTGAGAGCTAAAGACAGGAGGAAAATTCGGGGGCTCGGGCTCAGTCCAGGAACGTTTGGGGAACCAGCCAGGCAGGTGGTGCATCAGGGGTTATGGTTGCCCGCAGAGAGGTTGTGCCCCCGGAGCTGGAGTTTCTGCCCCGCCGTGTGGACACCCGTGTCCCCCCGCTGTCCCTGGGAGGAGGGCACAAGCCCCGTGAGCAGGGCCGGGCCCCCGCTGGAGCTCTCCCTAGGTCCCCAGAGCCCCTCACGGTGGCTCTGAACCCAAAGCCCGAGGGGGTGGCTCAGCCCAGCACAAAGCGGGCTAGAACGGGTAAGCAAGATCAGTTTTCCCCCAGTTGTATTTCTCGAAGCCGAGCCTGGGGATTTGGGAACAATAGCTACTATGATAATGGTGCACGTTTCTCCAGCACGTCCCCCGAGCCTCGGGTCATGTACTCTGTACGTATCGACTCATTTAAGCCTCATGCCCCTATCGTGGGGAGGGTAGAACCTAGGCGCAGAGAGAAACAACCTGCCCAAGGACAGACGAGTGCTTAGTATCGGAATGGGATCTGAACCTACGTCCGCAGCCTGGGCGTGTGAGGTGCTTTTTGGCTCCTCTGAAGAGGCCGTTTGCCTGTTTCTTTAACTCAGGGCTCTGTGAGCCCGCGCGATACTTTTGTGGAGCTAGAAACAGATGCCCCTTTCTCGTGACCCTTTTCTGCCATCTGCCAGAACGCCGTGGTCATAAGTATACACAAATCTACGGTGTCCTAAGACGGGACTGCCCCCTCCCGGCGGCGGGGCTGTGGTTGTGCAGTGCACAACCTCCACGACCGTCCACAGTTACCCAATAGTTAGCAAATATTTCCCAAGTGTCTACTTCAGAGACCAACAATAAACAAGATAAGCCAGTAAAATATTTACTATGTCAGATGTCAGCAAGTGTTCCTAACAAAGATAAAGCAGGATAAGAGAGATCAGGGTGCAGGGGGTTGGGCCGCGCTTTTAAATAGATTGGCCAGGGAGGGTGAGGTCACAGAGGTTGACATTTGCGTAGAGACCTGAGGGAGATCAGGGGCCAGGCTGTGTGGGTATTGGGGGAAGAGCGGTCCAGGCAGAGGGAAGAGCCAGTGCAAAGGCCCTGGGGCAGGTCGCTGCCTGCTGTGTTTGAAGAATGTTGAGGAGACCCACGTAGCTGGAGCTGAGCAAGCAGGGGGAGAGGGCCGGGGGTGAGGGCAGAGGTCACAGTGGCGGACCTTCAGGGGCCTCGTGGGCCCCAGTGAGGACTTGAGTGAGACAGCAACCTGAGGGTTCTCAGCAGAGGTGGGGCGTGAGCTGACTCAGGTTCTCGCCGGATCCCGGGGCGGGGGGGGCGAGGGCAGAGAGACCAGCAGGTAGACTGCTGAAGAAATTCAGGCATAATAATGTGGGTCCGGGAAATACATATTAATTTTGAGTGAAAGAACGAATGACTCAGCGAAGCAGAAGGAGGCATTGGCCGTAGCAGAGACGCAAGGGTGAGGGTCAGAGGTCTGTCCCAGGCACCCCCATGTTGGTTCCTCCTGCGTCCCCCTGGGAGCAGAGCGGGGTCTTGGGTGGACCCAGCTGTGTGACAGCTGAGAGCCCACCTTCCAGGCAGACCTGTTCTGTGACCTGGGGTGTGCTCAGTTTTCACCGTATAAAATGGTCTAGACAAGAACCTCGACGCAGTCAGCACGGATTCACTACTTTTCCTTTCTTTTTTTTAAAAATTTGTTTTAAATTAAAAAAAAAATTTTTATGTTTATTTGTTTTGAGAGGGAGAGACAGAGTATCAGCGGGGGAAGGGCAGAGAGAGAGAGAGAGAGAGAGAGAGAGAGAGAGAGAGAGAGAGATGCAGAACCCGAAGCAGGCTCCCGGCTCGGAGCCGTCCGCACAGAGCCTGACGCGGGGCTCGAACTCACGGGCCGCGGGATTGTGACCTGAGCTGAAGTCAGATGCTTGACCGACTGAGCCAGCCGGGCCCCCCTCCTTTTCCTTGTTTTGATTGTGAAATAGAAGTTCCACAAATGCTCTCGCACTCGGTTACTTTTTCTTTTTTTTATATTGAGGTATATTTCACTAGTTTCCAGTGTACAATGTAACGATTCAGTATCTGTCCGCGCTGAGAATTGATCACCTCTCTGTGTAGTCAGTGTTCCTCACCAGACATAAAGAAGTTTGTCCTCTTGCTCTGAGAACTTTTAAGATTTGCCGTCCTAGCAACTTCCAGATATGCAACACAGTATTGTTAATTATAGTCACTGCGCTCTCTATGGTATCCCTACGACTTAACTTATTTTGTAACCGGAGATTTGTACCTCTTGACCCTTTTGCCCACACCTGCCCCATAGATACTTTTACAAAACAGCTTTGTTGGGGTGCCTGGCGGGGGGCGGGGGGGAGCGGGGGACTCCGTCGGTTGAGGGTCCGACTCTTGATCTCAGCTCAGGTCATGCATGATCCCAGGGTCATGGGATTGAGTCCCGCGTCGGGCTCCGCACCCATCATGGAGCCTGCTTGAGATTCTCCCTCTTTCCTCCTGCCCCTCTGCCCCCCAGTCTGCACGCTCTCTATGACATGAAATGAAATAATAAAAAAGAGAACAGAACAGCCTTCTTGAGCTAAAATCCACACGCCATGAAACTCACGCAGTCCTGTGGCTTACGGTCCATTTGCCGATCTGTGTGACCGTTACCAGCATCAACTTGAGAACATTCTCATCACCCGAAAAAGAAACCCTAAGCCCCTTAGCGATCTTCCTGTTCCTCGCGACTGCCCAGCGCCTGGCAACCGCTGATCTAGTTTCTGTCTCCATGGATGTATCTATTCTGGACTCGCGAGCCTGGCTTCTCCCACGTGGCTGGGTGTTTTCTCAGTTTCACGCGTGTTGTAGCGCGGGGCGGACGTGGGTCCCGTTTTACCGCTAAGTAATATTCCCCCGTGGGGATGCACCACGTTTCGTTTCTCCCCTTCATCAGTTGGTGAGCACTTGGGCGTTAACCACCCCCCTCGGGGCTGGGACGAAGGATGCTGCCTCGGACGTTTGCGTTCAGGTTTTTACGCGGACGTGTGTTCTCATTTGTCCCGAGCACCTGCCGGGAGTGGAATCGCAGGGTGGCCCTACGTTTGACGTTTTGACGAACTGCTGGGCAGCGCCGCACCGTTTTACGTTCTGGGGCGGGTGGGGGGGGCGTGTAGATGAGGGCGTGAGGGTGTTGCCTTCCCCTTTGGGGGATCTTTTTGTTGAACTGTACAGAAAAGCACGCACATCTGAAGCTGGATGGATTTGCGCACGTTGGACACCCTCGCGTAACCAGCTGCCCTCCCAGATGAGAAATGACGTGTCTTCCTTCCCGAGGATTCTCATGCCCTTCCCAACCTCTCTGTATCCCCCACCCCCACCGGGAGCCGCCAGCCCGATTATAACTCCGCAGATTACCCTTGCCCGGGTTTGTACCTCACGTAGGAAATCCCGCGACGGTGTTTTCTTTCACTTTGCGTCACGTTTCTGAGATTCTTCCATGGGGCGATTGGTCGTGGGTTCTCTTTTCACTGCTGTGTCATATTCCATCGTGTGGCTGTACCCCAGACGTATTCGCACGTTCTCCCGTTGATGGGGCATCTGGGTTATTTCCAGTTCGGGGGCACTGTGAACATTCTAGAACGTGCCCTTTGGTCCACATCTGCCCGTTATTCATTTTTTTTTTTCAACGTTCATTTATTTTTGGGACAGAGAGAGACAGAGCATGAACGGGGGAGGGGCAGAGAGAGAGGGAGACACAGAATCCGAAGCAAGCTCCAGGCTCTCAGCCATCAGCCCAGAGCCCGACGCGGGGCTCGAACTCACGGACCGCGAGATCGTGACCCGGCTGAAGTCGGACGCTTAACCGACTGCGCCACCCAGGCGCCCCAAGCCCGTTATTCATAAGGCTGGAATGACACGGGGAGTAAGCCCAGGCTCCCTGTGATGCCAGGTGGAAGTTATCCGCAGGCTCCCCTCCCTTCTCGATGCGTGTGTGTCCCACATCACATGTTCTAGAATCCTGCCTGGATGAGGAGTGAAAAGCCATCATTCTGGTCCTTCCTGCCGGTTTTAGCTCTTTAACGCTCGCTCTGTAGGCTTGAGAAATGTTCTCTGCCGTGATGCCCGGGCACCGGACGTCCGTGTGCTCGGTACAGATGTGGAGGCAGTGCCTGGGGGTCCTGTCCTCGCCGTGTGAGGCTGTCCTGTTGGGCTTGGCAGGGTTCACATGGGTGGTGTCGCCCCCTAGGGGGTGTTTTGCACATTCACGCAGTTTGGGCCGCCTTCCTCCCTGTGCTGAGTGGGCAGGGACCACGGGTGTAGACCGACTGGGTTAATCTGCCTCCGGGGTCCGTTCGCGAGGTGTCCTGCGATGACTTGTGGGGATGCGCCCACCTTCTGTCCCTCTTCGTGTCGCCTGCCCTCCCGCATCTCCGCCCCACCTCACTCCTGCCCCCGCCCCCCACCCCCCCTCCGCTGACCGGCTTTGTGTGCTCAATCCCCACGGGTCTCTGGCCAGGCTGTGCGCGGGTCCCCACCGTTGCCTCCCCCGGCCCCGGTCCGTGGTGGGTCAGGCGCCTACGCTGTTCGGCACCTGCCGTGGCCGCTGAGAATGGCCCCCCTCGGCCATTCACCCATTGTTTACAGGAAGCGAACAAAACAGACCTGGTGCTCACCTCCTCCTGGCGGAGACAGGCGGTAGATAAGATAAATCACGTTCAAGGCATGGGCACGTCCGATGGGAATCAGCGGGGTGAAAGAAAACAAAGCAAGGGGGTGGGGGTGGGGGTGGGGGGGTGGGTAGGGGTTGCGGTTGTAGACAGAGTCTGGTGGAGTCCCCCTGACCTGGCGACAGTAGAGAAAAGGAGGTGTGGGCAAGGGCAGGCCCGACAGGGAGCAGCTTGTGCAAAGGTCCTGAGAGAGACGTGTGCCTGGTTAGAGCAGTCTTGAGGAGGCTGGTGTGGCCGGAGGGGAGTGGATGAGGGACAGAGCGTGGGGGACAGCGACAGAGAGGAACCAGCGGCTAGATGCTGCAGGGCCTGCTGGGCTGGGCTGAGGTCTCGGGGCCTTTGCCGAGGGAGGCACGAGCCACAGGAGGGCTCTGAGCTGAGGAGGGACGCCGGCTGGCTGGGTTTCCGCTGCTGTGTGGGGGGTGAGGTTGTGGGAGAACAAGGGCGGGATCGGGGGACAGAAGGGACAGAAGCTGGGAAGGCCACACAGGAAGGGTTGCCCGGCCTTGCTTGGGAACTTTATGGGACAGGCAAATCCCCATGTGACTGTGCCTTCAAGCAGACCCTCAGAGGGCCGGCTCGGGCACGCGGCCAGAGCTGTGCCTACAACGCTCATAGGTTCATGGAAGACCGTTGAGGATTTTTGGTTTTAGAATGAACTTTTTTATTTTATTAAAAAAAATTTTTTTTTTTTGCAAACATTCATTTTAGAGAGAGCTTGAGCAGGGGAGGGGCAGAGAGAGAGGGAGACACAGAATCCGAAGCAGGGTCCAGACTCCACGCTGTCAGCACAGAGCCCGACGCGGGGCTCGATCCCGACAAACCGCGAGCTCGTGACCTGAGACGAAGTCGGACGCTTAACCGACGGAGCCACCCAGGCGCCCGTGAACTTTTTTAGCTGCGAAGAATTTTAGATTTGCAGAAGAGTTGCAAAACTCGAACAGCGTTTCCGTATACCCACACCTGATTTTCACTGGTTTTCCCTGATGTTAACTTCTGACATCACCACAGGATATTTGCACAACCAAGAAACGGACACGCTACCTTGCCGTCAGCCGACTACAGGATTTGTTCAGATTTCCCTAGTTTTTCCCTAACGTCCACTTTCTGTTCCAGGATCGGAACGGGTTCGTTATGTCTTCTTAGGCTCCCATTGGCTGTGATAGTTTCTCAGACTTTCCGTACTTTGGATGACCTTGTTGGTTTTGAGGAGTACCAGTTGAGGAGTGTTTCAGAGAATGTGCCTCCCTTGGGGGTTGTCTGCTGCTTTTCTCATGACTAGACTGGCAGTCAGGGTTCGGGGAAGGAAGACTACAGTGGTCAAGTACCCTGCTCGCCACGTCATATTAAAGGTACGGACGGTCAACTTGATTTATTACTGGTGAGGTTGACCTTGATCGTGTGGCTCAGGACACGGGACTTCTGATTCTATAGTCCTGGCTCTAAAACCCAGAAGCATGTGACTACATGTATACCAGCTCATTTCAATGCTCAAAACTCTGTGGGGTGGACGCAACTTGTGATCCGATTTTACAGAGAAGGAAACTGAGGCACGAGGAGATTGTCGTGATTGCCCCGAGGTGATACATCAACTAAGTGGCAGAGGTGAGATTTGAATACGGGAGGTGTGGTTCCAAAGTCCATGCCCCCCCTTTTTTTTTTAAGTTTATTTTTATTCGTTTTGAGAGAGAGAGGGAGATGGGGAATCCCAAGCAGTCACTGCCCCGTCAGCACAGAGCCCGACGCGGGGCTCGATCTCACACACTTCGAGATCACGACCCGAGCTGAGATCCGGAGTCGGATGCTTAACCAGCTGAGCCATCCAAGCACCCCCGCCAAAGTGCATGTTCTTCACTGCCATCCGTTTATTATAAAATACATATGTACACGTTCTGCGACCATCACCTCATCTAATTTAGTATAAATGGAAGCATCCCATATGTGAGCTTTTGTGTCTGTACTTTATTTCTTTAATCTTTTTCTTTCTTTTTGAGCCCCTTTTCGTGCCCTCCGTCTCTATTATGAGGATCGGTTTAGTTAAAAGTCGACAGTGTGATACGTAAGTCAACTTACTCGGGAACGTATCGTCAGACTAAGGAACGTCATGCTTTCTGCTTTGGGGAACCCGTGCCCGTCCCTGAGACACCTCGCTTCCCTGGGTGCCCGTCACCTTCGCCAAGCATTAATCTATGTATTGGTGACCTATCTAGCTGAATCTGATCTCTGAGGTCAGAGAATAAACAGAAATTGATGCTGTACCAACAGAACAGAACAGAGAGCCCAGGACGAGAGCCAGGCGTGTATGGACATGTATGTCGTATGTGACTGTGGTGGCCACTGGTCGGATCTGTGGGGAAAGGAGAGACTCAGTAAATGGAGCTGGGGTCAAAAAAATAAAGTCATCCATATGGGAAAGAGATTAATTTGGATCCCTGCCTCACACCGTATACCCCAGGATAGTTAACAGATTCAAAGTCAGGTAGCAACTTAGAAACCGTAGATTGTGGGGGATAAGGACAGATTCTGAACCAAGATACAGAAGGCATTTCTGGAAGAGGAAGGCTTGGAGATACGGCACATCTCTGGCCTCGATGCCCCGCTCCAGCCCTTTTCTTTCTCTCTGAGGCTCCGAGCAGCCCTCCCTGCCTTGCCCTGGGTCGGGTGTGTTAATCCAGTAATTAGTAGCTTTGGGGCCATCAGAACACCTTAGAGGAAATGCCTTCACGGAAGAAGGTGCTAGATCGAAGAAGAGAGCGTGTTTGCGCATCGTGCCTGGCTGCCCTCTGTTAGCCGCTGTGCCCTCCTGTCCCTCTCAGGTTCTGGGGGGCCCTTGATCCCGCTCTTTCCCAACCACCCCCTGAGCAGTCGATCAGTAGACCTGCCGTTCTGCCACCGTATCCAGAATCCAACCAGGTGTCGTTTCTTCCCCTGCCACTGACGCCTCCTCTCTGGGCTCCCTGCCCCAGTCCTCGCCTCCTGCAATCCACTCGGCAGCCATTAGAGCACAGCCCACTCTGTTGAGATCCTTCCCATCTCTCGGGCTCCTTCAGAATAAAAGCCCAGGACCTCGTCTCGCCACCCCCAGACGCCGCGTCACCTGGCCCTTGACCTTGCCTCTTCGACCCCTTTTCGCCTCCTTACTGTTGCTCAAGCACCTCCAGCACGTTTCCACCCCAGGGCCTTTGCACCTGCTGTACCTTCTGCCTCGGATGCCTTTCCCCCTGTATCCACATCGCTCCTGTTCGTATCTCCTGCACGTCTGCTCAGACTCCTCTCATCCGTGAGGCCATCCTGACCACTTCAGCTAAAAATGCCTCCCCCGTCCTTCCCACCCCCTTGCCTCGCCACCTTTACTCCTCTGTCCTTGCCATTGTCCATTCTGCAATGTGTTCTGTGTCCCTGTGGTTTACTCCTGCCAGCAGCACGTTACTTCCCAGAGATCGGATGTCTGTTGTCTTCGTCACTGCCTCCCCAGCGCGGCTGAGAACGACACAACCTTAAATAAAACGGAATTGCTTTTGGCCACTGAGTGGGGAACCGAGCTTCGAAGGAACCAGAGAGGAAGCAGGAAGGCAGTTAGCGACTCCCCCACAGCCCTCCAGGCAGTGCTCACGGACGGGTTTAGAGGACAGTGCTGGTTGCAAAACCCAGAAAAGGGTGGGGGGTTTACTAAAAACACAGGCAGAGGGAGTGCCTGGGTGGCTCATTCGGTGGAGCGTCCGACTTCGGCTCAGGTCACGATCTCGCGGTTCGTGGGTTCGAGTCCCCATCGGGCTCTGTGCTGACGGCTCGGAGCCTGGAGGCTGCTTCGGATTCTGTGTCTCCCTCTCTCTCTGCCCCTCCCTTGTGCACGCTCTGTCTCTGTCTCTCTCTCTCAAAAATAAATAAACATTAAAAAAAATTTTTTTTTTAAAGAAACGGGGAAGCGTGGTATCTTGGAGCCATCGGAATTAGCTAGTTCCGGAAGACACCCCCACTCGAACGAGAAATTGCAAAGGCGGCCCTTGAATCCAGGAAGAAAAGCATTTCGCTAGACGTGAGAAATGAGGCAGTGGGGCGTCTTGGAAAGCCGTCCAAGGCTTTGGTGTCCACGAAATCGGAGTTCAATGCCCAGAGCTTCCTTTTACCACGGAGTGGTAAACCTTTGGTCTGTGTGCATTTGGTTACACATCACATTACCTGACCAGTGATGGCTTAAATAATATTCATATTTTTTCCGACACAATTTTTTTTTTATAAACAAATGTCTTCCCGGGGCGCCTGGGTGGCTCAGTCGGTTGAGCATCTGACTTGGGCTCGGGTCGTGATCTCACGGTTTGTGGGTTCGAGCCCCTTGTCGGGCTCTGTGCCGACAGCTCAGAGCCTGGAACCTGCTTCGGATTCTGAGTCTCCCTCTCTCTCTGCGCCTCCCCGGCCCACGCTCTCTCTCTCTCTCTCTCAAAAATAAATTAAAAAAAAAAAAATTTGTTTTAATGAAAACAAACGTCTTGCCCTGTTTAGGTGGACCGTAATTTGTTCAACCTATTTTCTACCGATGGCCAGTGGCTTGTTTCCGGTATCTTGCTGTGATAAGCACACATCGCCCCCACGTATGTAACTTGGTGGGTTCAAGCAGTACCTCTAGGATACTTCCGTGAAATTGATACAGAAGTGAAATGGCCATAAGTCAAACTGCCAGTAAAGAGGAAATGTTATAGGGGCGCCTGGGTGGCGCAGTCGGTTAAGCGTCCGACTTCAGCCAGGTCACGATCTCGCGGTCCGTGAGTTCGAGCCCCGCGTCAGGCTCTGGGCTGATGGCTCGGAGCCTGGAGCCTGTTTCCGATTCTGTGTCTCCCTCTCTCTCTGCCCCTCCCCCGTTCATGCTCTGTGTCTCTCTGTCCCAAAAATAAATTAAAAAAAAAAAAAAAAAAAGAGGAAATGTTATAATCTCGAGAGGGACTGCCCCATACAGTCGATCCTCATGATGTACAGATGCCGTATTTGTGAGTTCCTCTACTTGCTAATACAAAGCAAGGAGATCCTTGGAACCCCCCAGTCTGTGGTCCCCACACGCACCGTCAAGTTCATTTGCAGACCTGCACAGAGCAGGTGGGGGGGGGAGTGGAATTCGCGTCTCGCTGTGTGCCCGTCCCTTGCTGAGATCGAAAAAGCAAATACTCTGCCTTCTTGTTTCAGCTCCCGTACTCCAAACAAGTCCCCTTTTCCTGGTCTCATATTTACTGCTACGTTTTTCACATCAGTGTGCCGGTCGGCGGCGAGGTCACTGTTTAAAAACGCCCCCCAATGGGGCGCCTGGGTGGCGCAGTCGGTTAAGCGTCCGACTTCAGCCAGGTCACGATCTCGCGGTCCGGGAGTTCGAGCCCCGCGTCGGGCTCTGGGCTGATGGCTCGGAGCCTGGAGCCTGTTTCCGATTCTGTGTCTCCCTCTCTCTCTGCCCCTCCCCCGTTCATGCTCTGTCTCTCTCTGTCCCAAAAATAAATAAACGTTGAAAAAAAAAATTAAAAAAAAAAAAACAAAACGCCCCCCAAGGCTTGTGTTTAAAGGGCTGCCCCGGGCTCCCGACTGTCAGCGGCGAGTTTATCGTGGACGAATCGGCAAGATACACTACGAAACACACACCAAACAAGGTTACGTATTGACGAGTTGGTGAAAATGTGACCAGAGGCTCACAGGGACCTAACCCTGTATTTCCCCCCGAGAGCAATAGTTCGGGATTCCCCAGTTCAGCGGATCGGGGTGACTTTACAGAACGGAACTACCATGAGTAACAAGAATCGATTGTACGGGCGTTTTTTTGTTTTGTTTTTGTTTTTGTTTTTGTTTTTTTCCACGCTCGCTGTGCTTTACTGGGATATAATTTACGTACCACAAAATGCACCGATCCGAAGGGCACGCAGCCTGATGAGTTTTGACAAAGATCACCCGTGTGACCGTTACCCAGATCCAGAACATTTCACCCGTCGCAGGAGATTCCCCTCTTAGGGCGCCTGGGTGGCTCAGTCGGTTAAGCGTCTGGCTTCGGCTCGGGTCAGGGTCTCCTGGTTCGTGAGTTCGAGCCCTGTGTCAGGCTCTGTGCTGTGGGTCAGGTTCTGTGTCTCCCTCTCTCTCTGCCCCTCCCCTGCTCGTGCTCTGTCTCTCTTTCTCTCTCTCAAAAAGAAACATTAAAAAAAGGTTTAAAACATACCAAGAATCCCCTCCTTCTGTCCCTCTGCCTGCCCCCTTGAGGCAACCCCACCTCTGATTTCTTCCCACTGGTTTCACTCGTAAAAAAGGGGATCGCGCTGTAGTGGGGGTAGCCTTCTGTGTCCGGCTTCCTTAGCTCACCATGATGCATTTGAAATGTGTCTGTATTGTTGCAAGAGTCAGTAGTGCATTCCCTTTACTTTTTTTTTATTATTTAGTTTTTTAATGTTTAGTTTTGAGAGACAGACAGAGCGCGAGCGGGGGAGGGGCAGAGAGAGAGAGGGAGACCCAGAATCCGAAGCAGGCTCCGGGCTCCGAGCTGGCACGGGGCTCGAACCCATGAACCGGGAGATCGTGACCTGAGCCAGAGTCGGACATTTAACCGGCTGAGCCGCCCAGGCGCCCCGTCCCTTTTATTTTTAGGGTTTGTTTGTTTGTTTGTTTGTTTGCAGAGACAGAGAGAGAGAGCACACAAGCAGGCAAGAGGGGCAGAGGGAGAGAGGAAATCTTAAGCAGGCTCCACACTCAACACAGAACCCAAGGCAGGGCTCGATCCTGCGACCCTGGGATCATGACCTCAGCCGAAATCAAGAGTCGGACGCTCAGCTGACTGAGCCACCCGGGCACCCCTGTATTCCCTTTTATTGTTGAGCTGTATCGCACTGTATGGCTGTAACACAGTTTATCCGTTTACCAGTCAGGATACATCTGTGCTGTTTCCAGCCTGGGGCTTCTGTGAATAAGGGTGCTGTGAAGATTTTTGCCAGAGTGTTTTTGTACACAGTCTTTTCACTTTGAGCGGAATGGCGGGGCCGTAGAGTAGGTCTGTGTTTAACTTAAGTTTCCCCGGGCTTTTCGTCTTCTTCTGGGGTAAGCTGTCTAATAGAAGGCCGTTACAGGGATTTGGGCCAACTCAGTATTACCAGGCCACTGCGTTCTGATTCTTTGGACCTTCCCCCTCGGGTGGACAAAATAGCTGCTGCAGCACCGGCCATTGTCATCCCGCTTCACGTCAGTTTTTCAAGCAGGAAGCAGGAGCGGGGAGAAGTAATCTTCCCAGCGTGGGGCTCTTTTTAACCAAATGTAAAAATCTTTCCCGGGCCCACAAGTTAACCGCCAAGGAGGCCGAGGAAAGAAGTTTCTGACCCAGGGGCAAAGGCCTACACTCATTATGACTCATCCTCTTGGGTGGGTACGTTGTTGAATGAAACCAAATGCAGGTTCTGTTGACCAAGAAGTCAGGCTGCGAGTAGCTTTGGATAATGGGCGACCTCTTTAGCCCTGTTGACCTGTGAGGCCACCTCGTCACTGCCTAGGGACTGGTGGCTTGTGTTCAGTATGAGGGCAAAAGCCCTGGAAGGAGAACTTAAGACACAGAAACCCCTAGAGCGGTGGTTCTCCAAGCCTGGTCCCTGGGAGCTGATTGGAAATGCACATTCCCGGGCCCCACCCCAGACCTTCGGACTGTGAAATCCAGGCCTTACTTTAAAAGCCCTTCATGTGACTCTGCGGTGCGTGTTCAAGTTGAGGAGCCAGGGGTCTAAAGCATGTGCCGTGTCGTCGGACCTTGTTTCCCCTTTGCTTCTTGGCGCTTGGTCCTGACCTTGAAGCCTTCCCTGTTGCCCGATGCTGTGGGAGGTCCTGTGTCCCGTCGACATCGCCGTTCCTTCGGTTCCTTCCCCCCCCACCCCTTTGCCATTTTCACTCCTTGGAGTTTCCTCCGCGTTTTATAAACCAGCTGTAAGAAAAAATGTGAGGGGCGCCTGGGTGGCTCGGTCGGTTGAGCCTCCGACTTCGGCTCAGGTCCTGATCTCACGGTCCGTGGGCTCGAGCCCCGCGTCGGGCTCTGTGCTGACGGCTCGGAGCCTGGAGCCTGCTTCGGATGCTGGGTCTCCCTCTCCCTCTCTCTGCCCTTCCCCCTCTCGCGCTCTATCTCTCAAAAATAAATAAACATGAAAGAAAAGTTTTTAAAAGAAAAAATGTGAAACCTTGTCAAACGTGCAGCTTTACAGCCGCATTTAGGACGGCGGTGAACGGCAGAAAGTTTTGGGGCGGGGGGTGATGCACAAAACATAGACACCGGTTGCTGTCTGAGCAATGCAAGTTTTACAGGGCCCGCTTTCATGTTGTGCAACTGATTCCGTGAGTTTAGAACTCGAAAGGTCGCGGAAAATAAAGGTGGTGTAGGTTTTAGCTGCTGTCCACGTCGCTTTTCTCTCTCTCTCTTCCCCAAAGGGGTGGGAGTGGGCGAGGAATCAACATTTTTTTTCCCTGTTTTCCCTTTTTTGGCTTTGAAAGAGACACAGCATGCCAGTGGCTACACATCCAGGGCCAGGCTAGCTCTTACTGGGCCTTCCAGTGGAACTGAAGGAGTTGCCTCCTCTGGGAGGGCACAGTCCCCTCGTCTCCTTTGTGTGAATTAGAACAGAGTCCTTCCTCCAGGTGGATGTGGCCCTTCTCTGGGTCTCACTGGCACGAGCAGAGCCTCCGCTGGGATTTGAGGCCCCGCTTGTCCGCCAGACTCGCTTCCTTTGTGTAGTGAACAACCTGTGCAACCGTCCATGGTGGTTTGTGTACACGTATCGCATACCCAGTATGGACCGGACGCGTCTACCTTAAAATGTACGCGCTGTATTAGTTTTCCTGCGGCTGCGCTGGCAAATCCTGCAAATGTGGTGGCTCCAAATACCAGAAATTTATTCTCTCACAGTTCTGGAGGCCACGCGTCCGAAATCAAGGTGGTGGCAGGGCCACCAGGGCACTCAAGAGTTGTGCCTCCTGAAAGCTCTAGGGAAGAAGATTTCTTTTGAGCCTCCGGCTTCCGTGTCTTCACCTTTTGTCTGTGAGACGGTCACTGGTCATCGGATTTAGGGCTCACCCGGCTGCCGTAGGAGGATCTCATCTCAAGGTCCTTCATTACGTCTGCCAAGACCCTCATTCTGAATAGGGAAGACCGTGGTTACGGACCCTGGGTCGTAGACCTGTCTCTGAGGGGGGAACCACCCTGCAGGGCACTACAGATACCTGGGAAAAAAACCATAAGAGGGCAGCCTCTCGACGTTGCCTTACGTCGGGTCCACTGTGGGAACTCATCGCTCAATCGGCCTGTTAGACCCAAGTGTGCGGGAAATGAACGTGAGGGTTCTATGTTTCAGGACGGCGTAAGGGGGAGGGGGCCCGAGTGGGTCACTGGAGGAAGGTGGGAGCGGTAAGGGTGTTGGAGGAAGTCTACTCCCTGCGGTTGGGATGCGGGGGTGGGGGGAGGCAGCTAGCCAGGCTGGCACCATCACGTAGCTCCCGTGAGCTTGGGAGCCTGTCGACCTAGGTTCAAATCCCGGCTCTGCGGACCCAGTGACCTTGGGCAAGTCACCTAACCCTCCTGTCTGCCTCAGTTTCCCCAGCTACGAAGCAGATACGAGGATCATAGCACCTACTACAGAGGATTGTTGTCGGAATGGAGTGTCGTAGGGCGGAGTGCTTGGAATAGTCCTGGGTACTTGGGAGGTGCTCTCCCAACCTTGGCTTTGGTGCTGAAGAGGAGGAGGCAGGACGTAGGGGCAGAGGGGACAGACCCCGCCCACCTCCCGTGCCTGGATTTCCAAACACCGGTCTGAGGGAGGCGCCTAAGCAGGGGTGCGACTTGGGCTTGGGCAGGTCAGGCTCGTGGCCAGTGCGCAGGGAGCTGGCACAGAGGGGCCAGAGGCCAGGGGACCCTGGCCACTAGGAGGCAGGCTTTATATCGTCACTTGCGTGTGGCTGGATTGATGTTTTTACCGGTGGACTCGTGCCCACATCCCATATGCCAGCGCCGCGGCTCGGTTGGTTAAGCGTCTGCCTCTTGGTTTTGGCTCGCGGTTTTGGGGGTTCGAGCCCCGCCTCAGGCTCTGCGCTGACGGCGTGGAGCCTGCTTGGGATTCTCTCTCTGCCCTTCCGTTGAGTGACTCTTGTGAACGAGTGAGTGAGTGGACACAACGGTGCAGTAAAACCCTGGACCGCGAGTTAACGTGCCCCGCGAGTGCCCCACGGGACGGGCAAACATTTCCAGTAAGTTTCAACTTGAGGAACAAGCGAGGCCTGGCGCTGGCGAGCGGTCCCTGTGCCGTCACACGTCACCGGATCACAACTGAGCCGACGGTTCTGGAAGTTCGCTTTGATAGCACCAATGCGTTGGATTGCAAGCACGCTTCCGGAACTCAGTGTGCTCGCAGACCGAGGTTTCGCTGTGTTCAAAATGCGTGGCAAGCCGGGGAGGACGTTGGCACGGATTACGTGGTGCCTGCTGTGGTGTGGAAAGGTGGTCGCGGGGGCTCCCTGTTGGACCAGGTGTGACCCCGTGGTCGCTGGGTCCCGGGGGGCGTCTCACGAGGTCCTGAGCGGCCAGCGCCGGGGGCTCAGGCAGCGTGTATCTTTGCCAGTCACTGAGGAAGCGTTTGAGTGTTTTATTAACGACGGGTGCAGCCGGCCGTGAGCGAGCAGGCCGGGTGGACGGTTAGGTGACGAGAAATGGTGGGGGTCTGCATGTGGGCAGGGACGGTGGCCGCGGAGAGGAGGAGAGAGCCGGGGAGGGGTGGGAGGTGGAGTGGGTAAGACTTGGGTGGAGTCAGAGGCGTGAGGTCCAGGCGGGTCCTTAGTCCCTGGGGCGGGCTGTGTGGCTTAGGGCTTCTGGGTAGATGTCCCCGTGGACCAGGCAGAAACCAAATTGCTTTCCGTGACCCCGCCTGGGAAGTCAGCGGCGTTTCTGTCATGCCGTCCTGCTTGAAGTGGTCGCACAAGCTCTTTTCGATCCGAGGGGGATGGCAGGGTGGCCCTGGGGCGGGGGGGTGGGATCCGGGGAGATCAGTGACGCTGTCGCAGCCGTTTTCGGAAAACGTGATAGGCCGCGGTGGCTTAAAGCCACGTCGGGGCGCCTGGGCGGCTGGCGTGGCCGGTTGCGTGTCCACCTCTCCTCGATGTCGGCTCAGGTCATGATCTTGGGGTTCATGAGATCGAGCCCTGCATCGGGCTCTGAGCTGACCGTGCGGAGCCTGCTTGGGATTCTCCCTCTCCCTCTCTCCGCCCCGCCCCTGCTCACACACACTCTCTCTCTCTCAAAATACTTGCCTCTGTGTCTGTGGTCACCGGTAGGTCCCCTAGGTGGCTGTGCTCCTAGGGCTCGACCGGGCGTGAGCTGGGCCGATGCAGGAGATGAGCATGTGACTCTTGTCCCTCCGCGGGCTAGCCCAGGCTTCTTCCCACGGCCGCTGGGCAGAGGGCGGGAGCGTGCCAAGGCCAGCCCAAGTTCGAGGGGTGGAGCGACAGACCCCATCTCTTGGTAGGAGGAGCTGCAAAGCATACGGGACCAGGGAGAAGAATTTCTGGCCACTTTTGCAGTCAACCACAGTGACCCTTTGCTCAGCTCCCCTTTCTACCAGTCCTCTTCCATTTTGCTGAGCCCTCTCCATCCGTGATGCCCTTGACCCACGGAAGGCCGAGAGAGTCCTTGAGACGGGTCGCCAGGATACCTGGAGATGCGAGCTAGATCAGGTTGCGTGCCGCTGCAGATAATGGGAACCGTAGTGGTGGGTTGAGCTGTAAGGATTACGAAGTCTGGAGGCAGGCGGCCCATGAGGAGTTGTTGAGAACCCAGTCTTCTTCTGTCCTCCCAACCGCTATCCTCCGCAGGCGTGCCTACCTGCCTTAGGTGTGTTGCCTCATTGTTGCAAAATGGCTGCAACAGCCCCAGGCATCTCAGCTGTATTCAAAGCTGGAAGTGGGGCGCAAAGAGATTTTCTCCCTAGGGGACCTCTGTCTTTATATTCTAGAAGAAAAACTTTCCCCCAAACAGCCCACAGTCTTCCCCAAAATGTCTCATTGAGCAGAACCCGGCTGTACCCTTTGGCTTTTCCTGTTTGCAGAACCGTCCAAAGGGTACAGAACCGTGAGTGAGTGCACAACCGTGGCTACCCTAGCTGCCAAGAAGCCTAGGGAAGCGAACGATACAGGGGGTAGGGGTGCCACTGATTCAGTCTAATTATTTTATTTTAACGTTTTCCTTCTTTCGAGAGAGAGAGAGAGAGAGAAAGGGGTCGAACGCGAGCGGGGGAGGGGCAGAGAGAATCCCAAGCAGGCTCCGCGCTGTCAGCCCAGGGCTCGATCCCACGACCTGCGAGACCATGACCTGAGCCGAAATCAAGAGTCGGACGCTCAACCGACCGAGCCCCCCGGGCGCCCCTAGCCCAATTAATGTTCAAGCCACCTTGACCGCGACCCACCGGAGGAAATGTGTCCACGTACGGACGCACGTAATTGAAAGCGATCTCACACACCGATATGTAACGCTTTACCCGTGCCTGGTGCCTTTTTAATATTTTCTAGTCTGTTCCGTTCCATTTTACTCTATAACCATTCCCCCCCCCCCAAAAAAAAAAAAAAATCCTGGTCACAACCTGCTAATTTGATTTCACAACCCTCCAAGGCGTGACCCATAGTTTGAAAAAGACTGACTCAAAACAGCCTTTGTTTACATCTCGGAGCTGGCAAGTGTTACTCTGAACAGCATCAGGGCTTCTGTGAGTAAGGCGGAGGGAGGGCTGGGGAAGTGGTGTTTGCAAAACGCCATTGCCAGCGGGAGGCTTTGCTGCACCGTCTTCTCTCCTTCCTGTGGCAAAGGATACAATTCTGTCCGCTTTCACTTTTGTTACCTGTCACTATCCCGGGCGGGGCGGGTACTGACGTTCACCCTGGGAGGTGAGAATCCGCCCGTTTTCTGGAGCTCCGCGGAGGCTTTCAATTCCGGGTCCTGCTGGGCCGTCTGGCTTGCGCCGAGCTCCTGATGACAGTGCAGAACTCGGCTTGCGTTGCCCGCGCGGGAGGCATTCCCACGATTTTCTGGAAGGACGCTCTGACATTGTTGCGTCACAGCTGCTCCCTGGAGCTGCTCTCTTGAGCTCCTGGCTTTTCCTGCTTTTTATAGCGCGCGGGTGGCGAAGAATGAGGGCTCCAGAATCGCGGGGTCTGAGTTCGAGTTCGGGCCCCCGGACTTGCGGTTGGTGGGGGGGCCGGTGTCCTGACCCCTCTCGGGTCCCGGTTTCCTGAGCTGGTGACCCGCAAGGCAGCATTTTTCTTCCTGCCTTCCCGGTGACCCGGAGGGTCCCGTGGATATGCAGTTAGCGCGAGACCTGATGCTGGGGAGGCACTCGGCCTCGGCTGAGTGTGTGGGGCGGCGCCTCGCGTGGGTCGGCTGTGGCTCCGTGTGCCCCCTTTGTCGTGGGACTCGGGCAGAGCCACGCGGTGGCTCTTAAAGCGTCTGCTCTGAGGGAACGCGGGGCATCCATTCCTGTGTGGACGACTTTGGGTTGGCAACTTTGTGCATTAATTGTGGCCCCCCCCCCTCCAGTCACTTTTTGAAAAGCTTTTGAGTATGGTTGTTGTTGAGGCGGGGGGAGAATTCAATGCCACCGCTGGACACGCGTCCCAGGGTCAAGGATCGGGTCTGCTTTTGCTCCTTAGGGTATCCCGCGATGAGGGTATCCCCGTGCTGGACGCACAAGACTTCAGGGGTGCCCTTTGTACCAGGCCGCTCTGAACGAATGAATGGGTTTGTCTTCTCTCGTTCCGCACGTTCGTTGATTCCGTCCGCGAATATTTACCGAGCCCCCCCCCCCCCCCCCGTGCGGGCACCGGCATCCCACAGGCAAGAAAACACAATGAACCATCAGACAGACAGTCATGCGATACTTGGGATTAAAGGATGTTTTTCAGCAAACGTTTCTCACCGCGGAAAACGTCACGCGTGCACCGAGTAGAGACCAGGGCAAAAGGTGGGCCCCCTCCTCTTCAGCCAACCTGGTCAGTCTCCAGGTTTCCACCACTCTGGCCAGACCAGCCCTGCCCGCGATGGATATGGCCTCGATCCGCGCTGCCCCGGGACGGCGGCCACCGGCTGCGTGCGGCTGTTGAGCGCCCGGCAAATGGCAAATGTGATCGAGAGGAAATGTTAGGGGCGCCTGGGTGGCTCAGTCCGCTAAGCGTCCGAGTCCTGCTTGCGGCTCGGGTCGTGATCTCAGGGTCGTGGGATCGAGCCCTGTGTCGGGCTCCGTGCTCCGAGCCGTCAGCACAGAAGCCCGACGTGGGGCTCGAACCTGCAGACCGCGAGATCGTGACCTGGGCCGAAGTTGGACGCATAACCGACTGAGCCACCAGGTGCCCCGGTTGTCCTTTATTTTTCTTAATTTTCTTTTTTTTCTTTAAAAAAAAATTTTTTTTTTAACGTTTATTTATTTTTGAGACAGAGACAGAGCATGAGCGGGGGAGGGCCAGAGAGAGGGAGACACAGAATCGGAAGCAGGCTCCAGGCTCTGAGCCGTCAGCCCAGAGCCCGACGCGGGGCTCGAACTCACGGACCGCGAGATCGTGACCTGAGCTGAAGTTGGACGCTTAACCGACTGCGCCACCCAGGCGCCCCTCTTTTTTTTTTTTTTTTTTTTTTTTAATCACGGTAAACTACGTATAACATAAAATTGCCTACCGTCCCCACTTTTTAAAAACGTATTAAGTAGTCTCGACCCCCAGCGTGGAGCTTGAACTCGCCACCCTGAGATCAAGAGTCGCGTGCTCTTCCGACTGAGCCAGCCAGACGCCCTCCCCCCTCGGCCATTCCCAAGTGTGCAGTTCCACGGCACGAGTGCAGTCACACTGTTGTGCGACGGTCACCGCCGTCCGTCGCCCGAGCTCTTCGTCTTGCGGAACTGAAACTCTGCCCCCGCAAAGCACTAGCTCCCCGTTCCCCCTTCTCTCCAGCCCCTGGCAGCCCCCATCCCGCCCTCTGGCTCGGTGTGCGTTACACGTGGAATCCTGCAGCGCGTGTCTTTCCGCGACTGGCTCGTTTCACTCCGCATGATGTCCTCAGGGGCCAGCCACTTCGAAGCCTGGGTCAGAACTCCCTTCCTGAATGACGGTTGATGGCCCGTTGATGGCCACATGAGTTGCTCCTGCGCTGGTGAATAATGGTAATATGGGTGGCCAGGGGTGTCTGGGTGACTCAGTCGGTTAAGCGTCCGACTTTGGCTCAGGTCATGATCTCGCGGTCTGTGAGTTCGAGCCCCGCGTCGGGCTCTGTGCTGACAGCTCGGAGCCTGGACCCTGCTTCGGATTCTGTGTCTCCCTCTCTCTCTGCCCCTCCCCTACTCGTGCTCTGTGTCTCTGTCTCTCAAAAATAAATAAACATTAAAAATTAAAAAAAAAATCTAGGGGCGCCCGGTTGGTTCGGTCGGATAAGCATCCGACTCTCAGTTTCAGCCCAGGTCATGGTCTTATGGTTTTCATGAGTTCGAGTCCCGCATCAGGCTGTGTGCTAACAGCAAGGAGCCCTGCTTGGGATGCTCTCTCTTCCTCTCTCTCTGCCCGTCCCGCACTCACTCTCTCTCTCAAAATAAATAAATAAGAATTTTTGGGGGCGCCTGGGTGGCTCAGTCGGTTGAGCGTCCGACTTCGGCTCAGGTCACGATCTCGCGGTCCGTGAGTTCGAGCCCCGCGTCGGGCTCTGGGCTGATGGCTCGGAGTCTGGAGCCTGTTTCAGATTCTGCGTCTCCCTCTCTCTCTGCCCCTCCCCTGTTCATGCTCTGTCTCTCTCTGTCTCAAAAATAAATAAACGTTAAAAAAAAATAAAAAAATAAATAAAAGGTAAGGACTCCAAGGAAAGGAAGAAAACGCGAGGCCGTTGTTACCCCCGGAATGTTAATCACAGTTTCTTAATATTGTCGGATATCCGGGCACTGTTCAAATTCTGTCTCTTTCAACGGCTGGTGGCTTCGTTTGTGCCCTTTTTTAAACATTTTAGAGTTTTTTTAATGGTTATTTTTGAGAGAGAGACAGACACCTTGTGAGCGGGGGAGGGGCAGAGAGAGAGGGAGACACCGAATCCAAAGCAGGCTCCGGGCTCCGAGCTGTCGTGGGGCTCGAACCCACGAACCGGGAGATCGTGACCTGAGCCGCAGTCGGACGCTCAACCCACTGAGCCACCCAAGCGCCCTTCATTTGTGTCCTTCAAGCCTCCTTCTGCCTGCTTGGGTGAAGGGCTGCAGGGTGCCTGGTTAGCCCCGCGTGGGCACGTTTCTTTGGCCGTGATGGCCGTGGCTTCTCCATAACCACTCCGTTTGGCCTCATTTATCTCACCTGAGAAATGGGCGTAAAGCTGGCCTTGGAAGGATGCGAGGAGGCGTGGTGCCGGGCGGCTTAAGTAGGACCGTGTGCATGACCCATCACGGAAGCTGGTGACGTATACAGCCTTCCTCCCGCGGTGCTCACGCGGCACTGGCACCTGGTGGAAAAGCTGGAGCCTGGGGGGCTTTTTTCCCCAACCTGACTGGCCGGAAAGCTTTGGGGGGTCGCCACACCGGGTCATGTCCACAGCGGCAGTTGAATGCTTGCGAAACACTTTGGCACGCGTGAGGACTGAAGGAGTTCGTGCGTAACGATCCCGTGGCGGGGGACGTGCCGTTAGCCCCCTCGGCCTGGTGGGGAAACTGAGGCACGGGGGATGGGGGGTGAGTAACTGGTCGCGGGGCACACAGGCTGGGCGGGAACCCGGGCTTCTAGATCCAGGGAAGGTCCTGGGCATCAGTGTGAGACCATGGGGGACAGGAGGCAGGGTCAGGGCTGACCTTTTCTCATCAGCCGGCCGCGTTTGGCAGGGCTCACAAAACAGCGACATCAAGGGCAGTATCGATCCCAGTGCCCGCTGTGTGCGCACCACAGCCCAGGCCCTGTCCTCAGAGACTCTCCGCCAGCAGAGGAGACACAGGGACTGTGATTATACGCTTTTGGCCCAGGAACACATCGAGGCACAGAGAGGTGAGGTCACCTGCCCGGTGTCGCCCAGCCCACGCACGGCGGAGCGGGGATCTGTCGTTTCACGCCGCGTCTCTTGGCTTCAGGCCGATGGGAGACGGGGAGGCAGAGGTGCGGAGCTGATCGCTGGCCTGCTATTTTCCTCTTAATGTGGAAACTCCCCACAACGGCCAGCGACCGGCACCCGAAGCCTTACCAGCTCCCACCCGTCCTGCCACTCCTGTCTGGCCTCTCCCCCGCCCCGCTACCACTACTGGTGTTGATATTTCTTTTTCTTTTCTTTTCTTTCTTTTCTCTTTCTTTCTTTTCTTTTCTTTTCTTTTCTTTTCTTTCCTTTTCTTCCCTTCCCTTCCCTTCCCTTCCCTTCCCTTCCCTTCCCTTCCCTTCCCTTCCCTTCCCTTTCCTTTCCCTTCCCTTCCCTTCCCTTCCTTTCTTTCTTTTCTTTTCTTTTTTTTTTACGGCTTCTTAAGGTAAAATGTACACGTTTTGAGCATTACACGCGCAGATCCGAGCCGTTACGTTTTAAACCCTCACTTAACCGGCACCTTCACTGCATCCCCCACGCGCAGAACGTTTTCCTCTCGCCGAAAAGCCCCCCCCCCCCCCCGTCGCCGTTCCTTTCTCTGCTGTGACCATCGGAATAAAGACGCATGGATGAAAACATTCTCCTGGGGCGTCTGGGTGGCTCAGTGGGTTAAAGCGTCCGGCTCTCGGTTTTGGCTCAGGTCGCGATCTCGCTGTTCCCGGGATCTGGGATCGAGCCCCGTCTCGGGCTCTGCGCTGACGGCGTGGAACCTGCTTCAGAGTCTCCACATCCCCCCCTGCCGCCCTCTCTGCTCCTCCCTCCCCTGCTCGCTCTCTCTCGAAATCAATAAGGAAACTTGAAAATTTTTTTCGGCGAGACGTCAGGAGCCTCCCGCTGGACATTCACCCCCGGACCCCCCCCCCCCCCCCGTCTGGAGAGTCCCGTTCAGGAAACTCGCGCTCCCGGGCGCGGTTCTGCTGGCCCGAGGTCTGCGGAGCTGGGACCACACCTGAAACTCCAGGCTGGGAGGAGGGAAGGAACCAGTGGGAAGCTGGGTGCTTGTGAACACCGCCAGGCCAAGGCCGCGCATCCAGATGGGACACAGATCCCAGGATCCCACGTTCCTGGGTCTTGTGACGGATTGCTTCCTAGGTCTTCCCAGGGCCGGGTGCAACCACTCCTCTCCCTCCTCCCCACCCCTCCCTTTATCGCTTTTTCGGATCTGAACTATTCCAAGCATTCATGAAATGATAACAGGCCGTTGGCAGCTTCATCTTCTCCTGACATTTTTGCCATAGTTGCTTCAGATTCTGGAAGGAAAACAGCCTGACGAGAGGAACGTCCATCCGCGGGATAGGTGGCTAAGAGCGGGGACTCTTAGCCGGCCTTGGCTCAGGCCCCGGCCTGGCCCCTTACCAGTTGAGGGCTCCTGGGAGTAGACATCACGGGCCTGAGCCTCACTTTCCCCCTCTGTGGAATGGGGCTAATAAACGTGCCTATCCCGGGGGCGCCTGGGTGGCTCGGTCGGTGAAGCGTCCGAATTCGTCTCCGGTCACGATCTCACGGTTCGTGGGTTCGAGCCCCGCGTCGGGCCGTGTGCCAACAGCTCGGAGCCTGGAGCCTTCGGATTCTGTGTCTCCCTCTCTCCCTCTTCCTCCCTCCACTTGCCCTCTGTCTCTCTCTCTCTCTTTCGAAAATAAAGAGGGATTTAAAAAAAAATTTTTTTTAATCTTTAAAATTTTTAAAAGTTTTTTAAAGAATTAAAAAAAAATAAAAACATTAAGAAACAAAGAAAAGGTGAAATGGGTTCGTGTGGGTAGAGCACTTAAAACCAGCGGCGGGCCGACACCCTCCCCTCCCCGTGGCCGTTCCGTTCCAGTCGATCCTCGTTATTCGCGATCCCGTATCTGCCGACACGTGTAACCCACAGATCGATACCGATGCGCTGCCCTGGTCACTTGGGGACGCGTGAAAACGCTTGAGTGGCCCAAAGCACCTGTTCCCGCTGAGGCTGGACGAGGCAACACTTTGACTTCTCATTTCACCTCTCACGATGCTTAGCGCCACTCCGTTTACATCCTTCCTGCTTCTCGTTGGCGGTTTTGCTGTTAAAAACGCCCCCCCCCCCCCGGCCTAGCACCGAGTGTCGCCCCGGGTCCCCAAGGCGGCCGTGCAGAACGGAGGCGCCTCGGATAACGAGAATCGACTGTTCTATCAGGTCGAAGCCTCAGTGAATTATGTCGTGTAAGTGCCAGCTTCGTGCCCAGCTCAGGTGACACCGTGTGGCCAGCCGTCGCGCTCCGTGCGCGCATCTCGTGCACGATAACGTCCGGTGTTGGCTCTCGTGCTGTTAAACTTGTGTTTGGCCCCTTCCTTCCTCGCTGCAACTCCCTCCCTGTCCCTGGCTTTTTCTCTCACAGACTCCCTCTTGTTCTCTCTCCACAGCTGGCCCCCGAAAGGACACTCCCCAAGTCCCCAGCCGGGGGCCCCGCATAGACCTGGAGTGGACACCCCCTCCTTCCCTTCATGATTCGTTTGTAGCGCAGGTAACCGGCCGAGGGTCCCGGTTCGTGCCCCGAGGGGCGTGTGTCCCTGATTCCACCTCCCTGGGCCCACCTTGACCCCTGGGCGGAGAAGGAACGTTCCTTCCTGGCGGAGCCTGGCTTAGCCCCTCCGTCTCCGGCCTTGGACCGCCCCCGCCCCCCCCTGCCCCGGGTCATTTGGACCATCCCCCTGCCTCCCTGCCAGCTGCAGGTGGGGATCTTCTCCCCACTTTCCCCTTTTCTCCAGATGCTTTGCAGGACCTGCCTTTCTGTCCCCTGGCTGGGCTTCCCCCCACTCCCCGCCCCGGCCCCTGCCCCAGGCTGGTTGGGGAGGGCAGGGCTCGCCGGCCACAGGAAGAAGGAAGCGTTGGTGGGGCTGGTATGTGGAGCCGGACAGAACATGTTATCACCGCTGCGAAAGGCAGCGAGAGCCAGGGAAGGACCTCCAGGGACGGTCCCCGCGGCCGGTCATTGCTGTGTGTTGGGGGGAGCCTGTGCCTGCCGGCTTCGCAGGCCCCGAACCAACTATGAGAAGCCCCTTCCCGAGACTCTTTATGCCCCTGGAGTGCTTGGGGGATCCTGGGAGTTGGGGTGATGGTTGGGGGTGGCGGTCACAGAACGCTGTCACGGGGGAGGGGCTCTAACCAGCTGGGGGCGCACGTGAGGTTTTGTATGTGTCTGTGTGTCGCGGGGAGGGGAACCCACGACAGTCACCACATCCTCGGTGAGGTTCGGGACTGTTCCCCCCCCCCAGCCACACCCTGCTCCGGGCCGGACCCTGCGTTCAAGGCCTGGCTCTGCCCCCTGCTGTTGGCTGGGAAATGGATGACGGTCTCCACGTCCCCAGTTACTCCTCTGCGACGTGGGGATGGCAGGACCTCCCCCCTTGTGGGGTACCGTGAGGATTGAAAGGGTTACGTGTGCGTGAAGGCCTCAGCGCAGGCTCACATGCGATCAGGGCTCACGTAGTCTCAGTCAGTGTCCTCATCGGGGGCATCAGATGCCGGGCAAGAGGTCGGGGAGGAGGAAAAGGCACCTGTCTCCGGGCGGGGGGCTCCTGGAAGGCTCTCCCCGCCCCCACCCACACCTGTAGACTCCAGGGAACAGACACCCTGACCTTCCACGGACGTTGGGCCCAGGGAACTGTCCTTGAAGGGAGGGTCCTGGCGTGCCGCACAGACGTCTAACCTTGTGTCCCCTGCCCTCTTCCCGCCCCACCCCGTGCAGTGGCGATGGATGATGAGGATGGGAGGTGCTTACTAGACGTGATTTGGTGAGTAACGGCCTCCTCCTGCCCTCCCTGTCCCCCCCTCCCACCTCCCCCCCTTCACCTCCTCAGTGTCTCTCCTCTTCTGTCTTTCAGCGACCCTCAGGCCCTCAATGACTTCTTACATGGATCTGAGAAGGTGAGTGCTGGCGCAGGGAGGGCCCCCCCGGGGTAGGGGGCTGTGGAACTGGGGGGGCCGAGAGACCTGTGCCCCGGATTCAGTAGACCTCCGCCTCGCGCCTTCTGTGAGCTGAGCCCCCGGGGTCATGGCCAGAGCAGAGGAGGTGGCAAATCCCTGCCCTCACACCGTACACATTTCCTCGGGGAAACAAAGCAGTCACCGACCGCACCCTGCAGAGGAGGATAAAAATAAGAACGTCACTTGCACAACAAAATGGTTTCAAACAAAGCCGGGGGGGGGGGGGGGTTCTTCAGTGTGGGCGGGGAGGTGACATTGAAGGCCAAAGTGGAGGATCAGAGGGAGGCACCCATGCTAGCATGCTCTGGGCAGAAGGGCAGGCAGAAAAATGCAGGAAAACATGCTACGGTCAGTGAACAGAAAGAAGGCTGGTGGGGCCGGACTGAAGGGGAAACTGGTGGGGGGGAGACACTGGAGCGGACAAAAGTCACAGGTCACGAGGGGCCTGGAGCAAAGCAGGAAGTAGAAGCGGGCTGAGCCATGAGGAGTTGTATCGGTTGTCTGGGGCTGTGTAACAAATTATCCCGACGCTTAGTGACTTAAAGTTTGTTAGCGCTGTCACAGCTCCTGAGGGTCGGGACTTGGGCAGCCCCTTCGCTGGGTGCCCCTGGCGCGGGGGCGTCTGTCCTGAGGTTGCAGTCAGGATGTCGGCCGGGGCCGCTGTCATCCGAAGGCTTGTCCGGGGCTGGAGGACGGGCTTCCACGATGACGCGTTTCTGCGGCTGTTGGCCAGAGGCCTTGGCTCCTCAGCACATAGGCCTCCCTGTAGGGACAGCTTGAGTGTCCTCAGGACGTGTCACTCTGGCTTCCCCCACAGCGAGTGACCCCAGGGCCAGGGCCAGGAGGAAGCTCAGTGCCTCTTATGATCTCACCACCGAAGTCACTCTGTATTCGTGAGAAGTGAGTCACTGAGCCGGCCCGCGATCACAGGGAGGGGAATGTAGCGCCACCTCTTGGAAGGAGAAGCGTCAGACGACTGAGGCATGGCGGCGAGGACGGCGGGATGATGGCAGCCGGGGCCGTGGGGTGGGCACTAAAGGGGGGGGCTCCGGGCGCTGGCTTTGGGGGTCCGTCTGGAAGGCAGAGCCGACTAGACCCGCTGGTGGAGGAGTCGTTGAGGAGGAGAGTGTGTGAATGCCTCCTAGATTTGAGTGGGTTGTGTCTTCTGAGGCTGGGGGTTCGGGGGGGCAGATTCCACGAGTGCAGGGGGGCCCCTCGTTGGCGGTGCTGGGTGCCCGGGGTTCTGGAGAGACATCCACGTGGAAAGAGACTGGGGAGGCTCAGCCGTGGACGCACATTCCGTGGGCCCTTCCGTGGACGTCAGGTGCTGTTTCAGAGATGCGCCTTGGGAATCAGGTCCCTGCCCTCCCGGAGTCAGGCTGGGCATGGGCGCTAGGTGCCCAGATGGTGGGGGGGTGGGGGGGGCACGCCGGGCACTTGGGCCGCGTAGAGAAAGGAGTGACTTAGTAAGGAGAGACGGGTGGTTGTTGGGAGAAGGTGGCGGGTCCGACGGGTCCCGAAGGATGTGCTGGGACGAAGGCTGAAGGCGGGGCTCAGCTTGGGCAGAGGCACGGAGGCAGGAGTCTAGAGTTCAAGGCAGGCGCGTCGGGAGAGCCTCGGACTCCGTGCCGGGGACACCTTGGGTTTTAAACACGCCGCCAAGCCCCTCTCTTTGGGGCCTCTTTTCTGGAGGCAGAGTGTCCCGCGATGCTGACGCCCCAGGTGCCGTCTTTGTCCCCTGGTCCGCTGTGACTTCAAATTGGTTTTTGTTCTAGAGCAGGGCCAGCCCGCTGCCCAGCTGACCTTGACCTGGGGTGGGGGCGGGTCTTGTTGCAGCTGGATGGTGACGACCTCCTGGATAACCCCGGGGAGGCCCAAAGTGCCTTCTATGAAGGTCCTGGGGTAAGTGACTCAGGGGTTCGGTGGGGGGCGGGGGGCGGGCTCTGAGTCACGGCCCGTGGTGCCCCTGGAGGCGGCCGGCGGGAGGGAGGCCCTAACGGCAAGAGGGAAGGGGGTCACGTTCACCCCCTGAGGTGCTTTGCCCGGAGGAGGGTGGGGGGGGGCCACAGGGGGTGGAGGTGAGACCGGGTGGGGTGGCCCTGGCTCTGCCCACCGGCTCCTCGGGAAGAAGGGGAGGGTCCCGGGTCCCTGGCTTTGGGGCCTCGGGTCAGTTGGGACAGAGCGGTTCTGGGGAGTTGAGGCAGAGGCCAGCTCTGGGGTTCACCAGGGGACACTCGTCTAGGGAGCAGGCAGTGTGGGGGCCTGGGGGCCTGTCCCTGCTTAGCCGTGGTTGGGTGTCCCCCAGGGGAAGGGGGTCGACTGACGCAGACCTCAGTCTCCATCTGGAAAACGGGGGCAGGGGTGCCAGGCAAAGCCCAGAGTGGGGAACGCAGTGGACGTTAATTAAGCACCTACTGTGTGCCTGACCATGCCACTTGACCTTCCCTCTTCTTCCTCTTCTGCTGCTTCTCCCTTCCTCCCCCCTTCCCAAGCCCCCTTCGCCTCATCCCTCCCCCTCCTCCTCCTGTCTTCTCCCTCCTCCCTCTTGTCATAACTGTCATTTATTAACACTTACTGTATGCTACCCAGCCCTTTCCGGTCATTTTTACTTAGTGCTCACGACAGCTGCGATAATATGTTCTGAATAATTTATCTTTCATAATATAAATGATTAATCTAGAACCTGACCAATAAACCTTTATCTGACCCTTTATAGACCCAGGAACAGTGACGAGCCTGGATTCTGACTTTGTGATTAGTCATGTTGCCATCCTTTTTAAGTTTCCTTTATCTATCTATCTATCTATCTATCTATCTATCTATCTATCTATCTATCTAGAGAGTAGGGGAGGAACAGAGAGAGAGGGAGAGAACCCCAAGCAGGCTCCGTGCTGTTAGCCCAGAGCCAGACACAGAGCTCAGTCTCGCGAACCATGAGCTCCTGACCTGAGTCACAATCAAGCGTCGGACGCTCAACCGACTGAGCCGCCCAGGTGCCCCGTACCATCCTTTTTTAACGCCCGTGAAGCCCCTGGTCCGGCTTCAAGCCCCCTGCGTGTGATGTCCGTGAAGGTCATGACCGTCCTAGGAGGCAGGTTTGGTTGTGGCCATTTAAGTGGTTAAGAACTCAGAACCGTCCGGGTCTGGGCTGGGGGCTGATTGGGAGCCACATCCTGCCAAGCAGTCCCCTCTCTCCGTCTGGGAAAGGAGGGTGGGGGCGCGCAACTCTCGCCTGTGCCGCGTTTGCTCAAATATCCGTGCGTGTCTCGACCGTACGTGCCTGGATCGCAATCCGGGACAGCGTGGAAGGCGCTGAAGATGCGTCCGACTCAGCACGGCCGGCGCAGAGTAAGGCCCCCGACGGTAGCTGCCGCTGTCCCTAACGAACACAACCCCGGTCTTCAACCCGGAAGCTTTGGGGGCCGGGCGTGTTTCAGAACTCCGGGTCCTTTCAGGGGTTCCGGGAAAGGGATGCGGGACGTCACGTGACACGCTCGCTCCCCTCTCCACGGTCCGCCTCCGGAAGGGTCACGTCACGTGGGCAAATTGTGGCTCTCCCCGAGAGCGCCGTAATCACTTTCGGTCAGGGTTTGCTACCAAAAGGGTTAGGAAGGCGTGGGCGGCCTTCGGGGCGCTTCTGAGCGCGGGGAGCTGCACGTGGAGGTTTTGTGGGCCTTCATGGCTCCTTCGAGGAGAGTTTTCATTCCGTTCCGCGGACGCGTGCAGATGGGGAGAGCGAGGCCGGAGAAAGCAAGCCCCGGGCTGCACGGCAGAGCCCGGCGGAGGCTGGGATGCGAACGTAGGTGGCGGCCACGTCCAGGTGAAGCGGTCTCTCTGGCCGCGCCGGCACCCAGTGCCCTGTGCGTCAGCCCTGCCCTGCGCCAGCCCCTTGTTAACCTCTGTTCTTCCCTTCCCACCTCGCCCGGCCTCCAGCTCCACGTGCAAGAAGCTTCCGGCAACCACTTGAGCCCGGAGCCCACGCAGCCGGCCCCCAGCGTGGACCTAGACTTCCTGGAAGATGCCATCCTGGGCTCGCCTGCTGCGGGGGGCGGCGGCGGGGGCGGAGGGGGCGCCGACCAGCCCTGCGACATCCTCCAGCAGAGCCTCCAAGAGGCCAACATCACTGAGCAGACCCTCGAGGCCGAGGCCGAGCTGGACCTGGGCCCCTTCCAGCTGCCCACCCTGCAGCCCGCGGACGGCGGGGCGGGCCCGGCGGGGGCCGGAGGGGCCGCGGCCGTGGCCGCCGGGCCCCAGGCCCTGTTCCCGGGGGGCACCGACCTGCTGGGGCTGCAGGCCCCCCCCGCCGTGCTGACCCACCAGGCCCTGGTGCCGCCCCAGGACGTGGTCAACAAAGCGCTGAGCGTCCAGCCCTTCCTGCAGCCCGTGGGCCTGGGCAATGTGACCCTCCAGCCCATCCCGGGCCTCCAGGGCCTGCCCAACGGCAGCCCTGGGGGCGCCGCGGCGGCCACGCTCGGCCTGGCGCCCATCCAGGTGGTGGGCCAGCCCGTCATGGCACTCAACCCGCCCACCTCCCAGCTCCTGGCCAAGCAAGTGCCCGTCAGCGGCTACCTGGCCTCGGCGGCCGGCCCCTCGGAGCCGGTGACCCTGGCGTCGGCCGGCGTCTCGCCCCAGGGGGCGGGCCTGGTCATTCAGAAGAGCCTCCCCACCGCCGTGGCCACCACGCTCAACGGGAACTCGGTGTTCGGAGGGGCCGGGGCCGCCCCCGCAGCGGCTGGCGGGGCGCCCTCGGCGGCCCCCGGCCTCGGCACGTCGCCGCTGGTCCCGGCGCCCAACGTGATCCTGCATCGCACGCCCACGCCCATCCAGCCCAAGCCCGCCGGCGTGCTGCCCCCCAAGCTCTACCAGCTCACCCCCAAGCCGTTCGCCCCCGCGGGCGCCACGCTCACCATCCAGGGCGAGGCGGGGGGCCTCCCCCAGCCGCCCAAGGCCCCCCAGAACCTGACTTTCATGGCAGCGGGCAAGGCCGGCCAGAACGTGGTGCTGTCGGGCTTCCCGGCGCCGGCCCTGCAGGCCAACGTCTTCAAGCAGCCTCCGGCCACCACGACGGGGGCCGCCCCGCCTCAGCCGCCCGGGGCCCTGAGCAAGCCCATGAGCGTCCACCTCTTGAATCAGGGCAGCAGCATCGTCATCCCCGCCCAGCACATGCTGCCGGGCCAGAACCAGTTCCTGCTGCCGGGGGCGCCCGCCGTCCAGCTGCCCCAGACGCTGTCGGCCCTGCCCACCAACGTCGGCGGGCAGATCCTGGCGGCCGCGGCCCCCCACGCGGGCGGACAGCTCATCGCAAACCCCATCCTCACCAACCAGAACCTGGCGGGCCCGCTGAGCCTGGGCCCCGTGCTGGCCCCCCACTCGGGGGCCCACAGCGCCGCCCACATCCTCTCGGCCGCCCCCATCCAGGTGGGCCAGCCGGCGCTCTTCCAGATGCCCGTGTCGCTGGCCGCGGGCAGCCTGCCCACGCAGAGCCAGCCGGCGCCCACGGGCCCCGCGGCCACCACCGTCCTCCAGGGGGTCACCCTGCCTCCCAGCGCCGTGGCCATGCTCAACGCCCCCGACGGGCTGGTGCAGCCGGCCCCCCCGGCCGCCACCGGGGAGACCGCGCCCGTCCTCGCGGTGCAGACGGCCCCCCAGGCGCCACCGGCCGCCAGCACACCGCTGCCTTTGGGCCTCCAGCAGCCACCGGCGGCGCAGCAGCCTCCCCCCCAGGCCCCCGCCCCTCAGGCCGCCGCCCCGCCTCAGGCCACCACCCCCCAGCCCAGCCCGGGCCTGGCGTCCAGCCCAGAGAAGATCGTCCTGGGACAGCCACCCTCTGCCGCCACCGCGGCCATCCTCACTCAGGACTCCCTGCAGATGTTCCTGCCGCAGGTAAGTGGCCGGGGAGGGGCGCGGACAGGGGGTGTGTGCTGCGGGGAGGGGCCGGGAGCTGGAGCTCAAGGTGTGTGTGTGCAGGGGGTGGGGGGTGGGGAGGCAGCGACTGGGAGGGGGGCATCTGGTGGGCTTGGGAGGGCGTCTCAGAGCGGCACTCCCTGCTCCCGGTGACGCGGGCTGTCCCCTCGGGGACGAGGAGGGGGACTGACTGGCCGACAGGCTGACTGTCTGCTCTCCTGCTGGAGGGGATGAGAATCAGAGAGAGCCGGGCAAGACACAGACAGACAGATGGGCAGACAGACAGATGGGGCGGGAGGCCGCGGGCGAGGTGGAGCCGGAGGACCGACGGGACCTGAGCGAAACGAACTTGCTGGGGTAGCAGGCCCCCTGGTGCCCGGACCCCGGGCTCCGAGCCGCCCCGGCCTCTGCACCCGGCCTCTCGGTGCCCCTGTGCCCGGTCCCCACCACCCCCTGCTCTGGGACGTTGGGGAGCCCGGGATCTTGGGGGTGGGGAGGCTGCGGGGGCCGTGGGGTGACCTTCTGACCCTGTGCGGGCTGCCCGTTTCAGGAGAGGAGCCAGCAGCCCCTCTCCGCAGACGGCCCCCACCTCTCCGTGCCCGCCTCGGTCATAGTCAGCGCCCCGCCTCCCGCCCAAGACCCAGCCCCGACCACCCCCGCCGCCAAAGGAGCTGGCCTCGGCCCTCAGGCCCCCGACAGCCAGGCTTCCCCGGCGCCGGCCCCCCAGGTAGATGAACCCCAGCAGCCTGTGCCCCAGCTCAGACCGAGCCTTGCCCCTGCAAACCCCTCCTTCCTGCTCCCCCCTCCCCCTCGCTCTGGCTGCCCTGCCTGCCTCTCTGTCTTGCTGGCTTGGGAAAGGTGTCCCTTCGCTCCCCAGATCTTTCCTGAGGGTCTCCTGGCGGCCGTGGACTCCTAGGACCAGAGCCAGGCCAGGGGGAGCCCACACCGTAGGCAGGGACACGGGGTGCACACGGCAGGCACTTCTTTCCTACAGTGACCACTTCCGCCTCCGGAGGAGCAACACGGTCAGAGGGTTCGCATCTCGAAAGATAACCGGAGATGTAGCTGAAAAGCCCTTTCTCCCGAGCCACGGATTCCCGCCCTGCCTCCCCGGGGCGGTGCTGTGCAGGCGGCGCCTGGATTCTTTTCTTCCCACTTCGTTCAAAAGCAAGAGCACACTCTGCATGCGATCTTGCACCTTCTCTCGTTCAGGCAGGGACTCATCTCGGAGACGTTGCTTCATTCTCTCGCGGACCGCGCCGTTCTCCGCCGTGCCGACGGGCTGGCATTTATTTAACTGGTCCTCGTTGCCGAGCAGCTAGGTCCTTTCCAGCCTTTGGCTGTGAGGAGCCAAGCGGCAAGGCATCACCGTCTGTACGTCACTTTGCGGGGCGGGTTCTCAAAAAAGGAAAGCGCCGGGTCTGTCCCAGGCGTCTGTGGTTGTGACGGGTGGCGCCAGATCGCCCTCTGTGGAGCACCAATCGGGGCACCCTTTAACAGCGGTATGTCGTCTGTGCCCGTTTCTGCACGGCCTCAGCAGTGGATTGAACTTCGCCCGCCTGCCGGGTGAAAAGCAGCTTCTCGCCTTGTTTCGGTTTGCGTTTCTGACCACGAGATTGGGCAGGTGTTCGTAGATGTAGAGCTGTTTGTGCTTTCCCTGGAATCGCCTGCTCGTACCCCTTGCCGTTGAAAATTTGGGTTCCTGGCCATTTTCTTGTTGATTTGTAGCAACTCTTTACATATGAGGAACGTTGGCCTTTGTCTCACGCGAGCCATCAGCACGTGGGAGTGCTTTTCTGGCGCCGATGTTGTACTCGCTCAAGAAGGACTCGTGGATAGGTCGACGAGCATGGGCGAGGGGAGGAGGAGGAGATAACGTCAGCAAGGTGAGGGTGGCAGAAAGCATCATGGACTTTGGCCTTAGACGACCACCATTTCACTCTCAGGTTCTGCTGCTTGCCCCGTGACCTTCAGCAACCAGTTTCTTCTTTCCTGAAACAGATGTTTGGGGAACGAGGGCGCTTAATAGGTGCCCGGCCTTGTGCTGACCCAGAGCAAAGCCCTGTACCCGCTGAGCCTCGATTTCTTCTTGCGCAAAATGGGAATCATAGGTTCTTACGGGTCTGTTAGGAGTAAACGAGCTACCATAGGCTTAGCCCAGAGTAAGCAGGCGGTAGGTGTCCACCATTTATCTTTTTTTTTTTTTTTTTTATTGTCCCCGTTGGGGGAGAGCGGGATCCGGTCCAGAGTCACGGTCTAGGAGGACACGAGACCAAGGTGGGATCCGGCCACGTCTGCATCGAGAGGAGAAGCAGAAGTGGGGGAGGGGACAAAAGGCCAGGAGGCGCCCGGCGTGGGAGCAGCTCACGCTGGGAGCAGTGCTTCTGGAGCGGGCCAGATACAGGCCTTCCAGCAAGCAGCTTCCATGGCCCGCCGTTCCAGGGGGTTCGGAGGATCTCCTCCGAGCGCTGTGGGTGCCACGGCACACACTTGCCGTGAGCAGTCATTCCAGTTTACCTAGTACCGAGGACGTTCTTAGAAGGCAGGACTTTTTTATTTTGTTTTATCTTATTTCATTTTATTTTTAATGTTTATTTTTGAGAGAGAGAGAGAGAGAGACAGAGTGCAAGCAGGGCAGGGGCAGAGAGAGAGAGGGAGACACAGAATCCGAAGCAGGCTCCGGGCTCCGAGCCGTCAGCACAGAGCCCGACGTGGGGCTCGAACTCACGAGCCGCGAGATTACGACCTGAGCCACAGTCGGACGCTCAACCGACGGAGCCACCCAGGTGCCCCAGGACTTTGTCGTTTTAAAACTGAGACCGTCCCGGGCAAACCAGGACGCGTTTGGTCACCCTCCTTACTCCTCACGACCTTCCCCAGCCACATCGTCTCAAGCCATAGCCCGCTCCCTCCGCAGCCCAGCCCGCCCTGGCCCTTGCCTGGTTCGTGTTTCTCTGTGGCACTTCCGGCCATGTGACCGACTGTCTAGTGTCCTTGTTTACACGGTTCTGGCCATACTGTAAACTCCACGAGGGCAGAGAGTTTTGTCCGTTGTCTCTTTGCCGTATCCCCAGTGGCCAGAACAGTGCCAGGCACACAGCCGACCCTCAGTGAGCCTGTATTGAATAAACCAATGGAGGAAATCATTTATTTTTAAAAAAATTTTTTTTTCCACGTTTTTATTTATTTTTGGGACAGAGAGAGACAGAGCATGAACGGGGGAGGGGCAGAGAGAGAGGGAGACACAGAATCGGAAACAGGCTCCAGGCTCTGAGCCATCAGCCCAGAGCCTGACGCGGGGCTCGAACTCACGGACCGCGAGATCGTGACCTGGCTGAAGTCGGACGCTTAACCGACTGCGCCACCCAGGCGCCCCGGAAATCATTTATTGAAGAAACGAAACACACGTACGAAACAGCCCCGCCGGTGCTGGCTCTGTGCCGAGTACGCCCCAGTGGAATCAAAGGGAGAGAACGTTCTGGGAGGAGGCGCGGTTCAGCCGCAGGTGAAACAGGCTGCTAGATGAAAGCGTTGAAGGCAACGGGCTGCCCATGAGGAGGCCGGCGAGGGTCCTGCTCTAGGCTAAGTGAGCAGGAACAGCCTCTGGGGGGAGGAAGTATTTGAGCTGAGGCCCGAAGAAGGAGAAGTTGTGGGGAAATAGCATGTGCAAAGGCCCTGAGGCCAGGGCCAACTTGGGATGCCAAGGAATGGAAAGTAGGCTGGAGGGGGGGGGGCGGGGTGGAGAGAGATAGGGTCGGAGAGTTCGGCGGTGCCTCGTGGGCCAATGAGTTGGGCCCTGGCAGTCACGGGACCATGGCCTTGTCTGATTATATGATTTTCAGTGATCCTTCTGGCTTCCACTGGAGAGTGGTTTGGTGGGCCATGTGAATGGAGGTCCAGAGATCCTCATGGGACAAGGACAAGGACAGTGCTTCAAAGGGGTGGTCACAGTGATGGTGGAGGCAAGTAGGCAGGTTCAGGGGACGGTTTGGAGCTTGCTTCAGGATCAGAGGCACGAGGAGGAGGGCATTATGGGAATAACTTCGTGAACAATACCATTTCTCTTACGGTGAGACCTTGGATTGTGAGTAACTTGTCCTGGGAGCGTCCCTCGCAGGCCCTTGTGTTAGCGGACATGTCTAATAAATTGTAACTTGCTAGGCGAGCGAGGTCTCGCAGCCCGGGTCGTACGGGACGCCGAACGCCCCACGATCACAACTGAGCCTGTAGTTCTTGAAATTCACTTCGCTCTACGAGTGCTTTGGATTACAAGCATGTTTCCGGGACGAATTACGCGCGCACACCCAGGTTTTCCCGCGCTTCTGCGTGCTGTTCCGGACACTTTACAAGCCTTATCTCCTTGAAACCTCCCTCAGGTAGGCGGTGTTATTATCCCCATTTTACAGGTGAGGAAGCAGAGGCACAGGGCGAGGCAGTCGCGTGCCCGCGGTTCCCCCAGCCGGTAGGGCCTGGATTCGAACCCTGACGGTTTGTTGCCAGAAACACCCGAGGGATGCAGGAAGCCAGAGCCGAGCGTGAATCGCGGGTCTGCTTCGCGTCGGGGGCTCCGAGGCGCAGCTGACTCGTCTGCAAAATGGGCACGAGGCCACCGGCCTCACGGGCGCTCGGCACGGAGCAGGCATTCGGGGAGCAGATACGTGCCACGAAACAGTGGTCACGGTGCTGTGGCTGACCTTGGAGAAGAGAGGAGAGTGTGCACGGAAGCTGGTTCCCAGTCACACACACACACACACGGGTCCGCACCGTGTAGGCGGGCTGTGGCTTTTGTGCCTACGAGAGCGCGTGGCATGATGGGAGGTTCTGGACAGACGTCTGTTGGCTGAGCAAGTAGGTGGGTGGGCGGGTGGGGGGCTGACCCGGCGGACAGGCGGGCGAGCGGACGGACTGGAGCATGAAAGCAACACGGGAACGTCAGCCGGGTCCCGACTTGCGATACGCGTGCACATTCGTGTGCCAGGCCCGTCCCCAGGCTGGAAGGCTGCCGTCAGGTGGTTCTTTCGTGCGGCCCCCGTCCCTCGGGCACCTGCTTCGTGGCCAGCCTTCCGCAGGGACGTCCGGGTGAGGGGATTGATTTTGTCGTCGATACCCCGGCTCTTGAAATTGTCCCTTGAGGGGGCTGTATCTTCAGGGGGGAAACGCTGACCATCCCACTCAGGGAGCGCAAAGCCTCCCGTGTATTGTTTATAGCGGGCTCTGGGGGGAAAAAAAAAAAGCCACCACCCTTGTCGCCGTTATTCAACAAGCGTTACTTGCGTGTGGTTTAAAAAATTCAGTTTGGGGCGCCTGGGTGGCTCCGTCGGCTGGGCATCCGGCTTCGGCGCGGGTCGCGATCTCGCGGTCCGTGAGTTCGAGCCCCGCGTCGGGCTCTGTGCTGACAGCTCGGAGCCTGGAGCCTGTTTCCGATTCTGTGTCTCCCTCTCTCTGCCTCTCCCCTGCTCGCTCTCTCTCTCTCTCTGTCTCAAAATAAACTTAAAAAAAAATACAGCTTACAAAGAAAAAAGGGTATACGGTTAATTTCAGCGAGTCTTCCTTTTCGTGGGATTTCTGGCCCTTTCCGCATATAGACACCCCCCCCCCCCCCCGCCCCGGCAGTTTCTTTGTAGAGTGCCATCTTGTGGCGTCATAGGGCAGGCACCGCAGACGTTTGAGGCCGGGTCGTTCTTCATCGTGGGGGGCCGTCCCGTGCACTGTGGCGCGTGGGGTAGCGTCCCCGGCCTCCGCCTCCTTGTTGCCAGGAACACCCCTTCTCCAGTTGGGACAACCATGGAGATCTTCAGGGGTTGCCGTGTGTCGCTTGGGGAACCGAATCACCTGGGCTGGGAACCGCCCCTGTGCACTTGGCCAGCATCCCTCGTTGTCTGAACTTGGACCCAGGGAGATGCGAGAGCCCGTGTGTGTGCGAGGCGGGCACCTACTTTCCCTTTGCGTTTACACACAGAAGCGCCCCGTCCTGTTCTGTGTCTTGCTTTGCCCCCCGTTCAGCGATACCTCTCGGACCCCTGACTTGCAGGCTTTTATTTTTTTTTTAATGTTTCTTTATCTTCAAGAGGGAGAGAGAGACAGAACGTGAGCAGGGGAGAGGCCGAGAGAGAGAGAGAGAGAGAGAGAAAGAGAGAGAATCTGAAGCAGGCCCCAGGCTCCGAGCTGTCAGCACAGAGCCCGACGCGGGGCTCGAACTCACAGACCGCAAGATCGTGACCTGAGCCGAAACCAAGAGTCAGACACTCAACCAACTGAGCCAACCAGGCGCCCCCTAAAGATTGTATTTTTAAGTAATCTCTGCACCCAGCTTGGGGCTCAAACTCACAGCCCCGAGATCAAGAGCCACGTGCTCTCCTGAGTGAGCCAGCCAGGCGCCCCTCCTCCGTTCTTTTTAAATGCTGGTCACAACCCCACTAAAATGACCGGGCTGGTCACAACCATTAACCAATAGGCACTGGGTGTGGTTTGAAAACCACCGTCCAGGAGAACAGCCGTGGGGCAGTCATCAGGCGTGGGGACTCTGGAAACCCCACCCTGCCCCTTACAAGGCTGCGACCCTAGCCAGGTGACTGACTTCTCTGTGCGTCAGCTTCCTTCCCTGTAAAACAAGGGTGATGATAAGAGCACCTACGTCACAGGGTTGTGGTGAGGAGTAAGTTCATACGCGTTAAAATGCTCAAACGGGGTCAGGCGTGTTGAAAATGCCACAAGGTGAAAGAAGACGGGCAGACGCTCCGTAAAGGGCCAGTAGTAACCATTTGGGGCCTTGCGCTCTCTGTCGCGGCCCCAGAGCGCACGTAAACGAGTGAGCGCGGCCGTGTTGCAATAAAACTTTATTTATGGACACTGAACTTTGAATTTCCTATTATCGTCACCAGTCACAAAATGTTCTCCTCCTGATTTCTATGCCATCATCTAAAAATGTAAAACAAAACAAAACAAAACAAAACAAAAAACAAGCCTCTTCTTAGCTTGTGGGCTATATACGGAATGATAGGCCAGGCAGGCCAGGCTGGCCCTGTCGGCCCGTGGGCCGCAGTGCCCCGTAGTTTTGTTATTTATTGACGTGGTTCCCTGTTGGAGAGAATACCGAAGGTGGCTTCCTGGGCAAACAGCGCTTCTATAAATATGCCGGTACCCAGGCTTTGCACGGTGGTGTGAAAATGCCTGCAGGGTACGTTTCTAGAAATGGGACTTCTAGATCAGAGAGCGGATGCGCTTCCCAAGCATTTTATGGAAGGCGTTGAAGCGATTGTGCCTTCGTGGGCTTTTGCCCGTGAAGCCTCCTCTGGTGGCTCCTGGCCAGGCCGCGGGATATTCCGAATTCGGCACGAATGCCGTCTACATCTGGGCAGTGGGGCTCTCCTGGTGAACGGTCCCCTCGTGTGGTAGTTTTTTGAAACATGACCGGAAGACTCGTTTCGTGCCGATTTCGAGAACTTCTAAAACACGGAAAAGAACGAAGAAGGAAAATAAGTCCGTGCAGGGGCCGCCGGTAACATTTGGGGGGGGGGGGTGTCGTGAAGTTTTCTTTCAGCCTGATCTTCTCCCCCAACCCATTTCAGACATTTTTTAATTCGGGGGCGACTGGGTGGCTCAGTCGGTTACGCGTCTTGATTCTTGATTTCGGCTCAGGTCACGATCTCACGGTTTTCGTGAGCTCGAGCCCCTCGTCGGGCTCTGCGCTGATGGCGTGGAACGAGCCTGCTTGGGATTCTCTCTCTCCCTCCCTCTCTCTCTGCCCCTCCCCTGCTCGCTGTGCCCCTCTCTCTCTCAAAAAACAAACTAAAAAATAAAATAAAACATTTCCAATTTTTAGCGTTAGGCGTTCTGTGCACGTGGCTCAATCATCTGAAAGCAGTTCTTAGCGTTTTTTTTTTTTTTTTAATTTTTTTTTTCAACGTTTATTTATTTTTGGGACAGAGAGAGACAGAGCATGAACGGGGGAGGGGCAGAGAGAGAGGGAGACACAGAATCGGAAACAGGCTCCAGGCTCTGAGCCATCAGCCCAGAGCCCGACGCGGGGCTCGAACTCACGGACCGCGAGATCGTGACCTGGCCGAAGTCGGACGCTTAACCGACTGCGCCACCCAGGCGCCCCTGTTCTTAGCGTTTTAAAGCCCCATCCCAGGCCTACCTTCCCAACCCACCGGCCCCTGCAGGAAACCACAATTCCTTATTTGGCCTATAGACTTCCGTGTTCCACGCGTGTGCGGCCGGGGTTACGTGTGGATTTACGTTTCTCCCCCGTCTCCGACCGCCCAGAAGGTAGCACATTCTAGGCCCGTCTTGGCGGCGGGCGGAGAGTTTCCTGGATCCCTTGGTGCAGCTGGGCAGTGTTCCTCCGTATTCCTCCGCAGGGATGGACGTGAAAGTGGGTCCACGGGGCGCTTTTGGTGTGCATTTCTCTGGTTACAAGCGAGGTTGGGCATCTCTCGAAATAGATGAGCCTCTGTGTTTCCTTTTCTGTGTGCTGTCTGATCATGCCCTTTGCCCCTTGTTCTCGCTGGTTGTTAGTGATTTCTGGAGGCTGTTGGCATATGCTCTGAATTACAACCGTTTTCCCCCGTGTTATCATTTGGTTTTTTTGACTTGGTTGGGGAGGGGGGGGTGCTGTGTTTGTCTGTATACATATATTTTTTTCATTTTTAATGTTTATTTTTGAGAGGGAAAGAGACAGAGTACAAGCAGGGGAGAAGCAGAGAGAGAGAGAGAGAGAGAGAGAGAGACACGGAATCCGAGGCAGGCTCCAGGCTCTGAGCTGTCAGCACAGAGCCCGACGCGGGGCTCGAGCTCACGAACTGTGAGATCATGACCTGAGCCGAAGTCGGACGCTCAACCGACTGAGCCACCCAGGCGCCCCTGTATTTGTCTGTATTTTTAATGAGTAGGGGACGAATTTTTTAAAATTGTTATTTTTAAATGTTGAAAAAGGATTTGAAACATACAGCAACGTTCTAGGAACTGTAGAGAACCCATGGGCGTTCTTTGCTCTGTAACAGGATGTATTAGTTATCTGTTGCTGCGTAACAAATTGGCCCCCCACACTGAGCGGCTTTAACCAATAAGCATTAACTTACCTCACATCGTGAGGATTGGGAATCTGGAAGCAGCTTAGCTGGAATCTGCTGGCTCACGGCCTCTCATGAGGAGGTCAGTTAGGGCTGCCGTTATCCGAAGGTTTGTCGGGGCGGGAGACTATGCTTCCAAGGGGGCGCGCTCACGCCCCCCTGGCAGATGGCCTCAGCTCCTCCCCACGCAGCCCTCTCCAAGGGGCACCTTAAAACCCGCTCCAAGGTTTGCTTCCCCCAAAGTAAATGATCCACCAGAGAGTCCCGGGACGAAAGCCGCGGTCTTTTCTAGAACTGCATCTTGGAAGTGGTGTATGCCCATCTCCGCCAAATCTGTTGGTCCCAGAGACTAACCCTGGGACGAGACCCAGGGTGGGAGGAGACCGAATAATGAGGAGGGAGGTGGGCATCGGTGGGGGCCGCCTCGGAAGCTTGGCTGCCGCCCCGATGTACCCGTCGGCAGCGTGCTATGTTCTCTTTATCCTCCGTTCTCTCGAGGTGTATCCGTTTTTATGCTGAAGCATATGCGTCTCAATCGCAGACGTTCTCCTTTCCTCCTTAATGCCTCAGCCTTCGAGAACAAGAGTGTTCTCTGACTTGACCGCCGCCCAGTTACCAAATGCAGCAAATTGAGCACTGAGACAGAACCATTGTCCATGGTGCATAATTTATGTAGCCAGTTGTCCAGCGGTCAGGTAATATATTCCTCTCCTTATTTCCCTCAGCTTGCCGGCCGTCGTCTGGCCACCTTGCTCGGCTTCCCGCCTCACTTACTTGGGCTTCTCGAACCTGCTCTGGCCACGTGGGTTGTTTTCCCCGGTTCTCTGTTGTAAATACTCCCCCAACCATTCAGCAAGTGCCTGAATGGTTCCCGTCCCAGATTCCTAGAGGGCGGCGTACCAGGTCCAAGTCATGACCCTTTCAAAGCCCCCAGGCCAGGGGGCCCACCCGGGCGACAACCTCACCGGCCCCGTGTGAGAGCTGAGGGCCTCTCGGATCTCTCCTTAGAGGTCGCAAGCCTTCGGGGAGGTGTGGATTGATTGGTTTGGGGGGGGCTTTCGGTTTGAACGGCGGGACGTTCTTCAGGGCCAGCCTCGGAAGGGTCCAGGGCGTTGGAGCCTTGACATCATGAGTCGGCCCACGTTGGGGGCTCAAGGCAGAGAGCCCCGGCTTTGGAGCCTGGTAGCACGGGTGGCCACGGGAAGTCCCCTGAGCCCTCTGAGCCCGAATCCTTCCCCATCAACTGGGAAGTCACGGGGCGGGGGTGAGGCAGGGGGACTCGGGACCAGCCCGTCTCGGCTCCCTGACCTCCGTTTCCCCCGCGTGAAGTGGTTTCAGCGTCTTCTCTGCTTTCAGGCCCGTGGAGGGACCACGCGTAAGTGGTGGCAGGTGGCCGTCCGTGCATACATCCGTGTGGGCTGTCCCCGGGGTGTGGACCCCGTGACAGCAGAAGGGGGCCAGCCCGGGGGCGGGCACACAGCTGGTGCTCGCGGGTTAGACGGGGGGCTGCCGGGGTCGTGATTCCGGGGGGGGGGGGGGCGGAGGGGACAGCGCAGAGGCGCTCGGTCGGAGGTGTGTTTTAGGCCAGGTCACCGTGTACGTGTAACAGACCCGCGCCCGGACCGCGTGTGCCCGTCTGAGAGACACAAACACACAGGCACACGCACACGTGGCCCCCCGGGCGGGCCCGCAGCCACGGCCACACAGGCACACGGGGGCAGAGGTCGTGGACACTTAGAGGGCCCACGGCTCTGGGCCGGCGTCCAGAGGGACCTGGCCCTGACCCTCAGTTGCCACCCTCGTCCTGGGCGCTCTGGGGCCCCCAGCCCCCCATATCGGTGCTGGTGTCCGTGTTCCCGGCTCAGCCGGACGGCCAGGCCCCTCGGGGCTGGCGGCTGGGATGCCGCCCCTGTCCGGCCGCCTCCTTCCCCTTTGCTGCTCTGCTCGCGCTCCCTGGCCCCCCTGCCTCCCCGCTGGGCAGCTGGTGTGGTGCCCCTGCCGCCCGCCCGCCCGCCGTCACCACTGCTTTCTCCGCTGCTGCCCCTGAACCCTGCAGAGCTCACCCGCGTGTGGGGGGAGGGGGGAGGGGACCTCCAGGGAGGGGGTGAGATCAGAGGAAAAGGGACCCAGGTGGGGTGGGGGCAGGTGGAGGGGTGGGGTCGGGGGACCCGTAGGCGGGTGGAGTGGGCTGTTCGGAAACGAGAGGCGGGAAGGAGAAGCCGTGCCGAGTCCTTTCTGTCGAGACAAGGGGTGGCTCAGGAGGAGGTCGCTTGGTGGGGGCGGCTGGGGCGCCCAGCGTACGGGGGCAGCGGGAGCCAAGGTTGGTTCTGACCCCCGCCCCCTGCCCTCTCCCTCCCTCCCCCTGCCCAGATCCCGGCAGCGGCTCCACTCAAGGGCCCGGGCCCCTCCTCGTCCCCGTCACTACCTCACCAGGCCCCTCTGGGAGACAGCCCCCACCTGCCCTCCCCACATCCCGCCAGGCCCCCCTCCCGCCCGCCCTCCCGCCCCCACTCCCGCCCGCCCTCCCAGCCCCAGAGCTTGTCCCGCCCGCCCTCAGAGCCCGCCCTGCACCCTTGCCCCCCGCCCCAGGCGCCCCCGACTCTGCCCGGCATCTTTGTCATCCAGAACCAGCTGGGGGTCCCGCCACCGGCCGGCACCCCGGCCCCCACGGCCCCAGGCCCCCCCCAGCCCCCGCTGCGCCCCCCCTCCCAGCCCCCAGAGGGGCCGCTGCCCCCGGCTCCCCACCTCCCGCCCGCCTCGGCCCCCTCTGTCGTGGCCTCCACGGACGCGTCCGCCAGGCTGCAGGCCCCGACACCGCCTGACTTCCAGCTGCAGTTCCCGCCCGGCCAGGGGCCCCACAAGTCCCCCACGCCCCCTCCGGCCCTCCACCTGGTCCCTGAGCCCGCAGCGCCCCCCCCACCGCCTCCTCGGACCTTCCAGATGGTGACCGCCCCCTTCCCGGCGCTGCCCCAGCCGAAGGCTCTGCTCGAGAGATTTCACCAGGTAATCGGAGGCAGGGACCAGCCCCGCCGCCCACCCCGCGAGCCCTGGCCTCCCCGCACAGTCTTGACGGGGAGACCCTCCCCAGCCCTGGCGCCCGGCCGCCGCCACCCCTAGGTGCCACCTACCCCTCAACCACCTGTCCCCCGTCCTCAGGTGCCGTCCGGAATCATTCTCCAGAACAAGGCCGGGGGGGCCCCCGCCGCCCCGCAGGCCTCCGCCAGCCTGGGGCCCCTCACCAGCCCCACCGCCTCGGTGCTGGTCAGTGGGCAGGCCCCATCCGGGACCCCCACCGCCCCCAGCCATCCCCCTGCCCCGGCACCCATGGCCACCGCAGGTAGGGGAGAGGTAGCCCCACGCAGGAGAAACGGGGGGGGGGGGGCTGAAGGCGGGTGGGCAGGGGGAGGGGGTGCGGGCCGGGGCAGAGCTGTGGGTGCGTGAACCAAGGGGTCACCCGGACCTCACTGGACAGGGAAGGTGCAGGAGGAAGGGCTGTCTCCCCCGATCCGAGGGGGCACTCAGTTCAGGGCTAGGCCGGGCTACCGAGGCCAAAGAACCAGAGGAAAGTGGGCATGGGCTTGGGGGTCACAACGTGGAGGGGCCTTTGTGCCAGTGACCCCTGAGCCCGGTCTGCCCCCACCCCCACCCCCAGGCCTCCCTCCTCTGCTTCCTGCCGAGAGCAAAGCTTTTGCCAGCAACCTCCCGACCCTGAGCGTGGCCAAGGCCGCCGCGGCTGGGCCGGGGAAGTCTTCTGGGCTGCAGGTAAGGGGCCACCAGAGTGGGGGGCGCTCTAGGGCCAAAGTAGCGTCACCGGGGAACCGGGAAAGGGTCCGGCGGGACAGAGGAGGCCAAGCGACAGGTGCCCAGTCTGGGCGGGGGGTCCAACACACCAGGTCAGCCCGGTGGGCGCCTGTGAGAGCACGAGACGGACGGAGAGCCACAGACCCCGAGACAGAGCGTGATGACAGGAGTGATGGCCCGAGTGGGTCCCCGGGGGCGGCAGCCGGGAGAGGTTGAGGCTGGAGGAGGAGGGAAGGGTCGGGCAGTCGTGCCATGGGGGGCCCAGACTGGAGGGGGGCAGAGCAGTGTGGGGGAGACTGAGGCAGAGACGGTCTGCAGGAAGTGCAGGGGGGAGGGGGGAGGAGGGAAGGCAAGAACACAGCCGGTGGAGGGACCAGGATGCCAGTGTCTGGGAGGGCCTCGGAGGCCAGATCGCTGCCGGTGGTGGCCGAGAGGGAAGTGGGGGCGACTCCAGACAGTCAGCAGGGTCGGGGGGAGGCCGATACCCACGCTGGAGAAGGGGCGGGAGAGAGCCAGGCAGGTTCGGGGTGACAGGCGGCACGTCCCGTCCCGGGGCCGGGACCCCATCGCGGGGGGTCGGGCGGGGGTGGGGGGGCATTGGCCCGCTCACCTTTGCCAAGGGCCAGGTAGAAAGGGGGTCTGGGCGCCGAGGGCAGGCCTCTCTGTGCCGATACCTCTCACCCGCCGGTCTCCTTCTGCAGTACGAGAGCAAGCCGAGGAAGCCCCCCACCCTTCAGCCCAGCAAAGAAGCCTGGTGAGTTGCCGCCCAGTGCCCCGCCCCCAGCCTTCCCCGAGGCTGGGGAACAGGCTGCGGGGACCACCCTTCAGAAGGGGTTAGCTGTGTGATTTGGGGCAATAGGATTCTCCCGCAGACCCTCGGCTTCCTCTCTAGAAAATGGGGTGGGAGTCGTAGCGGTCACAGGGCAACGGGTGTGGGTTCCTGGACGCTGGTAAGACGGGCGGGGGTTCGAGGGAAGAGGTGGACGGGAGTCCAGGTTGGTGCGTAGGTCGTTGTGGGTCCGCGGGGCTGTTCGGATGGTGTTGGGGTGGACGATGGGGGGCCTGGATGGGTGTGGGGGTGGATAGATGGACATTTGGGTGGGCGGGGGGTCTGGGCGGGCGATGGGTAGACCTCGGGTGCTCGCCCGCATGCTCTCTGTCGTCTGCCCCCCCCCCCCCCCCCACGGCAAGTGTTTATCAGGACTCAGGGCCCAGTCCTGTGCCGGATTCTGAAAACACAGGACAAGGATCCTGTGAAAACACAGGAGAGACAGTCACACCATAAAGCGATATAAGTCACCGCTACGGGCTGTGGTAGAAAACAGCCCTGGAGAGAACTGGAGCCTTCCTACCCGCCCACCTCCCAACCCCGCCTTCCCAGGGTTGCGGTTGGGACTGAGGCAGACTGGGGACATGCTGACCCCTGGCGGCAGGAGACGGTAGAACAGTAGAGCCTGGGAGGATGCGCTCCAAGCCCTGGCATCAGGCTCCCAGCCCTGCCTCTCCCTCGCCGCGAGTCCCCTGGGTGGAGGAAGGTCACTCCTCTGGGCCTCGAGTCCTTCATCTGTAGAGTGGGGACAGTGAGCGCGCCTATTCCCTTGGGCTGTTGCCAGAGTCCGTGAGACAGAACGAGGCTGCTCAGCACGCATTAGGACGTTTCCCCGGTTGTGGGCACTGGGGGGCCGGGGGCTGGGGGCCGGGACCTGGTTTCTCCCGGCCTCACCACCAGCTCTGTGTGTGTGTGTGTGTGTGTGTGTGTGTGTGCGCGCGTGTGCCTGTGCGTGTGTGCCGTCTCTCCCCACCCCACCCCACCCCCCAGTTTCCTGGAACATTTGCACAAACATCAGGGCTCCGTCCTGCACCCTGACTACAAGACAGCCTTCCCCTCCTTCGAGGATGCCCTGCATCGCCTCCTGCCCTACCACGTCTACCAGGGTGCCCTCCCCTCCCCCAACGACTACCACAAAGGTGAGCCCCCCCCCCCGCCCCCCACCCGGGACTCTCCCTACCTGGTCTCTAGCGTGGGGAGGGGAGTGGGGAGGATCAGCGCGAGCCCCGCCCCCCCCCCCCCCCCCCCCAGCGTCTGTGCCTCTGGACCTCGTCTCTTCTTCCTTAGTGGATGAGGAGTTTCAGACGGTCTCCACGCAGCTGCTGAAACGCACCCAGGCCATGCTCAATAAATACCGCCTTCTGCTCCTGGAGGAGTCCCGGGTAGGGCGCTGTCCCCCTTCCTCCCCGGGAGAGACCCCGCCCTTTTCCCCTTGCCCCCCCCCCCCCCCCCCCGGGCAGGGTGGAGGGAGGGAGGGAGGCTGGTGGTCAGATCCCAAGAAGGACAGTTTGGAATCTGCTCCCAGCCTTCTGGGTTTGCCCCCCCCCCCCCGGGCCCTCCCCCTCCTGGCTGCTATTCTCTCTTCTCCCCCCTCAGAGGGTGAGCCCCTCAGCGGAGATGGTCATGATCGACCGAATGTTCATTCAGGAGGAGAAGACCACTCTTGCCTTGGACAAACAGCTGGCCAAGGAGAAGCCCGGTGGGTGGGGAGGGGAGGGGAGGGGAGGGAGGGGGAGGGCGAGGTGCCCCCCAACTGGTGCCCCTACCCTGGAGTTAGACGGGGTTGGGGAGGAAGAGAGGTGCGTGGCCTTACCTTCCTCCACCACTAGGAGGCGCCCGAGCCTCGCCTCCGCGCAGTGCCTGGGTCTAGCCTGACCTGCCGGCTCTGAGACCAGAGAGAAGGGAGTTCGTTTCCTTCATCACTGTGTGTCTGTTGCACTCCATCCTGGCGGAGAGGGGACCCCCCCCCTCCCCGCAGCCACCAGGAGATAGAAAAGCGGGGGAGCGGAGCCAGGACTAGGGTGAAGTCAGCAAGGCGGCTGGGTGACACAACGTAAGGGCCATTCACAGCGGCCGACTCCTGCTTGCACAGCAGGGGGACTTGGGAATGGCAGGGGGCGTCGTAGCCACCCGTGTGTCCGTCCCGAGGGTCTGATGAGCCGCGGCCCGGCGGCTGGTGGCCGCGGGCTGCTCGCCGCACCGGGGCTCCCCCTGGCCGCGCCCTTGCGGGGCGCCTCGCGCCTCTCCTAACCCCCACGCGCTTTCTCGGCCCCCTGGTTTTGCAGACGAGTACGTGTCTTCCTCGCGCTCTCTTGGCCTCCCCATCGCCGCCTCTTCCGAGGGACATCGGCTCCCCGGCCACGGCCCACCGCCGTCCTCGGCGTCCGGGGCCCCCGCCCAGCCCCCTCTGCACCTGCCCACCAAGCTGGTGATTCGGCACGGAGGGGCGGGTGGCTCGCCTTCCGTGACCTGGGCTCGGGCGTCCTCCTCCCTGTCCTCCTCCTCCTCGTCTTCCGCCGCCTCCTCCCTGGACGCCGACGAGGACGGCCCGATGCCCTCCCGCAACCGGCCTCCCATCAAGACCTACGAGGCCCGTAGCCGCATCGGCCTCAAGCTCAAGATCAAGCAGGAAGCCGGGCTCAGCAAGGTGGTCCACAACACGGCCCTGGACCCTGTGCACCAGCCGCCGCCCCCCGCCGCCCTCAAGGCAGCCGAGCCCCCGCCCCGGCCGCCGCCGCCGCCGCCGCCACCGCCGCCGCCGCCGGCCACCGGCCAGATGAACGGCACGGTGGACCACCCACCGCCGGCGGCCACCGACCGCAAGCCGGCGGCGGCCCTGGCCCCGCACTGCCCGCGGCTGCCCCTGCGGAAGACGTATCGCGAGAACGTGGAGGCCCCGGGCAGCGGGGCGGGGGAGGGGGCCGGGGCCGGCAGAGCCCGGGGCGGCAGCCCGGCGCCGCCGCCGCCGCCGCCGCCGCCCGCCAAAGTGGACGAGGCCACCAGCGGGCTCATCCGCGAGCTGGCCGCGGTGGAGGACGAGCTGTACCAGCGCATGCTGAAGGGGGCCCCGCCGGAGCCCGCGGCCAGCGGCGGGCAGGGCAGCGGCAGCCGGGATCCCGCCTGGGAGGCGCCTCCCGCCAAGCGGCGCAAGTCCGAGTCGCCCGACGTGGACCAGGCCAGCTTCTCCAGCGACAGCCCGCAGGACGACACGCTCACGGAGCACCTCCAGAGCGCCATCGACAGCATCCTGAACCTCCAGCAGGCCCCGGGTCGGACGCCTGCACCCCCGTACCCCCACGCCGCCCCGACGGCCGTCGCGCCCGCCTCCCCGTCGCCGCTGCACAGGCCCGAGGCCTACCCGCCCTCCAGTCACAACGGCGGCCTCGGCGCCAGGACGTTGAACAGATAACACCGGGCTGGTCTTCCCTTCCCCTGTCCCGCCTCCCCAGGTCCGCGCGGACGCCGGGGTGGGGGGCCCGGCCGGGCGTCTGACCTCAGCCTCCTGGGGGGGGGGACACGAGCCGCCGGGGATCCCCCGACAGTTTTTCTTGCCTAAGTTATTTGAGTCACAAAGGCCCCCTCCCCCACTTCCCGCGCCAGCCCGGCTTGTTGGGTGTGGGGTCGGGGGACTTCGGGGAGGGGGCTGTGATGTAAAATGCCCCCCCCCGCCAAAGGTGGGGGCCATCCCGGTGTTTCGTCATTTCCTATTTCTTCCCGCTTCCTGCCACGCTCTGCCCCACCGTCGGGGGGTGGGGGTGGGGGCACGTGTGCGTTTGCCGGGGATGCAGGTACCCTGGTTGCTCCCCACGCGTGTCCCCGGACTGGGCTCGTCCGCGTGGCTTCACAGACCCCCGCGCCGAGGGCGCTCAAAGCTGGGGGGGGGAGGCTGGGGGAGGGGGGTCCCTGCCAGCCTCGCTCAGCCCCTCTCTCTCTCTCTCTCTCTCTAGCGCCCCCCACAGGCTGTAAGAAGAACCACAGGGCAGGGCGGGCGTCAGCCAGGGGGGGGGGGGGGGGCCTCTCGCAGGGCTGTGCCCGCGGGCGCCGTGTCACATCCGCGTGTGCGCGTCCAGCTCCGTGTCCTGTGTCCCCCCCCCCCGTGTGTGTGCTCGAGTGAGCAAGAGAGAGAGAGAGGTTTCGAACCCTCCCGTCCCTCGACTTAAAATCCGAGCACCTCCCAAACAGGAAACCGGGGTCTCCCTCCCACCCCTCCACCCCGCCCCCCACCCCCACCGCCACCCCCACCCCCACCCCCACCCCAGCCAGTCTTCCCAATGTTCTTCCTGCCGCCAGCCACCCGCGCCAGATTTTGAAATCTCGGACACAGAACTAGTACTGTAAGATAAATTTTTTTGTACTGTATTTATTGTGTATAACGATTTTTTTAAAGGAGAATTCTGTACATTTAGAACTCTTGTAAATTAAAAAACTGATCCTTTTTTTAAAACTGTACCGACTCCGCCTCGGCCCCATTGCTTTTGGGTCTTTGTTGGGGGGCGGGGGGAGTGGTTTGAAGTCTAGGGGGTGGGTCCGGAACTGAGCCGGGAAGGGGATCGCGAGGGCTCGATTGCACGTATATTTGCTGAACGCCTGTGGGGTGCCTGTACTAGGCACGGGTGCGGGCGGCCGAGCAGGGCCGAGACAGAAGCCCCTACCTGGGGGAGAAGCGGAGAAGGCCGACGGAAAGCAGTTAAACCAAACACGGGTGATTCTTACCGTTCCCCCCATAAAGTTCCGTGGTCTCCGCGAAGGCCGAATCCGCGAATACTGAAGTGCCCCTCCTGGAGGAAACAGGAGGTTAGCTTCCTACCAACGATCAGTCACAACATTTTCCTAAGCTGCTGGATACGTGTATTTCTGTAAAGCCGTGTTGTTCGTATATGTCGTTGATCCGTCCGCATCGGGCTCCTGGCCAACAGCGCTGTGACTCAGGCCTGAACGAAGCTTCTCTGACACCCGGCAGGTCTGCGTAAGGCACATCCCGGCCTTCTGGCGCTTAGGAACGCCGGACAGCCCTGCACCAGGGCACCTTCCACCGCGACGTCGCCGACGAAAACCCAAAAACGTGAAAACATGGCACCAAACAACTTGAAAAGGACCCCTGTCGGGACGAGAGCTGACACCAGAGGGCGGGGCGTTGGCTTTGCTCAACCTTCGCCGGAAACCACGCGTGCTGGACGACTCCCGTGTTTTGCCGGTCCGCGTCTGTCTGCGAGTTTTGGGGGTGGGCGGGTACCAGTAAATTTTAACAAGCGGATGACGTCACAGACAGGGCATCCGGAAACAATGAGGATCGCCTGTAAATGCGTGCAGCGTCAGAGGAAGAACAGTCGAGCGGCGCGTGCTAGGGTCCTGGGGCCACCATAACACCAAGCACCACAAATTGGGTGGCTTCAAAGAGCAGACGTTTGTTCTTTCCCGTTCTGGAGGCTGGATGTCTCACGCCAAGGCGCCGGCAGCACCATGGCGTGGGGGTCGTAACTTGACCTTCCGGCTGATGGTTCTCCCAGGGGTTCTAGCCTTGAGGCTAACCAGCCCCGGTGTCTCCTAAAAGGAGACCGTAACCATATCGGAAGACGGCCAACCCTTCCCCAGTGTGGCCTCGTCTTCACTTGCTTACATCTGCAAAGATCCTGTCTCCCAATAAGGTCACATTCACAGGTGCTGGGGGCGGGGACATCGGCACAGCTTCCGGGGGGGGGGGGGGGGACACAATTCCTAAGACGGGGTAGAGGAATGGACAAGGCTGGTCCGGGCCTAGGACGCCTTTGTGTGAATGAGAAAACGGCGCCCTTTTCTTCTGGGCACTGAGGTTCTGTTTTGTTTTGTGTTTGTGTTTGTGTTTGTTTTAATTAATTAATTGATTTTGAGAGAGAAGTAGGAGGGGAGGGGCAGGAAAAGAGGGAGAGAGAATGCCAAGCCGGGTCCGTGCTGTCCGCGCAGAGCCCCCACAACGGCTGGAACTCACGAACTGAGTTCATGGCCTCGGCCCCAAATCAAGAGGTGGAGGCTTAACGGACTGAGCCACCCAGGAGGTGCCCCCTGGGCACTGAGTTTTGAAGAGCAGACGGTGAGCTGGACTCCAGCCCCCGCTCGCCCATTGGGTGAGTGCTTTGTGCAGTGGGCAACCTGTGGAACTGCACGGTAAGACCCTCAGGATCGGTGGGAAAGGAAAACTCCTTTGAGGAGGGGATATTTGAACAGAGGCATACATGAAATGGTGGAGGGAGCCACAGTGAGATCTTGGGGGGAAAGCACCCAAGGCAGAAAGGCTCTGAGGCCGGAACACGCCTGGAGGGTTAACAGACTTGCAAGGAGGCCGGCCCACGTGGCTGGAATCTTGGAGGGTGGGAGAGGGAGGGAGGAAAGGAGACGTGAGATCCGAGGGAACCCAGCGGGGCTTATGGTGTAGAACCCTGTGCTTCATGGCGATGATTTTGCCGAGCCAGGGGGAGCCAAGGCCAAGGTCCTAAGCAGAGGGCTGTGAGCGGACTTGGGATTCCTGGACGCCCTCTGGCGGCCGTGGAGGGAACAGGTGGGGCGACCGCGGAAACGGAGCCCAGCCCGCAGGCCCAGGTGCCCAGGGCGCGTCTGGACCAGGGTGATGCGCCCAGTTTCTCCTCAGGCCCTTGGGGGTGTTTGTGGCGGCGGAAGCGGATATGTGGGGGTCTCAGGAAAGAGAGACGACCCCCTCTCCCCCCCCCCCCACTGCTAGCTGTCTACTTCCCCACGTGCGAAATAAAGCACCGAAGAACACGGTTCTTAACATCCTTGGAACCCTGCACGCTCCGGGCTGCGCCAAAAAAGTTTGGGGGCGATTTCCGCGGAAATTCTGGAAGGTTGGCTGCATGCGGCCCGATCGGGGATGGTTAACGTTTCTGGAACACTTCAGGGGCACTGTTTCGAGTCCTTCCCCCCGGGATATTTTATTTAGGCCTCCCAGAAGCCCCAGTGTGGGGATTGATAGCCCCAGCTCACGGGTGAAGAAACTGAGGCCCCGAGGGGTGCAGGAGATGGCAGGCTGGGCCGCACACCAGGCGTTCTGGCTGCAAGCCCACGATCTTGGCCTCTGCACACCCAGCTTCCCCGGGGAGCGGGGGGGGGGGGGGTGGGCAGCAAGGCCTTCCCAAGAGGACCGTGCCGGAACCAGAGCCCCCCACCCGCGGGGGGAGGAGATCAAAACTGGTCTCAGCTCCTGCAAAGTTAGCCCCCCGGGGACCACACTTCACTTGCTCCCAGATCCCAGAAGGAGCAGAAGAGGCTCGGTGGGTGCCTGTGGCGTCTCCTTTTCCACAGCTGAAGCATCTGGAAAAAGACAGAGGCCCAGAACACCTCCCTCGGGGTCCAAGACGCCCCAAAGCTCATCACTAACTCCCAGCCTTGCTGGCCTCCTTCTCCAACTGTTGTTGTTTTTAATGTAATTGTGGTAAAACATGCATAATGTGAAATTTACCAGTTTAACAGTTTCCGGGTTTTTTCTTTTCTTTTCTTTTTTGCCGCGTATTTATTTTTGAGAGACAGAGCGTGAGCAGGGGAGGGGCAGAGAGAAAGGGAGACACAGAATCCGAAGCAGGCTCTGAGCTGTCAGCCCAGAGCCCGACACGGGGCTCGAACTCACAGAGTTGTGAGATCATGCCCTGAGCCGAAATCAAGAGTCGGTGGCTCCACGGACTGAGCCCCCCCCCGGGCGCCGCACTCTGTGCTTTTTGATCTCACTTCTCTGGGACTCGACGGTCTCATCTGTCAAATGGGGCTGGCAATACCCACTCCTCCCAGGAAATGCTCGGGAATAGTGAAAGATTAACTCAACAGACGTTTACTGAGTCCGTGTGGTGTTTCGGGCCCTGTGCTAACCTGGGGACACGGCAGGAGGCCACCCAGTGGGAAATCCCTGGCGCTTGTGTTCTTGCCAGGGAGACAGCGACTTAAGCAGGGAAATGCAGAATGTGCAGAGTGGGAGTAAGAGCCGTGGAGAAGATAAAGCAATGATAATGCATTCAACAGGGAGCCCAGGGAGGGCTTCTCTGAGGAGGGGACATCTGAGCACAGATACGAATGAGGGGAGGGAGCGAGCTGTCAGGATCCCTGCGGGGAGAGCGTTTCAAGTGGTGGGGAAAGCAAGTGCAAAGGCCCTGAGGTGAGAGGGCCGTCGGTGTGTTTGAGGAGCACCGAAGAAGCCAGTGTGGCAGGAGCAGAGTGAGTGGGGCGGTGAGGGAGGGAGGTGAGGGCAGAGGGAAGGGGCAGATCGCGAAGGGCGCTGGTAAATTGTAGGCAAACTATGACCCGTTGTATATAACACTGTGAATTCCTGATTATAAAAAGGTCCGACGAATACAGACGTTTACAAAGTATTCAACGTTCAGTGGTTAAAAGAGAAGGGTTAAGGAATTATCAAGTGGGTATGTTTTATTTGTTTTTGAGGGAGGGAGAGAGAGAGCGCGCGCGCAAGCGGGGCAGGGGTAAGGGGGGGGGGGGACAGGGGATCCGAAGCGGGCTCTGCACGGACAGCAGCCAGCCCCATGCGTGAGATCACGACCTGCGCCGAGGGGGAGGCTCACCCGACCGAGCCACCCACGTGGCCCGCTGCTGTCGTTGTTGTTGGTCGTATTAATACTAGTATTCCCATATGAAGAGGAGGGACAGACCCGGGCGTGAGTGGCCCGGCGTCGGAGGCGGAACGGATTTTGAGCCCAGGGTCAGAAGTCCCGCTCTGACACCCGAGAAGCCGCCCGGCCATTCCGCCACCAGGGGGCGCCAGAGGCCGGGCTCCCGGTTTGGGGAGGGGGGGCGCCTGGTCCCGCCCCCCCCCCGCCCCTCCCTTCTCTCCTCCCCGCTCCGGGCCCCACCCGGCTCAGACGGCTCCGGACGGGACCTCGAGCACAGGCCGCTCCCCGGGCGCCTCGGATCCCCGCGGGACCCCCCCCCCCCATCCAGCCCGGTGCCGCCGCCTGCGCGCCCCATCGGTGAGTGGCCCCCGACCGCAGCTGTCGCTTCCCAGCTCCCTCCCACGGAGCCTAGGAGCCTGACCTGGCCCCGGATGGTTCCCCTGCTGCCCTAAGACCCTCCGCGCTCCCCGGTGTGTGTAACGGTGGCCTCGATGTCCCCAGTGCCACCCCTCCAAGAAACCTGGTCTCCCCGACTCCCTCCAGCTCCCTCCTTCCAGTCTGTAACAGTGCCCCCTGCCCTCCTTACCCTTCCCCGTCGTGCTCAGTGTCCCCCACTCCCAACTCGCCTCCCCACCCTCTCAGCCAGAAGAGATCCCCTCCTTAGGATCTCCCTCTAGTGCCCTCACCCACTCCTCCCACTCGAGAGCTCCTCTCCTGCTTCTCCAACCCATGGCCTGTCCAGCCACCCCCAAATTGTCCCTCAGACCCCTCCCTGCCTGGGACACCGCCCAGGGCCCCCTCCCTCTGCCAACATCCCAGTTCCTGCCTCTCCTTTACCTCTCTGGTACTCTTTCCCTTTCTCTTTTCCTGTTCATTTATTTATCTCTTCTCCTTTGCGTATCATTGTGATTTTATGGATTTTAACATTTTTGATGGACAGTTACTTTTGATGCTCAAATCGGCCCATCTTTGGCCAGTGGGGGCTCCTTCAGGCTGGCCCCTGTGTCCCCGTGACACACCTTTGACACCCTGTGCCCCATCTTTGAGCACCTTCCCAGTACCTGACGCAGCTTCACTGATCCTTCCCTTGCCCCAGCCCTGGAAACAGCCATTTCTCCAAGGAGCCCTGTTTTTCGTTGTTTGGTTTTGTCTTGTTTTGCTTCGTTTTGCTTTTTAATGGCAAATGGTATCTGGAGACTCCAATCTGACCCAAAGCTGGTCCTGTGAAAAGATCAGTAAAATTATAAGCATCTACTGAGACTGATCGAGGAAAAAAAAGAAAAAAGAAAAAAGACACAAATGACTGATATCCGGCACGAAAGAGGGGGCAGCACTACAGATCCTACAGAGAATGAAAAGATAGTAAGGGAATATAGAGAACACAGTCTGGGTGCTGGGGGTGCTTGTTGCTGCTGGGTCGGTGATTCTGTCCTCCTGAGTTCTTAGACTTATGAGCGCAGGCTCTGAGGTCAGGTTGCCGGGAGTCCCAGACCGCGCACTTTCTAAGCAAGTGATTTGGGGCAACTTACTGCTGTCTTCGCGAGCGAGCCCGCTTTGTGAGTCAGAAATGTGGGGATAACAACAGCCCCATCTCACAATGTTGTTATGAAGATGAAACGAGTTAGAGCAGTGTCTGGAATGCAGTGATCGTAAATGTTATTATTCTTGTGATCCCCTGAGGTCTCTTGTACCTGAGTGCACCCTGGCAACTCCTCAGCCTTAGTTGCCACCCCTCCTGTGTCCAGCAACCTCCTCCACGTGTCTCCCAGCTCCCAGCCTTGGCACACACCATCCTCTCCGCCCGTTTTGCACCGTATCCTTGTTTTCCATGGAAGCGAGCAGCTCAACCGTCAGCTCAGCCAGAGTTTACCGACCCTGTGGTCAGTTCGCTGTGTCCCCCCTCCCTCTGCTGCCACTGCCCGGCATTTCCCAGGCATCACTGACTGCTTGGTGCCACGTCCTCCCCTCAATGGGGACTCTGAGTGGGTACGGGCCAGTCTCAGTCCTGTTTCTGGATCCATAGCTCCTGACCCATGGTTTCAGTGAAAGTGTGTGAACTGATGGAAGGGAGGGAAGGGAGGAAGGAAAGAATGAACAGCGGGTGGAGGAATACATTTCTTCCAGGCAGCTTCCGCAGCCTTCCCTTTGTCCATCCCTCGGTCCCCATCCAATCCTGCTTCCACTGGTAACCTCGTTCTCTTCCTCCTGCCTCCTCCGTGAACCATCACGTCCTGCCCTCCACCATCAGTGCTCATCTCCCACCCTCCTCCACCCACTCCACCTTCCGGCCCCCTTCCCCCTCTCCCCCCTCCACCAGGCAGCCCCCCGTCAACACCCTTTCCTCTTCCCGCAGGCCACTCCCCCCCCCCCGGCCCTGCACGGCTCCCTCGGCAAGCCCAGTGGGCAGTGCTCGGCCACCATGTTCAGCTGGCTAAAGCGGAGCGGGGCGCGGGGCCAGCAGCCCGAGGCCATCCGCACGGTGACCTCATCGCTCAAGGAGCTGTACCGCACCAAACTGCTGCCCCTTGAGGAACACTATCGATTCGGGGCCTTCCACTCGCCGGCCCTGGAGGACGCCGATTTCGACGGCAAGCCCATGGTGCTGGTGGCCGGCCAGTACAGCACGGGCAAGACCAGCTTCATCCAGTACCTGCTGGAACAGGAGGTGCCGGGCTCCCGCGTGGGGCCCGAGCCGACCACCGACTGCTTTGTGGCCGTCATGCACGGGGACACGGAGGGCACCGTGCCGGGCAACGCCCTCGTGGTTGACCCGGACAAGCCATTCCGCAAGCTCAACCCTTTTGGGAACACCTTCCTCAATAGGTAGGCACTTTGAGACGCAGGGGGGCAACTTCCTGTCCCCGGCGCCTCCGTCCCTGCCCTGCACGCGTTGCTTTCTTTTCAGCCCCAATTCCCTTCTCTCTTCCAGATCCTCCCCGCTTCCTGCCTCTGCTCTTCCCTCTAGGGCCCATGGAGCCAGCTTGCCTGGGTCCGACTCCTTTCTAGCTGGGCGGCTCTGGGCAAATGACTTAACCTCTCTGTACCTCTCTTAGCCTCATCTGGGACATGGGGGTAACCACGGTCCCCGCTCACACACGAGGTGCTTAGGACAGTACCTGGCACAAAGTAAGTGCTCAGCGAACGTCAGCTCTGATTTCTTTTGTTTTTTTTTTTTAATTTTTTACTGTTTGTTCTCGAGAGGGAGGGAGAGAGTGGGCGTGTGAACAGGGGAGGGTCAGAGAGAGGGGGAGACACAGAATCCGGAGCGGGCGCCAGGCTCCGAGCCGGCAGCACAGAGCCCGACGCGGGGCTCGAACCCACAGACTGTGAGCTCACGACCTGAGCCGAAGTCGGACGCTCAACCGACTGAGCCACCCAGGCGCCCCTGATTTTTCTTTTTTTTTTTTCTTAAGTGTTATTTATTCTCTGTCCTGATCTTCCTTTTCTCTTTCGAGATTCTTCCTGCCCTCTGCCTCATTCACCCTCTGTGGAGCCCTCGTCTGCCTTCTTCTGTGGCCTCTCCTCCTGCCTCTCCCCGCGTTGACCCCTGCCTCCCCCTCTGCCTCAGGTTCATGTGTGCCCAGCTGCCCAATCAGGTCCTGGAGAGCATTAGTATCATCGACACCCCGGGCATCCTGTCAGGCACCAAACAGAGAGTGAGCCGTGGTGAGTGGGGCCGGACGACTGAGCCTGAGGGAGGAGGCGGCCCGGCCTCTGCTGGGACATGGGCCCGCGTCAGCTGGCCCCAGCCGCCGGGCAGCAGAAGGGAACCCATGGGAGGCTGCGATTCCTCCGTGTCTCTGCACGTTGAGGGCACCGGGGAGGCGTGTGCGTGAACACGGGGGGAGCAGGGTGCAGCCCGTGTCTGGGCTGGTCGGGAGGATGGAGAGGGAGTGATCGAGAGAGACAGAGGGAGGTACACCAAGTCAGAGACAAAGATCTGAGCGTCCGGCAGCCTTACCGAGAGACAGGAGGCCCAGAGAGGAGGCAGAGGCCGGGCAGGGAGGCCCTGGGCGTGCCCCCCCCCGCCCCCCCGCCCCCAGGCACGCTCCTGGCTTCTCCGTCTGGGCCGCAGATGGGGCTGAGCAGGGGTTGGGAGGGGGAATCTGGGCGCCGGCCAAGGCCCGGCCTGGAATTTATAAACAGCTGTGCAGGGGGAGCAGCGGGGGGTGAATTCCAGCGGGGGCCCCGGGGGAGCCGGCCCCCCCACCCCAGCCCAGCCAGCTCAGCCTCTGCGCCCCCTCGCCAGCCCCCCCACAGTTGCTGTCCCGCGCCCGCCTGGCCTCAGGGGCCCGGGACTGGGGCAAAGGAGGCCGCCTTGTGGGGCAGAGGGGATGGGAGGCTGGGCTGCGGGGCAGGGCGAGGGCGAGGAGGGTCACGGCGTCCCTGGCCGCTGCCCAGCGGGCGCGCGTCCCCTTGGGAAAGAGGCAGGGGGCAGCTGCAGAACCGATCAGAGGGCGGGCTGGCAGCCAGCCTGAGGGGGGAGGCAAGAGGCTGGGCTGAGGGTTCCTGGGGCGCTGCCTCCTGGGGCTGGGCCTGGGAGAGAGGGAGGGGTGCCGGGTGGGGGCTGAAGGGAGAGAGTAGGGGTCTCCTTCCCTGGCAGGATGGGTAGAGGAAGAGGAGGTCTGTCTGTGGGGGGGGGGGGTCTGGGAGTCTGTGCCTCTGATTGTAGCTGGATGTGACTTCGTGGGGCGCATCGGCGGGAAGCGTGTATATAATATCCGGGGACACACGTGTGTGACCGTAGCATCGTGGAGACTCTGGTGGGGGGTTCGAATCCGGGCTCTGATATTTGTAATTGTTTTTAAGTTTATTTACTTATTTTGGAGAGAGAGAGGGAGAGAGAGAGCGCGCGCGCACGAGCGGGGGAGGGGCAGAGAGAGCGGGAGAGAGACAGAATCCCAAGCGGCCTGGGTACTGTGAGCGCGGAGCCTGATGGCGGGGCTCGAACCCCCGAACCTTGAGATCATGACCCGAGCTGAAACCAAGAGCCTGCCGCTCCGTCGACTGAGCCACCCGGGCGCCCCGGGGCTTTGCTGGTTTTAGCCCGTGCCCTCGGGGCAAGCCACTTGACCGCTCCCTGCCTCAGTCTCCCCATCTGTAAAATGGGAATGATAACAGTATCGGCCTCCCTAGGCTGCACAGGGGGTTAAAATTAAGGGTCAGACCCTGCCAGGAACTTCGGTGTGTGCACACAGTAGGCGCCGTGGGCGTGCTGAGCACGGTGTACCTGCGTTGAGGGCCACAGCCGGCCGGACACCCCCGGGTGCTCTCTGCCACGTCTCTTGTTCCCACGCTGACTCAGTCTCCCTCCCTCCCTCCCGCCCCGCATGAGACACACTTTCCAAATCCTAGCCTGTGTGTGTGTGTGTGTGTGTGTGTGTGTGTAGCCACTGGGGACGGAGGGAGCCCCAGACGCCGTCCCTCTGGTTACCCGGCCCTTCCTCCCCCACAACAGTGTCGCCCCCCCCCCACCCGGTCCAGTCCCCAGGGGCCACAGGGGACCTGCTTCCTCCTTGGAGCGCCCAACACCAGCCCCTCGGGGGAGCATAGGGACCCGTGCGGGCTCCTGCTCTGTGCCCCCTCCCTGCGTGCCCTGAGTAAATCCCGTCACCTCTCCGTGCCTCAGTTTCCTCCTCTGGAACATGGGGATCATAGGAGTGTCTGTCTCCCGAGGTTGTTTTGAAGACTCAAGGAGTCGAATCAGGGGGAGGACGAAGTGACGTCAGGGGAGTCAGCGGCGGGCTCCCTGCTCCTCCAGTTAACTCCTTCCTCGTCCCCCAGGTCGCCGTTAGGTCCCCTCCTCTGAGAAGCCCTCTCTGACCAACCCCCCCCCCCCAGTCTGGGTCAGGTGCTCGCCGCTGGGCTCCCCCAGCCCATCCTGACCACTCTGGGCCTGTCCTCGGTGGACCATGAACCCGATGAGAACAGGACTGGCACTGCCCTGGGGTGGTTCCTAAATGACACACCCACGGCGTCCTGTGTGCGTCGCAACTAAGACTCCTCGAGCACTTGCCATGTTCCCAGGCTGTTGGTTTTTGTTTTTTTGTTTTTTTTTTTTTACCCATTTAATCGAGGTGTAGTTTACATGCCTGAAGCTACTTCTTTGAAACAGGCACTGTTTTAGGCTCTTATTTTTAATTAAAAAAAAAATTGTAACATTTATTTTTGGGAGAGAGAGAGAGAGAGACAGAGCACAAGCAGGGGAGGGGTAGAAAAAGACGGAGACACTGAAGGAGGCTCCAGGCTCTGAACTGTCAGCACGGGGCCCGACGCGGGGCTCGAACCCACAGATCATGACCTGAGTCGAAGTTGGACGCTTAACCGACTGAACCACCCAGGTGCCCCTTGATTTTTTATTTTTTTTTAATTTTTTAAAAATTTATTTTAATTTAAAAAAGGTGTTTTTTTTTTAATGTTTATTTATTGTTGAGACAGAGACAGAGTGTGAACAGGGGTGGGGCAGAGAGAGAGGGAGACACAGAATCCGAAGCAGGCTCCAGGCTCTGAGCTGTCGGCACAGAGCCCGACGCAGGGCTCGAACCCATGAACCGCGAGACCATGACCTGATCTGAAGTCGGACGCTTAACCGACTGAGCCACCCAGGTGCCCCTGGATTTTCTATTTTTTAAAAGATTTATTTTTTTATTTAGAGAGCGAGTGTGCACAAGCAGGGGAAGGGCAGAGAGAGAGAGAGAGAGAGAGAGAGAGAGAGAGAATCCGAAGCAGGCTCCACAATGTCAGCACAGAGCCCCAAGCGGGACCCGATCTCACGAACCATAAGATCATTACCTGAGCTGAATTCAAGAGTCGGACACTTAACTGACTGAACCACCCAGGTGCCCCCCCCTTTTTTTTAAGAGAGAGAGAGAGACAGTGAGGGAGGGGCAGAGGGAGAGAGAGAGAGAAAGAGAGAGAGAGATCAGCACGGGAGCCCAAACTGGAGCTTGATCCCATGACCCTGGGCTCATGACCTGAGCCCAGATCAAGAATCAGATGCTCAACGGACTGAGCCACCCGGGCGCCCCTTCGGCTCTTTATGTATATTGGCTCGTTTCTATTCCCTTGTCCTCACCGCAGTCCGACAGGTTATGTTCTGTCACGACTTCCATTTTACAGAAGAGGACACGCAAGTTCAGAGAGGTTTCCTACTCGCTTAAGGTCACACAGCTGGGGGTGGGGTGGGGGGCAGAGTCGGGATTCAAACCCAGGTCTTCCTGGCTGCCACGTCAGGGGGTTGCCAACACTCCTCGCTGCTCTCCTGAGCATCGCCGTTTGAGTGAACAAGCGAGCAGCAGAAGAGTGAACAGTGTGAAAGAAACGAGTGAATGAGGAAGGAAGGAAGGAAGGAAGGAAGGAAGGAAGGAAGGAAGGAAGGAATACAGGAACCAGTTATCGAGCCAGATACTCCACGAAAGGCACTTGTCTCTGTGGCATCCCTGGTGCCCAGGATAGAGCCTGGCACACAGAAGAGCTGTAAATACTGTTTACATTACAGAGATGTAAATACTGTTAAATAAACTCAAAATATTTACCATCTGTTCTAGCAAAAGCATAGCCAGAGCCAACGTGAACTCTTCGGTGGCTGGATTGTGGGGAGATCCAGAAGTCCGAGGACGGGGCTGGGGTGATGGTGGCACTTGGGAGACTCGCGGAGGGGTGGGGGGTGTCATAGAAGCACGGAGAGTCTGTTAAGAAACACTTCAGTATTTTGACAACCTATACGTCTGGATCGGCCTAAGGAATGAATGAAAAGGGGGTAGGTGATCAGTCCTCTGTAGCCAGATGGCCCGAGGGGCTGGGGGCTGGGGTCAGAGTGATGGAGAAATTCTGGGGGCTGGGGGGGGGGGCAGAGGAGCGGGATGCACTTGGGGGCCTGGGCGGTTTCTCAGAGAAGGTTTTTGAAAGTCAACAACCTGAACGTCCGTACAGTCCGCTATCAATCCAAAGGCGCGGATGCTTCAGAAAGGCTGGAGGGCAGGGGAGGAGGTGGGGGGGGGTGGCTGACCTCTGCCCTTCGCGCCCCTTGTGCTCCGTACCCCCAGGCTACGACTTCCCGGCGGTGCTGCGCTGGTTCGCGGAGCGCGTGGACCTCATCATCCTGCTCTTCGACGCGCACAAGCTAGAGATCTCGGACGAGTTCTCGGAGGCCATCGGCGCCCTCCGGGGCCACGAGGACAAGATCCGCGTGGTGCTCAACAAGGCGGACATGGGGAGACCCAGCAGCTGATGCCGTCTACGGGGCGCTCATGTGGGCGCTGGGCAAGGTGGTGGGCACGCCCGAGGTGCTGCGCGTCTACATCGTCTCCTTCTGGGTCCCGCCCCGCCTGTTGCCCGACAACCGGCGCCTCTTCGATTTGGAGGGAGCAGGATCTGTTCCGGGACATCCAGGGCCTGCCGCGCCACGCCGCCCTGCGCAAGCTCAACGCCTGGTGAAGAGTGCCCGGCTGGTGCGGTGACCGCGCTGCGGGTGGACTGGGGGGGTAGCGTTGGCCGGAGGCGGGGACGGCCCGTCCGTTCCTCTTGGGCTGCCAGTCTCCGACTTCTCGAGCTCTTCCGATTGGTTTAGTTCTCTGGTCTAACAGATTCCTCCATGGCTGGGTCATTGTGGCACAAGGTGGCGTGGCCCTCCCCCCGCACCCCCTAGCGGTCCACAGCCTCTCCACCCACCTCCGCGCCGCTTTTCCTCTCCGCCCTCCTCTTGCGCTCCCTTCCTGTCATTCGTTGCACTTCACGCGGTCCTCCTGGCTCTGACCTCAGGGCCTTTGCACCTACCGTTCTCGGTAGGTTACTCGGTAGGTAGCCCGTTACCGGGCTCTGGAAACCCCCCCCCCCCCCACTCCTCGCCCCTCTCCTACCTGGCCGTCCGCTTGGCGCACTCCTCACCTCCAACGAGACTTTGCTTAACCTGCTCAGGAAAGCTGCCTTGCCCGCCCTCCGTTTTTAGAACTCCCCCGCGCCCGTCTTGCTTGAAGCCTTGCTGTAGTTTTCTTCACGGCGGTCATGACTGCCTTGCGTTCTGCGTACTTTGGAGTCTCTGGGTTCACTGCCTGCCTCCGCCTGCCTTTAAGCCCCACAGAATCAGAGATGTCTGAATTTGTTCACCGCCGTGTCCCCGGCGCCTGGAACAGAGTTGGTGCTCAGTCAATACTTACTGAACAGAGGGCATTTGAACAGACACTCTTCTTCAGCCACACCCCCCTGTGCCTGGCCCTGTGTTGGGCGGTACTGAGGATCCGCAGCAGTTCAGGGGAGGAGACAGCCCCAGCCCCAGACAGTGATGACGCAGCGCAGCGTGGACAGGGCTACCCGTCCTGGGGAGCTGGGGGGGAGGGGGGGCAGGGGCAGGGGGCTTCTTGGAGGAGACTGCGTCTGACTGCAAACCAGAGGGTAGGAGGCGAATTCTAGACAGTGGGACAAGCCGAGTGCCTGGACCGGAGATCAGCACATGGCCAGTTCAGAGAGAGGGCAAGATGGCAGTGTTGCACCCGGTGTAGACAGCGCAAGGAACTGAATCCGAGGCTGGGGAGGTGGGGTGGGGAGTCAGACCACCCAGGGCTGTGGCCTAGAAGCTGCGCGCGTCCTGGCAAGTTGGGCGGGGGGGGGGGGGGGGTTGCTGGGGAGCCATGGAAGGGTTCGGAGCACAGGAGGGACGGAGTCCTACTCGGGCTACCTTCTAGCGGGTGGATTCAAGGGCCGTGAGACTGGGGCCAGAGACCAGGAAGGAGGCTGGGGACCGAGGAACGGGGAGGAGGCTGGATCAGAACAGGGCCTCGGGAGGGGGAGGAGAGCACTGGTTTGAGAGCGATCTGGGAGGCCAAATGGAACATTCTTAGGGGAGGCTGCCAGGGAGGAGGTGGGGCAGGCAGGAAGCTGGGCAGGCAGGGAGGCCTGGAAGGTTGTGAGAGGTGGAGAGCCCGAGGTGGTGGTTGCAGGAGCGGCAGAGAGGGGGTGAGTCAGGGCCCCCACCCCCACCCCCACCCCAGGAATCCTCCTTGGGAGGGCGTGGCCCAGCGGGTGCCTCCAAGCCTTCGGGATCCACCTTTCTCTCCTCCCCCATCCGGGCCCTGGACTGTCTCTGTGTCCCCGTCCCTGCCTCCTCTCTCTGTCCGTCTCTCCCCCCGCCCTCGTTCTAGCTCTCCCTCTCCGTCCTCCTCCGCCCCTCTCTCGGTCCCCGCTCTGCCTCGCCCTCCTGCCCCACGGACCCCTGTCCCCGGGGCCCCTCGGGGAAGCGGACGACGGGACAGCGGCGGGGAGCCGGGGCCCGGGACCGTGGGACAGAGGGGCGGGGTCGGGCCGGACACCTGGTGCCCCCGCCAGGCGGGGGGGCGGCTCCGGAAACCCGGACAAACCCCGGAGCCCGGGACCCGCGCCCCGGCCCAGCCCGCCCTCCCACCTTATCTCTTCCTGGCACCTTCCCCCGCTTCCTCTCTGGAAAAGCCATCAGCGCCCTCCCGCCTTGCCTCTTCTGGGTCCCCGAGGAGCCGCCCTCGGCCCCGCCCCCTCGCCCCCATTGGCCCGCCCTCGCAGGCCCCGCCCACCCGCTTGACCACACCCCCGCCCCGATTGGCCCCCTCGGACCTACGGCCCTCTCCTTCGCTTTCCTCCCGCGGAGCCGTCTGTGGCTCCCCAGTGCCGCTCACACAGGGTCCCTCAGTGACCGAGCCTCGCCAGCCCCGCCTCTACGCCGTGTCCCCCACTCCTTCCCCGTGTCCGATGCCGCCAGACTGGGTCCGGCCATCAGACGACAGCCCACACCATTCACCTCTCCACGCGCTTCCCCCCAACAGTACGGGGCCTTTCTGGACTCCGGGTAACTACCCCTCGGTGCCGTTCGGTTTCCCCGTCTGTATCGTATCGAGTCACCTGGCTCTGCCCTTTGGTGGAAGCGATCGCTGCTCGAAGGGGGCGAGTTCCCTGTTCTGATACTTGAGGCCGAGGTCTTGGGAGGGTCTGATTCTAAAGGGCCCAAGGGGCCCTGAGCCTTCTTCCCAAGCTTCTCTGCGGCGACTCAGTGACGTTCGTTCGACAGACAGCCACCGAGCACCTACAACGTGCTTCCGCACTTTTCCAGGCCCCCCGGGGTTACAGCACCAGATGGGGTTACATCTGGATCAACCAGACGACGTTTGTTTTCTTGTACAATCACGTCTCGGTGGGGAAGTGGACCTTAAACAAATGAGTCGATAGTAGCTTATGCGATAAGGACCGCGGAGGAAAATGAAGCAGAGGAAAGGAGATTGGTGAGGGACTGGTTTTAGGGAGGTCAGGGAGGGCCTCCCTGAGGAGGTGCTACTGAGCAGAGACCTGAATGAAGGAGGGAAAGAGTGGAGGTGTGGGGGAGGCCCTACCGGGCGGAGGGACCAGGAAGTGCAAAGGCCCTGGGGCAGGAACGGGCTTGAACAAGGAGCCCAGGGTGGCTGGAGGAGACAGAGTGGTGGAGGTCATGAGGATTCAGAGCCAGCCAGGGGCCGCCAAAATTGTTAGCATTCTAAACCTATGATTCACGAAGAGAACTTGAAAACCAGTGTTCTCCGTTGAACAGTTGAGACCATCTCATGGCGGAGCATTTAAGCCCAGTTAAACGTGTCCCCTCCCGTCCCGGATCCCACCCATCAGCTCCCAGGGCATCTTCCCTGGAGGCAGCCCCCCGTGAGGAGTCACTTGTGTCTTTTTCCAGAGGTATTCTATTTTTTATTTAAGCATTTGCAGTTAATTACTGAGCTTCCTGTTAAAAACTGGGAATGTTCATTCCTCCGCCCTCCTTGTTTGTTTTTTGATAACTTACGAGATTGGAGATCAGAAGGTTCCCAAGTTCATTGCTTTCCTCCGCAACTATTTCTTGAGTGCTTTCTGTGCGCGTTGTGCCCGTGCTGGGGACAGAGGGAATAGATAAGGTCCCAGCCCTCCTGGAACTCACATTCTGATGGTAGGAGACAGAGTAAGCAAACCACCAGATAAGCAGAATAACGATAAGGTGCAATAAACATTGTGGGGGCGGGGGCGGGGAGTGAAGTTAGAAAAGAATTGGATGGTGGTAGTTGGGGCACCTGCTACTCATAAGATGGCCTCTGGGAGGAGGGTGGCATCGGAAAGGAAGTGAGGGACCCAGCTTGGGGAGATCGGGGCGAATTGCAGGCAGAGAGCGGCATGTGCAAAGGCCCTGTGGTCAGGGAAAGATGGGCATGCTGGCCACAAGGAAGGCCGGTGAGGAAACTGACACGGTGAGTTTGGTCAGGGCGTGGGAGAGGATGTCGGATGAAACACCAGCGGCCAAAATCATGGAGAGCCGTGGTTCTCAAAGCTTTCAGTCACAGGAGCTCATGACACTCTTAAAAATGACTGAGGGCCCCAAAGAGTTTGTAGGCACATGGGCTGCGTGGAGAAGGGATTGTAGGGGCAGGAGAAGCCGGGAGGCCAGGGGGATGCCTGCTGTGTCTCCGCGGGGGAGAGATGCCGACAGGTGCCATGGGGGCGGTGGCACCCGAGGTGGAGAGAAGCAGTGAAAGCAGAGGGGACGGACGCAGGAGGCAAGAGCTCGTGAATCGGAAGCTCTGGGGACGCCTGGGTGGCCCCGTCAGTTGAGCGTCCGACTCTCGATTTGGGTTCAGGTCGTGATCTCACGGTGCGTGAGTTCGAGCCCCGCATCGGGCTCTGCGCCGGCAGCGTGGAGCCTGCTTGGGATTCTCTCTCCCTCTCTCTCTCTCTCTCTGCCCCTCCCAGCTCTCCCTCTCTCAAAATAAATAAATAATGTTAAAAAAATAAAGAAAGAAGCCGTAGGTCGGGGGCCCGGCGGGCTCAGGCAGGCACTCTCTTCCCGCAGGTACACGCGTACATCATCAGCTACTTGAAGAAGGAGATGCCTTCCGTGTTTGGCAAGGAGAACAAGAAGAAGCAGTTAATCCTCAAGTTGCCCGTCATCTTTGCGAAGATTCAGCTGGAGCATCACATATCGCCCGGTGACTTTCCCGACTGCCAGAAAATGCAGGTGGGAGGTCGCCCAGGAGCGGGGCAGAAGGGGACAGCTTTTGGCTTCGGGGGTGGGGGCCTCGAAAACCGGAGGGATGGAAGGCAGGTTCCGGAGAACGCCCCCCTGCGCGCGGTTCCGTAAGAGCGTGGTTTTGTGCGTTAGGACGAGACAAGAGAAAACCGCAAATAACTGGTGTAGTTAGGGTGGAAGTTGGCTTCTCTCCGTAAAGTCCTAGAAGGTGGCCCAGGGCTGGTTTGGTGCTTTACAGAGCCGGGGACCCTGTCCCCTTCTTAGTTGTCCTCCATGTCTGGCTTCCGGTTCCGAGAACCCCACATGGTACAGAATGGCTGTCGAAACTCCAGCCGTTTCATCTGCATTCCAGTCAGCAAGAAGAGGTGAGGGAGAAGGGAGGGAAAGATAATGATACAGTCTCTCTCTCTCTCTTTTCTTTTTAAGATTTTATTTTTTTTTTATTTTTTTTTTTCAACGTTTATTTATTTTTGGGACAGAGAGAGACAGAGCATGAACGGGGGAGGGGCAGAGAGAGAGGGAGACACAGAATCGGAAACAGGCTCCAGGCTCTGAGCCATCAGCCCAGAGCCCGACGCGGGGCTCGAACTCCCGGACCGCGAGATCGTGACCTGGCTGAAGTCGGACGCTCAACCGACTGCGCCACCCAGGCGCCCCTAAGATTTTATTTTTAAGTAGTCTCTGCACCTGGTGTGGGGCTTGACCTCAACCCCAAGAGCGATCAAGAGTCACATGCTGTATGGACTGAGCCAGCCAGGCACGCCTACGCTCTCTTTAAGGATTTTTTTCTAGAACAGTGCCATCCAATAGCACCTTCTACCATGTTGGAAATGTTCTACGTTGTGCCGTCCAATATGGTAGCTGCTGGCCCCATTGAAACGGAAAGTTTAGGTTTTATTTAATTTTAACTAACTTAATATTCTTTAATGTTTATTTTGAGAGAGAGCGAGAGAGAGCGGGGGAAGGGCAAAGAGGGAGGGAGGCACAGAATCTAAAGCAAGTGCCAGGCTGTCGGCACCGAGCCCAACGCGGGGCTCGAACTCACGCACCGCGAGGTCATGCCCTGAGTCGAAGTCGGGCGCTTCACCGACTGAGCCACCCAGGCGCCCCTAAATTTATTTGTTTTTTATTTATTTTGAGAGAGAGGGAGAGAGAATCCTAAGCAGGCTGTACGCTGTCTGAGCCACCCATGCACCCCCCCCCCACCCCGGGGCCCCTTAACCAGTTTAAATTTAAATAAGCAGAGGTAACTACCGTCTTTTGGAACAGGCGATTCTAGGGTCGTGGATGCAACGCGTGCTGGTATCCAATTGGCCAGAACCTAGTCATGTGACCACAGCTGGCTGCAAGCTGGGAAATGTAGTCTTTCCTCTAGGGGGCCTGCTGCCCAAGGGATGCCAGTAGTGAGGAAGAAGGGGCAAATGAATACTGGGGCTCCCCGGGCATGTCCAGGCCTAGGATTAACCAGCGTTGGGGAGATCCCTGGGTCCGGGTGCCGTGCCCTGGGGTGGATGATGAACTGCTGATGAACCTGGGGACAGAGGTCCGGGCTCAGGCCTGGAGGTGGGGACTAGCTCACCCCGCCCCCTTCCCCTGGCCCGGCCCGGAGCCTCCGTCTGGAGACTGCATTAGGCTGACACTCAAAGCCCGTGCCCTTTGGGTCTGAGATGTTTGCTCACCCAAGCCCCTGAGGGCATTTCGTTCTGGCCGCTTGCAACCTCCGAGAGTCTGGGCAAGTCCCCTTTTCTGAGCCTCGGTTTCTTCCACTGGAAAATGGGCACGGTGACAGCGCTTATCTATTGCTGGGGGTGCGGAACCGGCCAGGGCTTGCAGCCCCCTGGGTACAGCGTGTGGCGGGGAGTTTGGGCTACATCGAGGTCTCGGCCGACCTCAGCGCTGCTGACATTGGGGGCCAGAGCGTTCGTGGTCGGGGGTGTCCCGTGCTTACTGCACGTCAGTAGCAACCCCCCACCCCCGCCCCCAGCTGTAACGATCAAAAACGTCTCTGGATCTTGCCAACTGTCCGCAGGGGAAGGGCAACGTCACCCCTGGCTGCGAACCAGAACCGCTGGGCTAGATGCACAGCAGCTGTTAGTTATGTTAGCATGTCTTGAACACCTTATCCAGATGAATCGACTCCCCAAATGAGGGGAGTGCTAATGTTAGGGTTCCGTTTTTACAAATCTGGAAACCGAGGCCCGGAGAGGTGGAGTCACTCGTCCGAGGACACGCAGCTCCTAAGGGGCAGAACCGGGTTGGAACCTGGGCCTCCTGGCCCTGGGGCCCGGGCCCCTACCCCTCTATGTCCAGATCAGCGGGCCTCTCCACCTTGGCTCCGGAAATGACGGTGGTGCCATGAAATGGATCGGTCTTTGCTGCGACTCTCCTGGTGCAGGTGACTTCGAGCTACCACGTGGGAAGGAGCAGGACCGCAAATCCACCCCCACGGCTGCTGTAGCACACCCTGACTTCTTGGGGGAGGAGGGGGTCCCAGGACCTCCCAGCGATCTGGCCACCTCGGACCTAACCTCCGAACTTGGCAGCGAGTTTCTGAGAAGCGGGTTAACAGAGCCAACCGAGCAGTGGGAACTGAATTTTCTTAGCCTGCAGAACGGTGGGGGTGCTGGGTGGCAGCAGCTAGGGGTGCCACGGACGGTGGGCAGACCCAGGGGTGCGCTGAGTCATCGGAGGGGCCCCCCCAGCCCCCCTACCGTCCAGTGATTCTGGGGGTACGCCTGACACGGGGAGGGGGGGAGGGCCTCCGGGACCCCGCTGCCCAAGTGTCTTCTGAGGGGTGATGCCCTAGTGGGACGCGTGGCACACGTATCTGAATTCTTATGCAGCATCCATTTGAGCTGCCCAAGTGTCCTGGTGACAGGTGGGGCTGGGGACCCGGGAGGATGATGTCCCCTGACTTCCCAGTATCCCCCCCCCCCCCATTTCTCCCCTTCCCCCCGACAGGAGCTGCTGATGGCTCACGACTTCACCAAATTCCACTCGTTGAAGCCGAAGCTGCTGGAGGCCCTTGACGAGATGCTGACCCACGACATCGCTAAGCTCATGCCCCTGCTGCGGCAGGAGGAGCTGGAGAACACCGAGGTGGGCGTGCAGGGCGGCGCTTTCGAGGGCACCCACATGGGCCCGTTCGTGGAGCGGGGGCCCGATGAGGCCCTGGAGGACGGCGAGGAGGGCTCGGACGACGAGGCCGAGTGGGTGGTGACCAAGGACAAGTCCAAGTACGACGAGATCTTCTACAACCTGGTGCCGGCCGACGGCAAGCTGAGCGGCACCAAGGCCAAGACCTGGATGGTGGGCACCAAGCTCCCCAACTCGGTGCTGGGGCGCATCTGGAAGCTGAGCGACGTCGACCGGGACGGCATGCTGGATGACGAGGAGTTCGCCCTGGCCAGCCACCTCATCGAGGCCAAGCTGGAGGGCCACGGGCTGCCCACCAACCTGCCCCGTCGTCTGGTGCCGCCCTCCAAGCGCCGTCACAAGGGCTCTGCAGAGTGAGCCGGCCACTGCCTGCAGGCCCTCCCTCCCACTCGCCCTGCTGTGGCTCCCCAGCTCCAGCTGGCTGCACGCACGCCCCTGCCCCAGCCTGCCACACGCGCTGCCTGCCCACCCTCCCAGCCGTAAGGATGGGGGTCTCTCCACCCGCCACCGCCGGACCGTGGGGACCAGGGGAGGGGCAAGGCTTCCCTGCCCGGCCTTTGCACCGCTACCCTCGCCTACACTTAGGCACATCACACCGACCTTAACACACGCACACAGACACACACACAGAGGCATCGATTCGATGGTGGGCCATTCAAGTATTTATTGAGCACCTACTATGTTTGAAGGCACAGAGCTTCCTCCAGGCCCTGGGGGTTACAGCAGAGAGCAGAACACATGGATCTGCCCTCAGGGGGGGGCTGACGTTCTCAGGACAGAGCACCTGCACTGTGACACAGACACACACGGGGCCCTAACCAGTCTGATCCCCGATTCTGGGCAGGAATCCTCGCCTCTCTCCATAGTTCCGTGGCCATTTGTTCGAAATAACCAAGGGAAAGTCCCCCTGGCCCCACTTCTTGACACCCAGACAAGGACAGCCACCCCCCCACCCCAATCATGTTCTCAGGCCTTGGGACCACGGGGAGCTCGGAGCGGGAGACCCAACCTCCTTCCTCAGACGGACCCCTCTTCAGCCCCTCCCCCCCGGTTCTAGCCACACCCCTTGCTTTAATAAGGATTCTTAGGCCACCGAAGAGCCCCTTGGATCCTGGCTTCACCCGTACCGTGCCCCCTTCGAGGTCTTTTTGCCCTCGGCCCACCTGCCCTGGTTTGAAAACTCAGCCTGCCCGCCCCCTCCCCCGGGCTGGTGGCCTGAATTTTAGGGTGACGGGGGGGGGGGGACTGCCCTCTCTGCCATCAGCCCGTATTTAAGTAGAGCCCCTACCAGATATAAAGGCCCCGGGGCTTTATTTTAGTCCCCGTTTCAAAGGGGGTGCGTGGGGGAGGGGGAGGGGCTCTTGGTGCTACAACCCTCCCTCCTCTTCCTTAAAAGGGCCGCTCCCTTCCCGCCTTCCCCCCCCACCTCCACCTTTCCGTGTCTTCACCTCAGACTAGTGCTTGGCCCTGGTGGGGGGACCCCACGGGAAAGATGGGGAAGGGTGACCTAGGTGGGGACGATGCCCCCCTCCAGGGTGCTCGCTGGGATTCCCCCCCCCCCTCCCCATTGCCCGTCCCCCGCCCCATGCCTGGGAGGGGCCCGGGAACCGAACAGCGAACGGCGTCCCCACAGAGCGAATAAAGTCAAGGCTTCTTTCCACGTGGGAGTCAGGCTGTCTTGGGACGGGTTGTGTGTGGGGGGGAAGGGGGATCGCTCTCCCCCCACTCCGAGCCCGGGGGAAGGAGAGCCCTGGGTGGGACTTGAGCGGGGGGGTGGGGGTGTCCCCTCCAAGGTCTCAGGGGCGGGGCGGGGCGGGAGGAGGCCGTGACTCAACTCAGCGGAGCCTGATGACTCAGGCCCCGGGCTGGGGGCCAGACCAACATATTTTCCGAAGAAAAGTGACTGTGGGGCCCTCCCTCCGGGACATCCCTCCCTCCCACCTCCCGCCGCGGGGGCCTGGGAACCAAGCCCCGGGGCGTGGGGCTGTGTGCGCGCGGGCTTGGGCACCTCCGCCCCTCCGCCCCGAGCGCCGGCGTGCAGAGCCTGGTACGCCCCTCGCGTCACGTAACGCCGGGGACACACGGGGTCCCGGAGGAGAGGCGGGGACGCTGCCCCCAAAGACCAGCCTGTGCGCGCGCCCGCGCGCTCACGCCCGGAGGACTCGGCTTTGGCTCCGCCGCAGACCCCGCGGGCTGAACCCCCGACACACGCCCAGACCACACCCACGGCGCCCGGGACACGCTGGCCGCGCGCTCCTCCCGCCCACGCACGCTCGCCCCGCTTTCGCGGCCCCCCAGCGCCCCCTGGCGGCCACACGGGAGCTGCGCGGGCTGCGCGCGGAGACCCCTGTGCGAGGCCCGCGGGCGGTCCCGGGCGCAGAGGCTCAGGGCCCCGAGGCAGGTCACCCTGCCCACGCCCAGCGCAAGGATCCAGTTGAACGCCGCCGTGCGGCCCCCGGCGGGGCGCCCTCCCTCTCTGTCCCTTCTTCCTTTTCCAGTCCCGAACGGCCCGTGTGAGGCTCTGAATCCCGAGGAACGGTTGCCAGCGCGCAAGGGCCTCCGAGCTTCCTTCCTTATTTGTAAACAGCAAAGATCAGTTGATGCTAAGACGAGGTCCCAGGGGGCGAGGCAGTAACAGTAGCTAATGTTTAGACGCCAGACGTGCGTTTAATGATCTCCTTTGGCCTCCTGAACAATTTATAAGGCAGATGTACCGTTATCCCTATTTCACAGATGAGGAAAGTGAGGCACAGCTAAGCAGCTTGTCCAAGATTAAGGATTCTGAGCCTGCTCCTCTTTTTATATATATTTTTAAACGTTTATTCATTTTTGAGAGACAGAGACAGAGCGTGAGCACGGGAGGGGCACAGAGAGAGGGAGGCACAGAAGCCAAAGCAGGCTCCAGGCTCTGAGCTGTCCGCACAGAGCCCCGTGCGGGTCTCGAACTCACCAACCTGGAGATCATGACCGGAGCCCGAGTCCAATGCTTAACTCGAGCCACCCAGGCATTCCTCGGAGCCTGCACTTCTAACAGTATGTTTCGAACACTCCTCGCAAACGAGGTTCTGGGCTCCCACCCTCGACATTCCGAAAGCTCTTGGATTTCCAAGATTTGGGAATTAGAACACTGAGAGGCCAAACATTCTGAGACGAGGGTGTGCCTTCTGCCCAATCTGCCATCCACGGTTCTTTCTTTTCAAAGAAAACTGTATTAAAGATAATCAACAAAATAAAATACAGGGGTGCCTGGGTGGCTCAGTCCGTTAAGAGGCCCACTCTCGATTTCAGCTCAGGTCATGGTCTCAGAGTTCTTGAGTTTGAGCCCTACATCGGGCCAGATCTGTGCTGACTGTGGAGCCTGCTTGGATTCTCTCTCTTCCTCTCTCTCTCTTTCTCTGATCCTCCCTGCCTTTCTCTCTCAAAATAAATAAGCTTTACAATTTTTAAATAAGAAAAATTAAAAATACACGCAGACTTAAAAAAAAGAATTCCTGGGCAGCCGGAAAAGCGTTTGCCTAGGGTTAGAGCCGCGAACCTGCGACCCACCGACGAGAGGAATTTGCATAGGAGGGAGGAGACATTTACCCCTTATCTCCGCCCCTTTGCCGCTCCAGCCACTTTACCAAGATGGAGGCAACAGGAAGTAGGTCACGGGAGGGGGCGGGAGATCTGCGCGCGCATGCCACAAATCCGCTTTGAGGGGCGCTCGCGGCCGAATACTTCCTTTGCCAAGATGGCGCCGGGAGGCAGTGGCGGCGGCGGCGGACGGTGCTCGAAAAATGAGGCCGATTCCGGCTTTCTGGGGCTGCGGCCCACGTCGGTGGACCCGGCGCTGAGGCGGCGGCGGCGAGGCCCAAGAAATAAAAAGCGAGGCTGGCGGCGGCTCGCTCAGGAGCCGCTGGGGCTGGAGGTCGACCAGTTCCTGGAAGACGTGCGGCTGCAGGAGCGCACGAGCGGGTGCGTGGGGCGGGACTTCCGGGAGCCGGGCGCCGTTCCGCGTGGCGGGGCGCGAGGCCCAGCGTGCTTGGGGCGGGGGGGACTCCTGGGGGCCTGGGAGCGTCCTTTTCGGGCACCTCTGGGGAAGTTGGGGACTCTGGGCGGGAGGTTGGGGGACTGATAAGATTACTGGGTGTAGGACCACCAGTGTGAAGTTAGGACTCAGGTAAATAACTAATAACTGTAGTGTAAATACGATCCATGCACCTACCTTAGGTTAATATTTTAAGTTTTACGGTCTGTTCAGTAGCAAGTTATGTAAAGCGAAGGGAAAGGCTTTAGCCTGGAGGGAACGCATGGCGGGAAGAAGGTGCTTGAATGAGCCAAACCGCGGGGGAAAGCTGGGTCCCAGAGAGGTTAACCCCCCCCCCCCCCCCCCCCCCCCCCCGGCAGCTTGCATCCTTCCCAACATCTTTGACCTTCTGCATTCCCGTCTCCCAGTGGCTTGGTATCCGAGGCCCCCGATGAGAAACTCTTCTTCGTGGACACCGGCGCCAAGCAAAAAGGTAAGGAGCTTTCAGCGTCGCCTGCTGGGTCCTTGTCACCCCCATCTCAGTCCTTTCGAGAGTCTCTGTTAATATCATGGCTCGGATGGCAGACATCTGCTAGAAAGAGGCTTTGCCCTAAACGAGAGGACCTGGACCGTACAGAAAGGAAGCTAAAGATAGCAAGTCAGGTGTTCTTGAGGCATCCCAGCTCTCCATGCACGGAGAGACCGGTAGGGGTCTGCCCCTGAGTAGAGGAGACGGAAAGTAGCAGGGCTCTCGTTAACTTGCAGAAAGGCAAAGTCAAAGCGTTGCTGTAAGGGAGGAGACTGTTTTTTGTAAGATGCGGTTTAATAAGAAGAAGCAGATCTGCTCTGCTCTGATGAGTAGGTAAGAAGCTCGTGCTAATCTGCGCGCCTTTATCTGCCAAAAGGCAGGGTGGGGCGGAAAGGGCTGGAGAGGTGAGTTAGGGGTTACTGGAGTGCGCAGCAGGCTTCCCGTCAGTAAGGAGAAAAGCAGACCAGGAGGAGACGTCTGCTTTAAGGAAGGGCTAGAAAACAAGCGAAGGGGTCTGCTTTTATGAGCGTGGCAAGCACAACAGGATACCTTCGGGGAGCACGTAGGAGTCCAGTCCCCGGCTCTGTTCTAAGGAGTATGAGAAGAGGTGTCTCGGCGAAAGAAAAAGAGGGAGGGCACTGCTTTGAGGCGCAGGAACCTTTGAGCAAGCGAGAGATGATGATGTCGAAGCGATCGATGTTCACAGAAGTGAGCTGATCTGGTGTGTGAACAGTGAGGGGAAGTCAGGACCTGCCCTAGGGTGGTCGCAAAGGCCTACTGTGGCCAGTATGAAGTCTCTCTGGGAACAGAGGAGGAGCAGTTTATAGGTTCTGCTTTAGATTTACAAAAAAAAAAAAAAAAAAAAAAAAATTTTTAACGTGCATGGGGTGGGGTGCAGAGAGAGAGGGAGACAGAGAATCCGAAGCAGGCTCCACGCTGTCAGCGCAAAGCCAGACACGAGACTCAGACCCACAAACCGAGATCATGACCTGAGCCCGAGTCAGACACCCAACGGACTGAGCCACCTAGGTGCCCCTGCTTTCGGTTTGAAAAAGAAAGCTAGGTGCGCCTGGGTGGCTTAGTTGGTTAAGCGTCCAACTTCAGCTCAGGTCATGATCTCACAGTGAGAGAGTTTGAGCCCCCCCCATCAGGCTCTCTGCTGTGAGCCCGGAGCCTGCTTTGATTCTCTGTCTCCCTCTCCTCTGCCCCTCCCCTGTTTGTGCGCTGGCGTGCACTTTCCCCCCCCCCCTCTCTCTTTCTCTCTCTCTCTCTCAAAAATAAACGTTAAAAAAATGTTATGTACAAAAACCAAAAAGGAAATGTATAGGCACTGTTCGTGGCCTGTCAGTCTGGCTGTGGCTCACGGGCTCCATTCCAGTGCGACAGCAATTCCAACGGCACGTGACTGACTGACTCATGGCTCTCAGTTTCGGGTCCTGGGGACACAAGGGAGAGAAAAAAAGGCTGGGTGGGTGACGATAATAGCGATCATGGGCTTTCCCAGGTGATCACCGTGTCTGTGTTGGCAATAATTCCTTTTTCAGGGTGCCTGGGTGACTCTGGCGGTTAAGCGTCCAACTTCTGAGTTTGGCTCAGATCAGGATCTCACGGGTCGTGGGATCGAGCCCCTCATCGGGCTCTGTGCTGACAGCGCAGAGCCTGCTTGGGATATTCTCTCTGTCTCTCTGTCTCCACTGTCCCCCCCCCCCTCCCCCACTCATGCGCACTGTCAGTAAATAATTTTAAAAAATAGCGGTTACCTTTCCAGACGATCGTGGAGGTAGGCGTTAGCGTTCTCGTTGTGGGAGCAGAGATGAGCGAAGTCTGTGTTGTGAAGGAGCGCAGAAAACGGAAGGGTGTGGCTTCTGCCCTAGTATCTTTTGTCCTGGGGTTCTTGCCTTTCACGCTCAGTCGAAAAAGGCAGAAAACTGTCGTGCTGAGGATCAGCTCTTTTGGGTCCTGAGTCTCCTTGTCACTTGGTCGCCTTGTTTCTCGTTAGCGTTTTTGTTTTTGTGGCCGTTTTTTGTGCCTTGTCCGGAAGCCTCTGGTGGGCAGGGCTGTGGGTCTGACTGCCCGGGAAACGGGGGTGGGGGTGGTCGGAGCCTGGACACCTTGGGCACGTCTGTCCTCAGGTAGAAGCCTGGGGTCGCGCCCCCCCCCCTCCCCCCCGCCATGTCTGCGCTGGGGTGAGGGGGTCGGGAAGTAAGGAGGCCTGAGCCTTGGGTTCCTCTCCTCTCCGCTCCCAGAGCTGAACGAGAAGAGAACCAAAAGCCAGAAAAGGTCACTTCTACTCAAGAAACCCCTTCGCGTTGACCTGGTCCTAGAGAACACGTCCAAGGTCCCTGTCCCCAAAGAGTGAGTGTCCCGCCACCCCCGGAGCCGTCTTTCTGTCTTCACAGCAGCTGCCACTCGCTTTCTGGCCCTGAGGAGTTCCGGGGGGTGGGGCAGGCGAGGGTCACTCGGAGGAGAGGAACGGGGCGCGGCCTGCGGCTTTGGGGGGGCAGATTGGGGGAAGCGAGGTGCAGGCTGGGGTGTGGCGGCCGAGGCAGGCAAGTGCAGGGCCCAGGCCCGGCCAGGAGCTCGGGGTGGAGGGGGGCCATCCGGAGGCCCATCGGGCTGGCTTGGTGACAGGTCCGAAGGAGGGGAGGTTGGACCGGTGATGGAGTGGACAGCGGGCGGCTCCTGAGATGGGGATGTGGGAGGAGTGGCTGTGGGAGCAAAGCTGAGGTCTGTTTTGAGGTGACGGCTGAGCTGCCCGGGAGACCTGCAGGGCGAGGGCTGCAGAGGCCGTTGTGTTGTTGGCTCTGGTCAGGGCGGATGCCTGGGCTATAGACGGACCTGGGGAGATGGGCTCTGAAGCTAGGCAGGAGGGGTAGGAGGATCCACGAGGACGTTCGCCTTGGAGAGGGTGCTTGGGACGGGAGCTGCTGAGCAGGGGGTTGTGGGGGAGCCCGACCGGGAGGACCCAGGCCTCTGCTTCACCCACTCCAACTTGGCTGCTTCTCCTCGCCCCAGTGTCCTTGCTCACCAGGTCCCCAATGCCAGAAAGCTCAAACGGAAGGAGCAGCTATGGGAGAAACTGGCCAAGCAGGGCGAGCTGCCCCGGGAGGTGCGCAAGGCACAGGCCCGGCTTCGGAACCCTCCTGCGATCAAAGCCAAGCCCGGGCCCCAAGATACCGTTGAGCGGCCTTTCTATGATCTCTGGGCCAAAGACAGTGAGTAGTACCCTTGCTGTCACTTGTGGGTGGGGACTGGGCTGCCATGCCCATTTGTGCAGGTTGTGCACCGCACAAGAGCACAGTGTGTAAGAGAAGCGCTCTGCAAGTGTGTGTTTGGTGATCCTCAGCAGAGTTCAGCATCTGGAAGTGGCTTTCCTTTCCTGAGGGCACCCTGTGCCCCTCAGCCTTGGCTCCCTTCTGCTTTCTGGATCTCTCCATATGCTCTTTTGCCTGGCACTCAAAATCCCTTGGAGCCCGAGTCAGTCCTTTTCTCGTGTGTGCTTCAGTGCTCTCTTTGTGAACGGGGAGGGATCAGAGGGAGCCCTTTGGGCCACGCTGGAAAGCCCCCAGCAGCCACCCCTCACTGCCTCCATAGACCTCCTGGACCGACCCTTGGCTGGCCAGGACGCCTTTTTCCTGCAGCAGACCAAGAAGAAAGGAGTGAAGGTGAGGCCGCGGCAGCAGGGCGTCCTGGGCGACTGCTCGGGGGAGGGCTGGGGTGCTAGGAGCTGCTCTGCACAGGGGCCCTGGCGCCTCAGTCTCTGCCTGTGGCCGAGACCCCACGTGCGGGAACCTGGTGCCTCTGAACCGGAGGAGAGAGCAGGCTGGCGGTCAGCAGGAGGTGCCCCGGGGAGATGAGCGAAGGTCACTGAAAAGAAGCCCGTGTTGGCCAGTTAACTGGGGGTGGCAGCTGTACCTAGATGGGGGGCAGGGAACTGGGGGACACCAGGGTGGGTTCGTGCAGCAGGTCGGGGAGGAGGCCGGCCTGGTGGGAGGGAGCACCACTCAGGTTTCAGAGCTTTATTTTGAGTGGTTTCGTGCAGGAGAGGCGGGGGCCACGTTCAGGTCTGGAGGTGGGATTGTGGCGTGCGGGGGTGGGGGGTACAGGGATGGAGGCGAGACACCCCTGGGCGGAAGCCCTGGGACCCGCGGGCGGTGGGTGTGGGGAGAGGGCGGGAGCCAGAGGGCTTCTTCCAGGGCTCCCCCCGGGCTTCTGCTGGAGACTGACGGCCTCTGCCTTCAGATTCCGTCTGGGTGGACCTTTCTTTCTTTTTTTAAATGTTTCCTTATTTTTGATAGATAGAGTGCGAGCGGGGGAGGGCAGAGAAAGAGAGGGAGACAGAATCCCAAGCAGGCTCTAAGCTGTCAGACCAGAGCCTGATGCGGGGCTTGAACCCACGAACCGGGAGATCACGACCCGAGCTGAAACCAAGAGTCAGGTGCTTAACGGACCGCGCCACCCAGGCAACCACCTCCCGCCTTTGTCACGAGCTCCCGCAGGGCCCAGGGCCACACTAGGGGTCTCCGTCAGCCCCGTGTCACCCGCGCCCTGCTCTGAGCGACGCAGGTCAGAGGCAGGTCAGACAGCCTCGTGCCCTCTGCCAACATTGCCGCAGGCGTCAGCGACAGGTGCCCTGTACCCTGTGTTTCCGCAACTGCTGCCCCCCCCGGGGGTCACAGGGGCTTTTCTCGGGGAAGGCAGGCAGAGCCCCTGCCTGCAGGGCGCTCGCTCGTCCTGGAGATGTGGCTCCCGAGGGTAGCATAGCAGGTGGGTAGCCAGTGTCCGTTGCTCTGGATGCCGGACGCACAGGCCCCTCGCGGTGTGAAGGCTGTGGGCGCTGCTGAGGCCCCTGCCGTCTTCCGAGCCTGGAGTCCCGCAGCGGCTTGTGAGCTCTCGGGTCCTGGCTCCCAGGCTTCATCCTGCCTTGTCCTCCTCCAGCGGCCGCCACATCTGCACGCCAAGCCCTCCCAGGTCCCTGCTGTGGAGGTGACGCCAGCCGGGGCCTCCTACAACCCGTCCTTTGAGGACCACCAGGTACGCGGCCCTGAGCGGGTCCCTCCTCCGTCGTCGCCTGGCCGCTTGGTTGGTGCCCTCACCAGGCACTTCCTCTGTGCCCACCGCTGCTGGGGAGTCAGCAGGGACTGAGGCAGCCCCCGGCCTGCCCCCCTGGGGCTCGTGGTCCGGTGGGGGTCGGGGGACGGACCCCTTCCCAGACAGTGATGACTCAGAGGGGTTGCCAAATCCAGACTTGGGGGTCAGGGAGGGCTTCCTGGAGGAGGGGGACATCAGAGCTTCGACCAAATGTCTGAGGAGGAGTTTGCCACGGGAAGAGGGGAATGGGTGTTTCAGGAACAGCATGTACAAAGACCCAGAGGTACACGAGACCGGGCCGCCTTTGGGGGGCGGTCCACGGGACGGGGGCGCAAAAGGTCTCAGTGAACGGTGAGCAGTCTGACCAGCGAGATTTCTCTAAGGCCTGGGATAGTTTAGCAGTGGGAGAACCTGGCTGTGAGAGTCCCCGTTTGTCACGCAGATGTCTGTTAACCGCGGGGGTTGTGGACGGGGGACGAGCCCTTTGTCCCCCGGGAGAGCACAGGTTCCCGGGGAGAAATGCAGGTCCGGTAGATGCGGGACACGCGGGCGGGTGCGGTTCAGCCTCGTTCACGAAGAGAGGGTGTCTCGTGGCCCCCCAGGAATGGAGAGAGCGGGGTCCTCACCTGTAGGTGCAGAGGCCGCGTCACAGCAAGCGTTAGTGGGGCGAGGCTGCTCGCGAGCAGAGGGGCCTGTGGCCGCGGTCGTTGAGTCCGGCCTGACGTGGGCGCTGGGGGGGACCTGGGAAGAGCAGTCTGTCTTGGCTCTTTGCCCGACGGTGTTGCAGAGACAGCCCTCAGCCTCAGGACTCGCCCGCTTCTGGCGCGGTCTCAGGGTTTTTAGAATGTTGACAGAGTAGGGCGCCCGTCAGCCATCACCCCCCGCCCCTGCCCCGTCTTCCCTAGGCGGCCACCGCCGTCCTTCCCACAGATCTCTTTACAGAATCGCTTGTTCTGTGTGTCACGTAAACGAAACCTTACCGTGGGCAGGGACCCGGCCGGCCTTCAAAGAGCGGAGGGTGGTTTGGGAGCAGAGGCCCTCCTGGCTGCTTGGGGAGACCCTGGAGGGGAGGAGGGGCTGGGCGCTGGGGGTGCCGACGGGAGGTGAGAGGGCCTGGTCCGTCTGTGACTCCCGGGGGTGGCCCGGGTCCTCACCTCCACCCCTTCCTCTCCAGACCCTGCTCCTGGCGGCCCACGAGGTCGAGCTGCAGCGGCAGAAGCAGGCAGAGAGGCTGGAGCGGCAGCTGGCCCTGCCCAGCCCGGAGCAGGCCGCCACCCAGGTGAGCCCACGCCCCGCCTGCTCCTCTCCCCGGCCCCGCCCACCTGCCTGGCCCTCGGGGTGCCCGGCCCCTGACACCCCACTTCCCGTCCTTTCCACCCCCCACCCCCCCAGGAGTCTACATTCCAGGAGATGTGCCAGGGGCTGCTGGAGGAGTCCGACGGGGAGGGGGAGTCGGGCGAGGGCCAGGACGAGGGGCCCGAGGCTGGAGGGGAGCAGGCCGAGGGAGCCGAGGCCTCAGTCGTGGCCGCGTGCCCGGCCACCGCGGAGAAGAAGACGGAGCAGCGGCGGCGGCGGGAGAAGGCCGCCCGGAAGATGGTGAGCACCGCAGGCCCCGGCCTCTCCTGCCCCCGCGGCCTGGTGGCTCCCACCCGCGGCCTGCTTGTTCCCGTGCTCACGGCCTGCCTTCTCTGCCCCCCCGGCCTGCTTTTTTGTGCTGTCTGCGGTCCTCACAGCTCTAGTTAGTCGAGACCCGTTTCCTGGTTCCCTCTGGGCACCACTTGGGCTCAGGATATGCAGTGGGGCACGTGCTAGATCAAGTCCGTGCTGCCCTGGTGCTGATACTTGGGGGTGGGATTTGTGGGCCACCCGTGGGTAAGGAAGGGGGCCTCAGAAGACAGCTGCTGTGAAGGGGGCCGCCCGGTGGAGGGAAGGTCCCCCGGGGACGGCACCGTGCCCGGCCCCTGACTGACCCGCCCGGCCCTCCCGCAGCGAGTGCGGCAGGCCGCCGTGCGGGCCGCCCGGCTGCGGCACCAGGAGCTCTTCAGGCTGCGTGGGATCAAGGCCCAGGTGGCGAGGCGACTGGCGGAGCTGGCGCGACGGCGGGAGCAGCGGCGGGCGCGGAGACTGGCCGAGGCCGACAGGCCCCGCAGGCTGGGGCGGCTCAAGTGAGGCCCGCCGGGCTGGGGGTGAGGGCGGGGGGCCTCCCGGGAGATCATCTTCTTCCCCCACAAAGCCCCACGTTCTCCGAGGCCCACTGCCCGAATGGGGCCCTTGGGCTCTGCCCTGGGCAAGGCGGATCCTCTGAACGCCCCCCGCCCGTGTTCTCCAGGTATCAGGACCCCGACATCGACGTGCAGCTCAGCTCGGAGCTCGCTGACTCGCTTAGGACCCTAAAGGTACTTGCCCACGTTGGGTGACGTGCTGTAGGGGGGCCCCCGTGCCCGGTGATGATCCCATCCTTGCTCCCCGTGCCCCCAGGGGCTGTGGGCGACATCATGGCTGCCCCCGGGATGGGCCGGTTGGGCTGATGCCTGGGGGCTGAGGGCACGGGGTCCTCGGGGGTGAGGGGCCGGCTGGTGTGGGGGTTTGAGCCTGTGACCCTCAGAAGGCCTTTCCTCCCAGCCCCTGGTCTCCTGGCCCCCCCCTCCCCCTCTTCAGTGCCAGAGAGGTCTCCCTAAAGCCCAGAGCGGGCCTTGTCCCTCGCTGGCTCAGAGCCTGCCGTGGCTCCCAGCGGGCCTCGGCTTCTCACCACAGCCACGGGCACCGCACAGTTTGGCACGCCTCGGGGCTCCGACCGGCTCTGCTTCAGTAGTGTGCCAGCCGTGCACCCTGCCCTCTGCCCCTGCCTGGCGTGCCCTCTCCTTCCCTCCCGTTGATCCCTGCACACCCAGCCCGGGCCTGTGCATTCGGTGCATCCACCCCCCCAGCTGAGGGCCGGGCTGAGCCCCGTGGAGAGGTCAGCGGGCCCCCCCGTTGAGGCTTCCCTCTCTGTGTCCCGCAGCCCGAAGGCAACATCCTCCGCGACCGGTTCAAGAGCTTCCAGAAGAGAAACATGATCGAGCCTCGGGAGAGAGCCAAGTGAGGCTTCGGGGCTGGCGGGGGGAGCAAGGGTGTCGGGAAACTCCCTGCGCTTGGCGGGCTTGCCGGTTACTCACCCCTCCCTTCCCTTGTGCAGGTTCAAGCGCAAGTACAAAGTGAAGCTCGTGGAGAGGCGGGCGTTCCGCGAGATCCAGTGAGTGGCCCTCCCCTTCCCCTGCCAGGCAGACTGGTCCCTCGGCTGTGACAGAAACACTTCTAATCTGCTTAAATAAGAACGAGCCCTTGGCCAGACCCAGGGAGGGCAGCCCACCAGATGCACTTGAACCCAGAGCCGGGGCGGCGAGAGGCCCCAAAGGGAGATGGAAGGGCCCAAACGAGTCGGGGGGGTGTCAAGCGGGTGAGGCCATGGGGCCCTCCCTCCCCTCGTGCACCCTCAGGCCCCAGTTACACCCCAGTTACCAGAGTTTGAGTATGTCTTCATCTCACTGGCACTTTCTTCTGTGCTGATTCAAACCTTCTGACCGTTTTCCTCCGTCCCCAGGTTATAGCCTCCACGGGATGCCGGAGCCCCCTCCCTGCAATAAAACACCTCTGACCAACACCCTGGGCCTTGTGTGTGACTTGACTCCCTCCTGGAGGCGGCTTCTTCCTCTGTGTGTCCCTCCCTAGCACATAGGGACGCAGGTACCAGAACATTCGTCTTCCCTAAAGCCTGGTGAGAACCCAGATCTTAGGGAAAGGAGGCAGAGGAAATGGGGCTTGCAGGCTGCTTGGGTGGGTATAGGGGCCGGGGGGGGGGGGTGCGAGGCAGGGATCACACCTGGGTGTCTGATGCGAAATAGCCCACGTCTTTCTGTCCCTGTGACGAGAGTCAGGTCTTGCGTATGGCCCTGTCGCGTTGGTAACGTTTGCCGAGCACCTACTGTGCTTTTAAGCAGATGGAATCACTCACTGACCCTCACGACAACCCGGGGGGGGGGGGGGGGGGCAGTCCTCCCCGTTAAAATGGGGCGGAAACAAGCACGTGAGAAGGACTAATTCCCTCTCCCCAAACCTTTAGAAAGAATTTTTTTTTAAGTCTGTTTATTTTGAGAGAACACGTGAGCACGGGAGGGGCAGAGAAAGCGAGAGAGACAGAATCCCAAGCAGATTTTATGCTGTGCGCACAGAGCCCGATGCAGGGATCGAACTCACGAACCGTGAGATCATGACCTGAGCCAAGATCAGGAGTTGGACGCTTAACCGACTGAGCCACTCCAGCGCCCCTAAAAAGGATTTTTTTAAACCATTTTTTGTACAAGTAATAAAGGACCATCTTCTTGCTGTGAATCTTAGATACAGTGCATAAGGACACCAGAACACCGTGACTATTACCCTTGACCTTTGCTCTCCATTCAGACCCATGCCTTTCCCTGCCAAGTAGCTGTCACTGCAGGTCAGTGTGAATGATTCCATTAAGTTCCACGTGTGATTCTATAAAATTATATCCACGTATGCACAAAAAGAGAATATTTTTAACGTTTATTCATTTTTGAGAGAAAGAGCATGAGCAGGGGAGGGGCAGAGAGAGGGGGAGACACAGAATCCGAAGCAGGCTCCAGGCTCCGAGCTGTCAGCACAGAGCCCGACGCGGGGCTCGAACCCGTGAACTGTGAGATCACGACCTGAGCCGAAGTCAGACACTTAGCCAACCAAACCACCCAGGAGCCCCTGAAAATAGAATTGTTTTGGCTTTGCTGGGTCACGGATACGATCATACCATATTTAGTTCTGGTAAAATCTAGGGAAAATCTGTGCAAAAGGTCATTTGGTAGGTTCGGCCAAATTGTTCTCCACGTAGCGTGTGCTGATCTGTACCCTGCAGCAACGTAGGGGCCCACTTGCTTGCTTGCAGCCTTCTTGCTGTCTGATCTCACGTCTTTCGTTAAATTCTACCTGGTTACCAGAGAGGTCGAATATATATGTGTGTGTCTTCCCATCATTGGCACCTTCTTCAATGCTGGTTCAAAGCTTTTGACCAGTTTCCTCTTAGACTGTTCGTCATTTTTCTTGTTTACTTGCAGTAGCTTTTTACTTGTTATGGATCCTGAAGTCTGTCACGCCTGTTGCAAACATTTCTCCCAGGCTCTTGGCTTTTTGCTTCGTGTAAGGTGTCGTTTGTCAGAGGCATTCAGTGTTTGTGGTGTTCTGTTAGCCTTTCCCTCTCTTTCCTCGTGGCTTTTGGAAAGGTTTCTCTGGGATGAGAGGTTTATAAAAATAGAGCAAGCAGTTTATAAAAGAAATGGGTGAAGGGAGAGAGTAATGGCAGGGTCCCCTCCCCACTCCCTCCCATATCCGGTCAAACATCACAGCTTTAAGGATCTGCTCCTGCCCCGCCCCCTCTCCCATCTTAAAAGTAAAAAGGGACGTTGTACAGACAGTAAAATGGCTCTTTGTGCATATATGTGAGGGGGAGCCGGGGGACGGGTTGGGAGCCACTCTGAAAAGAGCCCTAAGCCGCAGCCTCTGACCCAGTAAGTCCCTTCTGGGGAATAAGCGTCAAGGAACCTTCTGGAAGAGGGGAGGAAACTCTTAATGCCCAGAGATGGCCATCAACGCATCCGCCAAGTACATGGTACCTGGGGGTGGGGCTGGCCGGCTCCCCGAGGACGCCCGGTGCAGCCTGGACCTTAGAGCCCTCCGGAAGCCCGTGCCGGTCCGTCCCCTAGGGAAATGCGTCTGTTCCCATGTGTGCAGAACACGGGTCTGCGGCACAGGCCCGTGTGGGTGGTTTCCTGCACGTAAATTACGTTTCACATCCGAGTTTTACGCCCGAAGGGCAAAAGCGGATCTGCCGGCACCATGCTGATGTGTGCAGCTTCCCTTGAAACGCGAGGAACAATAGGGCAGGAGAAGTGGACAGGGGCCCGGAGGCCTCTTGAGACAAGTACAGCGACGCGTGATCTAGGTGGTGGGGTACACGGGAAAGTCTCCACTTTACGGTCGGAAATGCATAATTTGGGGGGGCCGGACGTGCACGTCAGGGTGATGGTAATGGAGCCCAAGCGTCAGGACTATTCATGCTGGTTCCTTCCACGGCCCCGCACCTGCTTTTCAATCTGCGTTACTTTTCCTGAAGCAGGTCCCGCAAATTGTAAAAGCTTCAGGCACCGCAAAATCCAGTTCTGCCTCTGACTGTCCTGCACGCAGAAATGGGAGAACTACCTATCCGTTGGGTCCTGGCTGAATAAGCAATCCCCCGTCTATACAGCAGGTCGGGCACTTGGCTCTTGGAAGGGACGGGGCCCGTCTCTGGCTGCAGCCTGAAGGTGTTGAGAGCTCGGATGTGGGAGCCGGCATCCTGATTTCAAAGCCAGCTGTGTTACGTGCTAGCTGTGCAGCCTTGTGAAGGTTACACCACCTCTCTGTCCCCATCTCGCAGTATGGACATCACGGTACCTCACGGTGCCTTTCGACGAGGATCGGGTGAGACTGCCCGTGACCGTCCTTAGCAGAGAACGTTCTGTGAGCGTTTGCTATTCTAACAGTGTTAGGAAAAGAATGAAGATGGGTTGTTTATTTTTTTTAAAGCGGAACCTTGCAGTCTGGGCCAGGGACCCCTCGCAGATGCTCTTTCCCTTCTGACCCCTGATCGCACTCCTGGGAACGTGCCCTAAGCAAAGGCCGGAAGTCTGGGGGGAGGCCCGATGCCGAGGCAGGTCGGCCCGAGTGCTGTGCAGAATGGACGGAAATGCGGTAATGGACGTGGGCAGGCCCGGCCGCTCCGGGAGGAAGCCTCCGCGGCTGCTACCCGAGGGGTCGGGCGCACGAGTAACGACCGGGACGTGTTCACGTCAGACGCTTTGTGGAAAGACGCAAACGGGATCTGCCGCCGTCCCCGCCCCAGCGCCCGGTCCTGCGGGCGCGGGGATTCCTTTTCCCAGCCTCCCCGAATCTTCTATCGTGGAGAAAGCCTTTTTAAAAATAGGAATTCGTGAGGCCCCAGAGCGGTTTCCTCGAGTGGTTAAGCGTCCACTCTGGATCTTGGCTCCGGTTTTCATCCTAGGGTTGGGAGCTCAGGCCCTGCCCTGGGCTCCGTCCTGGATGTGAAGCCTACTTAAAAGCAAAAGCAAAAGCAAAAAAGGAATTCAGATGCGGACAAAGAATCCTCCATATATAGGAAGCTGTGTGCTGTTGGCTCTACTTGATTAAGAAGAGACGCAGAAATCATCCAAATACAGAACAGTAGGAAACGGCTTTTTACAAGCAGTGTGTCTACACTTGGGAGGTTTCACCGCCATCTTTAAAAGGCAGCTTTTGGACAAATTTTTAATGAGCTGGGGAAATACTGATGATCCGTCTCAGAACTGTCAAATGCGCCAAGAGCACAGTAGCACCTTGACCAGTTTGAAGACGTCTGGAGACACATGCACAGAGAAAGGCGCGTGGAGATTGTGCCCCTGAAGGTGAACCACGGTGGATTCCTCCCTCCTTCCCTACATCGCTTTTCTGTACCTTCTCCGGGTCCTCCCGGGCTCCTCACTGCAGGGGACACCGGGTGGGCCCGACCGACCTCTGCACCCCTGGCAGCACAGGCTGGAGGCCGCGGCTGGTCTCCCGGCCGCCCCCGCAGCCGCTTTCTGGAGAGAGCAGGCTCCCGCGGGTGGACTCCCTCCAGACCCGTGGGCGGCAGAGGAGACCCCCGGGGTCACGGCCAGGACTGGGCGTCCTCGAACCCAGTGGTCCTGGCAGCGGCCTCGGAGGGTTCTGTGCTGTCGTCCTGGGTGTCACTCCGGAGCACGCGGCCCAGATCCGCGGCTCCAGCCCCCCACGGTGTGAATACCTGATCCCAGCTCCCATCCCTGCCCCCCACAAGCGTGCGTTGCTCTTATACTCAGGAAAATCATTGTTAAAATACTAAAGAGCTTTCTAAGGAAAGTAAACCACTGTGAAAAGTTGACATTTTTGCCGTGTTCATTTGGCCGCAACAGAGATGGGGGCCCAAAGAGGGTAAGACGTTTACCCAAAGCCACACAGACTCACGGGCTTGCTGAGAGAGTCCGGGCCCGGCCAGGATTTCCTCCATTCCCCTTGGAGAGCCCAGCCCTCCATGAATGAGGCAGGAGCACAGACAGACAGACAGCTGAAGATTCCTCCACCCCCCTGTGCCTTACCTTTTGTGTATGTTCATGGGGGCTGAGGAGGCGAGGAGGAATGTTGACTGATCAAAAGTCCCGTGAGCCAAAGTCTGGAAGCCCACTTACATGATTCCCCCTGGGGCAGAAGCCTGGCAACATGATGTATTCTCTCTTTTAATGGCAGTAATGCCATTTTAAAAATTAATGCCTGTTTCATCTGTACGAAGCCATTTCTGTCCCAAGTGCTTGTGTCCAGATACTGTGACCCTCCCCGCTTTTTGTTTTACAGCTGAGGACTCTGAAGCACAGAGAAGGGGAGTGGCTAGCCCAGACTTGTCCAGATCTGAGATTCCAACCCAAGCCCTGTCCACTGTCCCTTTGAAACAGCCCTTCCGTTTGTCCCCAGCCTCGTTCAGGCTCGGTATTAAGCCAAAATATTGGTCCTCTCCTGCAGCTGGTATTTGAGCAGAGACTGGGATAAAACAAAGGAGGCAGCCATGCAGATATCACAGGGGAAATTTTCCAGGTGGCGAGAACAGCTAGTGCAAAGGTCCTGGGGTGGAGAATGTCTGGAAGGGCAAGGGAGACCTGGCTGCCTGCAACTAAGTGAGTCAAGGAGAGAGCGTGGGAGGTGAGGCCCATGCTGCAACCTGGGACCAGATCATGCAGGGCCATAGGGACCACGTGAGGAGAGAGTCGCGCAGACTGTGGGCAGGGAACGGATTGTTGGGGGCCAGAGATGAAGCAGGGAACCCACCGACAAGGCAAACCGCAGTAGTCCAGGCAGGAGATGATGCTCCTGGACCAGTGCGGACTCAATGGAGGTGGGGGCTTGCCGGGTCTTTGATAGGTCTTTTGAGAGGTAGAATGCACCGATCGTCTCAGAGGCTGCGTGTTGGTACGAAGGTCAGAGGGAGGTCGAGGATAGCGCCAGGGATGTTCTTGGCAGAGCATTTGCGTGGATGGAGGTGCCCTGTACTGAGATGGGACAGGAGGGAACACACACTCCAAAAAGTACAGCTCTAACCTCTCCCCGGCCGTTGCGCAGATGGAGAGGGAGACAGAATGCATGAAGACGGAATGAGCGAACGCAGGAGGCACGAGGAAAAAGATCAATGGAGATGGGAGAGCCTGGGTTTGGGGCAGAGAAATTTGGGTTGGACTTTGGCCCCGTGAAGCCTGAGCTTCCCATCAGGCTTGTGAGTGGCGAGGTGGCTGAAATGGCTGGACACGGGTTGGAGCACAGGGGGCTGGTCAGCTTGTGGGTACGGGTGACCTTTGAGGCAGTGGGAGTGGGTTCTAGGAGTTGAATGTAGACGAGGGGCGGGAGACGGAGGGAAGAGGGAGGGGAAGGGCGGCGGAAGCGGCCAGGAGGGCAAATGAGCCACTCCTGCCCCCGCCCCCACCCCCACAAGGCTGGAAGCACCCCCGGAGGGAGGAGGGCTGGCCGGGCTGCATTGCCGAGAACTGCCCCGGGGATCCAGGGCGGGGACGCCCCTGGTGACCGCGCCCGGAGCGGTCTCGTGGCGCCGCCCGTGGTCCTGCGTGAACACGAACGTCCTTCTCTGTCTGGTTCTGACGGTCAAAATGCAGGTCTCCCAAGTTCAAGGGGAAGCGAGTGGAGGTGCGGGAGAGGCAGTGGCCGCCAGGGGGCGCCTAGAGCCCGCGCCCGGAACAAGCCGTTCCGGGAGGTTTCCGCGCGACCCTAATCCCCCATCACCCCTATTCGGGACCCCTCCAAGGGCCACACTGCAGCAAGTGGGATAAAAGCTGGACCCGGGTGAGAGGAAGCTGCTGCATTCTGAATGGGCAGGAGCAGATTCGAGAAGTCTCTCTAGGTCCGCCCAGGGGGGTCTTCTGGGGGATCTGCGGGCCTGCAGGCTGCCGTTTGAGGCTTGAAAGGTCCCGGGCAGTCGACGAGACTTAACCAATCTGTCCACACTGGTTATAAACCCCCGACTTGGGCCTGGACCAGGACCTTGCCCTGGTGGGGTGGGGGAGTGGGGGGTGAGCCGGGGTCACAGACCTGGAGGGGGCGGCCGGGGGGCGGGGCTTCAAGGGTGAGGGCCAGCGGGAGGATAGGACAGACACGGATCCCTGCCCGTGAGGGACGTGCGTAGGTCGCGGTGAGGGCGAGGCCAGAAGGTTGGGAGACAGGTGCCCTACCGGCCCTTGTCACTTTCTGTGGGCCAGAGGTACCAAGCCTCCCACCTGACCACCCCACCCCGTTCCCCTGTCCTGTGCCCTCCCCCATTGTCAGGCTGAGACCTCACCTCAAACCCCTAGGGGTGGCCGAGCATCAGTTCACCCCCTCATCCATCAGTGGACCTTTATCTATCTATCTATCTATCTATCTATCTATCTATCATCTATCTATTAATCCATCCACCCATCCACGTATCCACCCACTGATGGCTTATCCATGCATCCACAGAGACAGCATGCTGTGGGACTCCCATTTCCACGAAGTTCTAGAACAGGCCAAACCAGTGTGGTGGTGTAGGTCATTGGTGATCCTCGTAGGGAAACTGACAGGGAACGTGCATGAGAGACCTTCTTGGAAAAGGAAACCATCCGTATCTTGGTCTGGGAGGTGGTTCAACGGCCCTACGTGCGTGAAAAAAATCGCCAAGCTGTACGGTTAAGATTTGCACACTCGAGGCGCCCCAGCTGGCTCAGCCGGGAGAGCGTGCTACGCTTGATCTCTGGGGGTCGTGAGTTCAAGCCCCATGCCGGGTGTAGAGCTTACTTTTAAAAATTTTTTTGTGGGGGCACCTGGGCGGCTCGATCAGTTAAGTGTCCAACTCTTGGTTTCGGCTCAGGTCATGATCTCATGGTTCATGGGTCTGAGCCCCGCGTTGGGTTCTGCACCGCGAATGCGGAGCCTGTGTGGGATTCTCTGTCTCCCTCTCTCTCTGCCCCTCCCCTGCTCTCACCCTTTCTCTCAAAAATAAACATTAAAAATTTTTTAATTAAAAAAAAAGATTCGCCCACTTTACTGTAGGAAAAAAAGCAAATTTGTAAAAAAGGTGCACTTCACTATTTTTCTTTGAAAAAAAAAAAAAAGGATGGTCAGGGAACACCTTCCTGAGGAGGTGACATCTGAGTCAATACCTATATCACCAGCACCCCCGGATGTTCCTAGGCTTCTGCAGGTACAGACACAGGTACTCCTTGGCGTGGCCCCCACCTGAACACTTGTCCTCGCTCCTTCGAGCTCCATATCGGCTGGAATAAGTCACACTGGGTTCCCTCCCCCTGCCCAATGTACCAGTGTCATCGGCACCGTATGCCCCGTGTAAACGCGAGAGGACCGATGAGAACTCCGTGGGACTTTGGACAAATCGCTCCCCAGTGGAAGAAGAGCCTACAAGCCTTCCTTTAAAACCTTTAAAATCTGAAATACGCCCTTCCCCTTTAAGGATGCAACTATGCTTCGCATCAGCCAAAATCCGCCAGGAAAGAACACGACCCTCCCCCCTGAACTTGCCTGAACTCCGAGCGCCTGGTACTTGCCTCGAAAGAGGTAAGAATTCTCGCAGGGAGAGGAAGATAAGGATTCCTCGTGGTGCTAACGAATGACTTCGTTCGCTTTGCACTGTCAGCACGGAACCTGATGGGGGGCTCAGATCCGTGAACTTTGAGATCAGGACCCGAGCCGAGGTCGATGCTTAACCAACTGAGCTACCCAGGCGCCCCTTAAATACACTCTTTTTTTTTTTTTTTTTAATGTTTATTTTTGAGAGAGAGAGAGACAGAGCGTGAGTGGGGGAGGGGCAGACAGAGAGGGAGACACAGAATCCAAAGCAGGCTCCAGGCTCTGAGCCATCAGCACAGAGCCCGATGCGGGGCTCGAACCCACAAACCGCGAGATCATGACCTGAACCGAAGTTGGACGCTCAACCGACTGAGCCACCCAGGCGCCCCTAAATATACTTGCTCAAGGCTGCCTTTATCTGACAAGTATATCCTGGGTGCCCACCATAAGCCACTCACCGCTTCACATGCTGGGCATGTACCAGGGAGGAGGACACGACAGAAAACCAGAGAGCGCACTTTCTAGGGGAGAGACAGCCTGACAGCATCCACAATTTGTGAGTAAGATACGTAAGATGCCAAGGCCGTAGGTGCCAGGGGGAAGACGGGACACAGAAGGCTGGGGAGGGGTTACTATTTTCGGTAGCGTCAGGGAGGGAGCGATATTTGAGCAAAGATCTGAAGGAAGTGAGGAGAGAGCCCTGTGACTGTCTGAAGGAAAAGCGTCCAGGCGGAGGGAACAGCCCATGCAAAATCTCTGAGAGGAACCTCGGAAACGTTATGCTAAGTCAGACACAAAAGCTCACACACCGTAAGATATATTTACGCAAAAATGTGCACGCGCGCACACACATGCACGACTCCTATCCCTCGTTGCCATTAATTTCCTAGAAGAAATGATGGCTTAAGGGTCATTTTCAAAATTAGGAAAAAGCTCTGTGAACGCACTAAATGCCACTGATGTGTGCACTTTAAAATGATTAATTTTAGGGGCGCCTAGCGGCTCGGTCAGTTCAGTGTCCAACTCTTGGTTTTGGCCCAGGTCATGATCTCACAGTTTGTGGGTTCGAGCCCCTCGTCCGGCTCCGTGCTGGCAGTGTGGAGCCTGCTTAGGATTCTCTCTCTCCACCCCCCCTCCCCTGCTCGCTCTCTAATAAACATTAAAACAAAAAAAAAGATTTAAAATGATTTCTGTTATGTGTATTATCCCTCAGTTAAAAAAAAAAAAAACCAAAAAACTCTGTGAGGAGGGGTAAGATCGGAGATAAGGGAGGGGGCCAGAACATGTGGGCCCTAGGGGTCCCCAGTGAGGACTCTGCTTAGACTAATCCAGGAGCCCTGGAGGGTTCTGAGCAGAAGAGGGGCTGGCGCCCCCTGGTGGCGTTGATGGGAACAGGCGGCAGGGGACGGAGGTGGGGCAGGCCCCAGGGCGCCCCAGCGGGAGGTGATGTTGGCTCCCCCAGGGCTAGCAGGTGGAGGTGGGGAGGGGCAGGTGCATCCAGGATACGTTTTGAAAGGAAATCCACCGTAAGTGGCTGACGTACAAGGAAAAGGAGAAAGTCAAGGTTTATGCCTGGTCTGGAACTTCCAATTTCCAGATGGGCGGGGGGCAGGGGTGGGGGGGTATCCAGAGCTCTGCTCTGAGACGCCAGTTAGACACCCGATTGTAGGTGGCAAGCAGGCAGTTGGGATGTAAAAATCTGGAATTCAGGGGCTGGAAATATGCATTTGGAATTTGCATGAGCCCCCAAATCTGTGAAAATCTGCCCATTCTCTCCCTACCCAGTGCAGCAGAATTTTTATTTTGTAAAGTGATTCCAGTCGGGCCCCTCAAGGGCAAACACAGTCAAACAACGTGGGGTGCTCTGTGTTTTGCTGACTTTTTCTTCCACAGTCTTTCCCCTCCATCAGGGGTACCGGTTGTGTTGGGGGCCCCAAACCACCCCTGTGTTCCAAGACTCTCCGGAAGGCCCCACGGGAGTCAGTACGTAGTTGATTTATTTTTCTTTTAAGCTTATGTATTTATTTTGGGAAAGAAAGAGAGAGAGAGTGCGAGCAGGGGGAGGGTCAGAGAGAGAGGCAGCGAGAGAATCCCAAGCAGGCCATCTGCCTGGCATGAACTCCAAAAGCACAGCGGATGTGAGCGCGAAAGATATTGTTTCATTCAAAAAGCCAAAACCGTGGCGCAGTGAGCCTCCTTATCATTTAGGGAAGTTTTATATCAGTAGAGGGAAGCGTTTATCAGCCAATTTCCCCAGACGCAAGGCAAGGGCCAAATTCGCAAGGGGGGGGGTGTGCTTTCTAAGGATAGCACCCCGGGTTCTCTCCTCCCCCCTGAGGCCCCCGCTCAGAGACCGAGCAGTGATTGATTTGAACAAGATAAGAAGCCAGATAAGGAACGGAAAACATGTGATCTACACGAGCAGCTAAAACCACAAAAACTTCTGGAAGGAAACATGGCCTGAGGTTTGACACAGATACTTTACATAGGACGCGGAAAAAGGACAAAGAGAAAACGCGAGAAAAAATATGAAAGCAAAATTAAGCAAGCCCTGATCGAAATTAAAAGCTTTTGGGGCGCCTGGGTGGCTCAGTCGGTTAAGCGTCCGACTTCGGCTCAGGTCATGATCTCACAGCTCATGAGTTCGAGCCCCACATCAGGCTCTGTGCTGACAGCTCAGAGCCTGGAGCCTGCTTCGGATTCTGTGTCTCCCTCTCTCTGTGCCCCTCCCCCGTTCATGCTCTGTCTCTGTCTCAAAAATAAATAAACGTTAAAAAAAAAAAGGCTCAAAAAAAAAAGAAATTAAAAGCTTTTGCTTTTAATATTTAATATTAAAATTTAAGCTTTTGCTTAATTTAAATTTTTTTTTTCAACGTTTATTTATTTTTGGGACAGAGAGAGACAGAGCATGAACGGGGGAGGGGCGGAGAGAGAGGGAGACACAGAATCGGAAACAGGCTCCAGGCTCTGAGCCATCAGCCCAGAGCCTGACGCGGGGCTCGAACTCACAGACCGCGAGATCGTGACCTGGCTGAAGTCGGACGCTTAACCGACTGCGCCACCCAGGCGCCCCTAAGCTTTTGCTTAATTTAATAATTAAGTGTCAAAAGACACTTGCAAAGGGGCGCCTGGGTAGCTCCGACGGTCAAGCGGTCAAGCGTCCGACTTCAGCTTAGGGCATGATCTCACCGTTTGTGAGTTCGAGCCCCGCATCGGGCTCCCTCTCTCTCTGTCTGTCCCTCTCCCCCCTCTTTCAAAAATAAATAAACATAAAAAAAAAGACTTGCAAAAATGAGAAGGCACTGGGAAAGTGCTTGCAAATCGTATCTCCAACAAAGGAACTTGTAGCTACAATATATAAAGAACACTTACAACTTAACAATTTAGATGAGCGACCCAACAGAAAGTTACTCAGTCGGTTAGGCGTCCGACTTTGGCTCAGGTCGTGATCTCACGGTGTGTGGGTTCAAGCCCCGCATCAGGCTCTGTGCTGACAGCTCAGAGCCTGCTTTGGATTCTGTGTCTCCCTCTCTCTCTGCCCCTCCCCCACCTGCACTCTGTTGGTCTCTCTCTCTCTCTCTCTCTCTCAAAAATACATAAACGTTAAAAAAAATTAAAACAAAAAAAAGAAAGTCAGCTTCCACACATGCTGGACCCATGACCGGGCGAAGCGGGGTCCTCCCCAGATGGGCTCAGTCTGTGCAGGGCTCAGTGGTCCTACGTGGATAGGTGGTGGGGGAGGGGGACAAGAGGAGCCGCAGCCCCAGGGAGGCCCTGACCTCATGCAGAGTGACAGACAGATGGACAGAGGTGGTCCTGACGCTGATTACCCTGCACCCAGGCTTTGGAGCTTTCGGGCTCCCTGACATCACCCCCCTGCCCCGCCCGTGTGGCCCACAGGAAGGTGGCTCAGAGTGCAGGCTCCACAGCCAGACAGCCGGGGTCACAACCCCTGCTCTGTGCTTTGCGTGACCTCAGGGGAGTGCCTTCAGTCTGCCCATCTGGAAAATGGGATCATCACAGGGAAGCAAGTTCCAGGCTGTCAGCCCAGAGCCCCACGTGGGGCTCGAACTTGGAAACCCATCAGATCGTGAAATCAAGGGTCGGATGCTCAACGGGCTGAGCCCCCCTGGCGCCCCTGGCTGCCCTCACCAATTACATAGCTGCCTTCCTTGATCTGTTTACAAAATTCCCGGCCCCGGCACTGCCTGCCACCCTTTCCTGCCTTTATTTTTCTTCCCGGCACTCGCTACGCCCTCGGGGAATACGTATTTGTTTCTGGCTTTTCCTTTGTCCGTCTCCCCAGTCACATTGTGAGCCCCAGGAGGCAGCCATGGTGTAGCCGGGTGGGGGGGGGGCGGCGGGGACAGCTTATGAGTTACCATCGGTCTCTGTATGTGTGTGAGGGAGGGAGGGAGAGGGAGAGAGAGAGAGAGAGAGAGAGAGAATCCCAGCCCAGGGATCATTACTAATTCCACCAGCTTCCCCACTGCTGGATAACAAAGACCCCTTTGTTCTCAAGGGCAGAAGTGGGGGGTGGGTGGCGGTGTTCCTCTTCTCTCGAGGCTTCTGGCAAGTTCTCCACCCAAAGGCTGGCCAACAAAACACTCTGGGGAGCTTCTGCGCGGGTGCCCAGCCGGGCCACTTGCTGGGTGTGCTGGGAAAGCCAGTGGGGGGGTGGGGGGGAGAGGGGGACAGGGAACCATACCTGTGACTGACAGAGTAGTCAGGACACGGCTGGGGGAGCCCCGAGGGGACCGTGACCCAGGCCAAGGGGCTCAGGGGGGCTTCCTTGAGGGCGGTCCTGTTACAAGATAGGTTTTGGAGAAAAAAAAAACAAAGAAAGGAAAATCAGGACTCACACAGAATCCAAAAGTGAACGTGCGATGGGAGACTGGGGAGTCCGCACGGGTGAGGTGTTACAACCTGTTCGGAGCAGGACCAAAGAACAGACACGTTGACAGATCAGGAACATTGAAGCGCGTGTTCAAAGGGAAGCAAAACGTTTGGGGAGGCGCTCCGGGTGCAGAGGGCGAAGAACAATCTAGCGACACCCGCCCCTCACCCCCCAAGGGGGGGACATTCCCCAGGCGCTCCTGGCTGCCCCAGAACAAAGAAAAATACTGTACCCGCCAAGAGATCAGGTCGTGCCCGACGTGAGTCTCCATCAGTTTAGGATATCTTAGCAAATGACAAGAAAAAGGCAGTCTTGTCAACAGCCCAATCTCCAGAAAAACCTATTGACTCAGTTTCCTGGAGCGCCAACATCACTCTCGCCTCCGTAATTCATGCGCATGCCTGCAGAGAGTTCGTGTGCATTACCCACAATCTGCAGGGTATTAAAACAGAGCCCACCATCCGGAGGAAGGATTCGGTCTGTGTGGGATTACGTCCTGCCCCGAATTCACGTCTGTCCAAGTGCTAACCCCCCAGGATGTCCGTATGTGACCTTCTTTGGACACAGGTTCACCGGTAGATGTCAGTAGGTAAGATGATGTCATACTGCAGGAGGGTATCCAGCGTGACTTGTGTCCTTATAGAACTGGGAACTTGGAAGTCCCACCGCACCGGGTGCACACAGTTTTCCACGGAAGCACGCGGTTTCCCCTACCACACTGTAAGTGAACCTACGTCCCTTCGCTCCTGGGCGAGGCAGAAACTGCACCAGGTTGAGCCGTCGCACAAGGAAGCGTTTATCTGCAGCCAAGGAGGAGATCTCGGAAAACAGCTTCCGAACGTGACTCCCGGTGGGATGAATATTTGCGCAGGGACGCCCCCTCCCGGATGTAGAGGCAGGGAGGAGGTCCTGCGAGCGCCTGAAGGCAACAGCCCGACGCTTGCCTGGTGTGTTATGTAAATGAGGCTAGCGCAGGGGGCGGGGTTAGTATTACAATGAGGCAAAGGGAATTGTCCGCGGTTGGAGAAATCGCTTCATCATCCGCCTGCCCCGGGACGCGTGGGGTCAGGGGGTTACGCTCAAGCCGGTCTGGGTGGTCTGGGCTGGCCAGAGGTCTCGTCTGGGCAGTGGCTAGGTTTTGCTTTTCACTTGCCTGAGTGAAGAGAGAAACTGGAAAGGAGGTTAAGGAAAAAAGTGGGGGGGGGGGGCACAAAGGCAGAGGAGTACGAGCAGGGGGGCAGTCAAGGTCTGGTCCTGGGGTCTAGCTGGCGACAATACGTAGGTGCCGATTTCTCGGAGGACGAGCAGGAATCGCGCAGGGGAAGAGGGCAGAAACAGCATGTGCAAAGGCCCAGAGGCCGGAGAGGGGGGTGCAGTCCAAGGGGGGGATTGCAGTGGTTCCGTGTGGCTAGGGCACTGAGACCGGGCAGGGACAGATCGTGCCAAGATTTGGGTTTTTGTTCTGAGGGCTCTGGAAGCCACCGAGAGAGACCTCTGTATACGGGACATCAGTTGCACCCAGCCCTGTGTTGGCTCATTATATCCTTCTGAGACAACGGGGATCAGAGTCACACAGCCAACCGTTAGAGTCGAACTGGCACCTGCCTCGGGGCAGGGTTATAGCAGGTGAGGACCAAGGACCTGGAGGCGGAGGCAGAAGCTGGGGCGGGAAGGTCTAGGGCAGCGTTCATCTTTCTCGAGCTAGCTAGCTCCACGCGTCAGACACTCAAGGCTCTCCACCTGTAGGAACGCACTGAACGTGCGCACATCAACCCCCGTCCTCCCCCCAACTGTCCCCAGGCTAAATCACTCCCACTAGGGAAGGGATTGATTTTGTCTATTTGTTTGCATCGCTGATGGCAGGCAGGTACGCGGGTACGTATTGGTTAAATGGGTAAGTAGTCCTTGAAGGCGATTACGCCCATCTTCCAGACGGAGAAAACTGAGGCTCAGGGAAAGGCTCCCACGCTCTAATCCCTTTAACTAACTGCTGGCGTCCGGCACTTTCATGAACCCCCTTGCCTTGGAGACGGCTGGCTGGAGAGCGCCGGCGACCGCCACGGCGACCAGGCGGCGCCCGGGTCCAGCCCCCAGGCCTGAATAAGAACGCGGGGACCCTCCAGCGCTCCCTGGAAACCTCGGCTTCCGGGGCCCGCCCCCGCACACCCCCAATGCTTTCGGACCCCGCCCTCCTACCCTCTTCCGGGAGAGAAAAGGGGCCCGAGGGCCGCCCCCTCCCGGCCGGCGCTGGAAAAACCATCACCCTTATTAGCAATTCCGTTTAGTTCGCGGAACGTCTGGTCCAGAGCCCCGCCCCACGGGCCATACCATTCAGGCCCGGACGGGGGGGACCGCGAGGGGACGCGTAGGGGCTTCCCCCGGGACGACTCCTGTCCGGATGCATCCTGGCCCCAGCGGGGAAGGGGAAGAGCCCGCGTGGGGGCTCAGGGTGCCGGGCGGCAGGGTCCCTGGGCCCCCGCCGTGGGGCCCGCCTCCCCCCACCCTTCCCGCCTCCCCCCGCCTTTCTCCCGCGTTGGTTCGCGCCGTGTAACGCCAAGCAACAACCTTTGTGCGACCGTCCGGGTGTAGCGGAGTTCGCCGGTGCACGCCGCAGGTGGGTCGCCTGTCCGCGCCCCGCCCATGCTGCGGTCCCCAGCCATGGCCCTCGCCATCCGAGTCGTTTATTGGTAAGCACGACGGCCAGAGGCCCCCTCCGCGACCCCCTGTCGGATCCCATCCTCCACCCGACGGTCCTGGGGGCTGGACCTACGGGGATCCTTTCCCGAGAAAAGGGGTTCTCTGCGGGTGGGGTGGGCGTGAGCGGAAGGGCGAGAAGGAAGGGCTTTGACCCCCCCCCCCCCCAGGGCGTGGCATTCAGGACAGCTCAGGTTCTCGAAGGTGGAACTGGGACACGCGGGTGGTCATTTTAGACATCCGGGGACCCCGGGGGGGGGGGCGCGGGGGGGGGTCAGCTTTGTAATGGGAGAGGGGCCTCCGTCATCGCTAAGGTTGGCCCTCCCCCAACGTCGTCAACCGCCCTGGGGTGGGGACCGCGAGAGTCCGGAAGGTTCGAGAATGTTCCAGCGTGGGTTTGAAAGGCATGAATACTGTGGATGCCCGTCGTTAGGAGCCCTCCATCTTTTCGGTTTCTCCACCTGCAGAGGGGAGAGAGTGATCTCAGTAGTTAGCCGCGGATGGAGTGCCGGTATTGTGCGCTAAACATGTTGGATCCAGCTTCCCCCCTGCAGGGAAAAAGTCCCGAGTGGACCGGGGATTTTCTGTCTTGTTGACTGAGTTATGCCCCCTCCCCCCCCCCCCAGGGCTGGCATCTAGTGCTGTGCGGGCTTGCATAGACACGCCTGCACGTAGGCGCTTAATAAATGCCTGTTCAGTGCGTGTCTCCTCCCAGAAAGGAGGAGAATTTTAGCTCCGTTTTGGTTATAGGTTGTGGGAGAGGGTGGGGTCAGGTCAGAAGCCCGAGTCTGAAATGGCCAGGGGGCAGTCGCTGATTTTGAAAGACTCAGATCAGTCTCAGCGGTGGAAATGTTCCTGCGGCCTCAGCAAAGCAGACGGTGGGGTGACATTTGGAGGCCCCCGGGAGGCGCGTGTTGCAGACTCCAGTCCAGAAATAGCATGTCGTGGGGGTTGGGCAAGCGTTTGGAACCCGTCCTCAGGACTGGTAGGACCTTGGGGATCCAGGAGTAAAGGTTCATCCCCTAGACCTTCCCACTGGCTGTGGGTGGGGGTGGTGATTCCGCGGTTCTTACCCTAACGCGGTTCTCTGTTTCCCTCCCTCCTGCCTGTGTCTCATACTTGTGGTCTCTCTCTGTCACCCCCCTTTTCTGCGCCCGTGTCTTTTGTCTCTCCTCCTCTGTCGGTTTTCCTTGTGTGTGGGTGTCCCCCGTCCCCTGTGCCTGTGCGGCTTTCAACATTCTGTGTGTCTTTTCTCTCCTCTCTGTCTCCTCTTTGGTTTTGTCGTTTGTCCCTCTTGATGTCTTCCTGGGCCCCCTTCCCGGTTCCCCTCTTGCCTCCCCGCTGCCTGCCTCTTCCCTCCTCCGCCCCCGGATCCCCACCGTTTCCCCCTCTCCCCTGGGACCCACTCTCTCGGACCTCCCACCAGTGGTGCTTGAGGCTACAAGTCCAAGGTAAGCAGAGTGGCCAGCCCCCAGACGTGTCCCTGGGAGATGAGGGAGGACGGCAAGCGGCACGGCCCCTGTTGACCCCCGATGTGACCTCCCCCGCCCTTTTCAGTATCTTCAGCTCAAGAAGAAGTTAGAAGATGAGTTCCCCGGATGCCTGGACATCGTGAGTCTGGGGGATGGGGGAGAGAATCAAAGACGGTCTCCTTGTGTGTCCCCTCAGCCCTGAGTGGCCGCCGGGTGGTTCGGGTCGGCCCTACTCTTCACCCATATTCTCCCATTTCCTGGGGGCGCAGGTGTCCCCAAGAGGGCATCTCAGCCCCCCCCAACATTTCTCTCTTCCCAGTGCGGCGAGGGGACTCCCCAGGCCACCGGCTTCTTTGAAGTGATGGTAGGGGGGAAGTTGGTTCACTCCAAGAAGGTATGTCTGTCCGTCCGTCCGTCCTACCTTGTGTTCAGCCTGGCTGAGAGTTGGGATCCCGGTCCTAGCTTACTCCTTCCCTCTTCTTCACACCCCTAGAGAGGCGATGGTTACGTGGACACAGAGAGCAAGTTTCTGAAGCTGGTGGCCGCCATCAAAGCCGCCTTGGCTCAGGGCTAATGGGCCCCGAAGGCAGAGGTGAGGGGGGCCCAGCCACTGGACACTGTGATTGACTCCCTGTTCCTGGAATTGACAGCTAGTTTGGAACCCAAGGCCAAGTTTCCAACCCAATGTATTCCAGAACGAGTAGCGGTTTCTATCTTGTGCTCTGGATCACGGAGCTGCTTTTCAGCACCTTCCGAGCCTGGTTTCCCATTTCCTGGCCAACGTGTTCCAGATGAGCCCCAAATCCGGCCTGTTCTAGAACTGGGCAGACCAGAACCAAGGTCTAGCTCCTGACGCTCGACAGTCTGGAAGGACTTGGTACCGTTCCCTAATCTCAAGAGTCAGTCTTTCCTCTGGTGTTCTGGAACTAACTTCCATCCCAGCGTCCTGTGAACCCAAGTGCCAGTCCCCAGGGTGCTTTGCTCCAGAAAACTGGTTCTCAGGTGCTTTAAACTCAAGTTCTGTTTCTTTTCCTTTTTTTTTTTTTTTTGAAATTTATTTATGTATTAAAAAAAATTTTTTTTAACGTTTATTTATTTTTGAGAGAGACAGAGCGTGAGCAGGGGAGGGGCAGAGAGAGAGGGAGACACAGAATCCGAAACAGGCTCCGGGCCCTGAGCCGTCAGCACAGAGCCCGACGCCGGGCTCGAACTCACGAACCGTGAGATCATGAGCTGAGCTGAAACCCAGAGTCGGACGCTTAACTGAGCCCTGCAAGTTCCGTTTCCTTAACGTCCTTTACTAGAGCAGAGGGAGGTCACATTGCAGTGTGAACTTGAACACGGCAGAACAGATTGAACGGGTGTGGTATAAACGTACTAGCGTCCTGCCTGACGTGCAGGGGTCTGAAGCGAGCAGTGTGTCCCCCTCCATCCCCCACCCCCACCCCCCGCCAGGGAAAAAAGAGAAAATCAAGAACTGTGGAATTCTAAAGCTGCACGAGCTGAACGCTTTCGTGCAGTGGGGCTGGGGATTCGAATTCTGAAAAGGCCGACACAGAGCACCTCTCCTGCACAAACGTAACCATTTGCTGCTCCCGAACCGTCGGCAGCTCAGGCGGTTACTGAAATCAGCACGAGGTTTCCTTGGGTCCCAGAGAGGCCGTCCACCGACGGGTGGTTTCGTCCAACGCGAGCGAAAGTGGGGTTTACGCAAGAGAAAGGAGGGCGCCGTGGTTCTCGGTTGCACGTCTTGCGGGTGCGGCTTCCAGGGTCTCCCAAGACCACGCTCGGGATGTGTGAGTCGCTAGAAGGACCCGCAGAACTCAGCAAGGTCACGCCTGCGGTTACGGTTCATTATAGCGAAAGGCAGCGAAGGGAGAAGCAGGGCCGGGTCCTGGCGGTCCCGCGTCACCGAGGAGTATTGCGACAGGGAAGCCGTGGCCGAACTTGGCCCCTGGCCCGTCCAGAAGTCAGGAGCTGCTACCGCCTGGCCCAAGGCCCCACCATGAATCACACTGTTAGCATAGACCAGTCCCTGTGGCCCAAGGCCCCAGGCGGGACATTCATTCATTCCCAGTGCTGAGAGGTCACCCTCAGGAGCTGGGGCCCCACCTGAGGCCTGGCACAGCCGGTTGGTGACCGTGAAGAGGTCTTTTCTGGGGCTCGTAGCTGGAGTGGGTGGGTGCGGGTGTCCCAGAAGCCCGTTTCTGTCGGTGGCTTCTCTGGAAACCGAGTTTCCCCGTGGGGTGCACGTGATAGGTGTTCAGTCACATCTCCTAGTGGCCGCCTCTAGCACTCCCTCCCCCCCCCCACCCCCAGCCTCATTTCTCTCACAAGAGACTCGACTGAGAACTAAGTCTTGGCCCACCTTGCCTGTAGGGTTACAATTTTTCCGTCACGGGCATCCCCTGGTCCTTGTGCCTCAGTTTCTCCGAGAGCACACGAGCAGGGGAGGGGCGGAGCGAGAGAGGGCGAGGGAGAGTCCCAGGCAGGCTCTGTGATGGCCAGCGCAGAGCCCAGTGTGGGGCTCGAACCCAAGAACCGTGAGAGCATGGCCTGAGCTGAAATCAAGTCGGATGTTCAACCGACCGAGCCCCCCCCCCCCCGGGTGCCCCCTTTCCCCATCGCTTCTCTCTTTCCCCTTAATCGTGGGCCCTCACTCCCCCAACCCAGCCTTGTTCCCTGCAATCTGACCCCTCCCCTCTCTCTTCTCTGCACAGTCCAGTGACCTTGGCCCAGCCCCTCGTGGCCGACGCTTCATGACGGGAAGGACTGAAATGTCTGGTGGACGCCTGGTCTTTCCCTGATGTCCCTGCGGCCGCTGCGTGGGGGCAGAGACTGACGCCTCTGGTCCTTGCCTCTGTGTGTGTGTGTGTGTGTGTGTGTGTGTGTGTCCAGGCATGTAGCTCTGCACCCTGCCTGCCTTGTTCCCCTCTCTCCCCACTTGCCCCCAAATCCCCCAGCACCCCCCCTGGTTACTCCTGCTCCTGGCTTCCTTCTTGGGGTGGCGGAGAAAGGGATCTGGATGAGTGGGTTGTAGATTTCAGCAGTGTGGGTAACGGTTTACCGTTCAGTAAACACTGGATGAGTTTAACAAAACGTGTCTTGCGTGTGTCCATTTTACCCCTGGAACCTCCTCCCCAGCCTCGTGCCCCCCCCCCCCCCCCCCCCCCCCCATCTCTGGCCCAGGAAACGGGCCTTGGTGATTACGAAGCCCTTCATGGTGGCTCCGAGGTCGTGCCGATGAGGCATCAGGCAGCAAGCAGCAGTGATGTCCATTTAAACGAGACCCGGGCTCCCAGATTGGTCCCAGTACATCCTGCCGTGGCCCCGGATTCGTAGAGGCTTGTACGAGTCTGCTAGGGTGGCCATCAAAAAGACCAGACTGGTTCCAACAACAGAAACCGGGAGTCTGAGGTCAAGGTGAGGACAGGTTTTGTTTTTTGTTTTTTTTTTTTTTTTAACTTAAAAAAATGTTTATTTTTGAAGGAGAGACAGAGCGTGAGCAAGGGAGGGGCAGAGAGAGGGGGAGACGCAGAATCCGAAACGGGCTCCAGGCTCTGAGCTGTCAGCACAGAGCTCGATGTGGGGCTGGAACCCATGAACCGCGAGATGGGTGACCTGAGCCGAAGTCGGATGCTTAACCGACTGTGCCACCGGGGGCGCCCCAAAGGCCATTTATACCTTAAATGCATCCATGTTCCCTGGAAAGGTTGACTCAAATCACCAAAACATACGATCAAAACTGCATTTGTGTAAAACCCACCAGGTTCTTTATAAAAGGGCCCCCCCGAACAGAAAGGTGTTACTATTTTCCTTCTAACAGCTCTTTATCCTTACGGGGCTAACAGATCGGGCGCTCGGACGATCCGGCTAGGACAACTCTGGAAAATGTTGGATCAGATGGGCTGTGCCTAATCATGCTCCGGTCCTCTCTCTGATCACTTGAGCCAGGCCATCGGGTGGCCCCGGGTGAGGCGAGGAAATCCGCTGGGTGCCACATAGAAGCATCTAGACGGAAAAGTCCCAGTCTCTGAGGCTGCGAAGTTGGAGACATCTACAAAACCTCTCTGGAAGAGGCTGGTCAGTGGGTGAAGACACGAGGGAGAGAGCCTGAGACACAAAAGATCACAGCCTCAGAAATGTTCACTTTTCTTCTTTTAAACAGCTTTACTGAGATACAATTCACATCCCATACAACTCACCCATTTAAAGTGTATAAATTGAAGGCTTTATATAATATAATTCACAGATGGAAGCAACAATCATCACAGTCAACTCTATTTGTTTGTTTGTTTGTTTATTTATTTATTTATTTATTTATTTATTAAATAGTTTTAGGGGTGCCTGGCGGGCTCAGTCAGTTGAGGGTCCAACTTTGGCTCAGGACACGATCTCAGAGTTCGTGAGTTGGAACCCTGCGTGGGGCTCTCTGCTGACCGCATAGAGCCTGCTTTGGATCTTTTGTCCCTCTCTCTCCGCCCCTCTCCCCCCACCCCGCAACCTCAAAAATAAATACTTAAAATTTTATTAAGCTATTTTTTTTTAAAGATTTTAGTTTCTAGTAATCTCTACACCCAACGTGGGGCTTGAACTCACAACCCCGAGATCAAGAGTCGCGCGCTCCCACTGACTGAGCCAGCCAGGCTGCCCCAAACGCAGTCGATTTGAGAACATTTTCGTCAGCACAAAGAGGAAAAAAAAAAAACCCATGCCCTTTAGCAACCCCCCCCCCCCCCCAGCCCCCAGCAGCCAGTAGTCGACTTGCTGTTTCTGGGGAATTGCCTGTTCTGGGGAGTTCGTATGAAAGGAATCGTATACCCCGTGGCCTTCTGCGTCTCGCCTCCTTCGCGTGGTGTAATGTTTTCCAGGTTCATCGCTGTAGTAGCGCGGATCGGCATTTCACTCTGTTTAGTGGCTGAGGAATATTCCACTGCCTGGATACGCCGCCTGTGTATCGCTTCCTCAGCTGCTGGACAGGTCGGTGGTTTCTAACTTTCTGGGTGTCGTGACTGGCGCCACCCTGCACGGAGCGCGCAAGATTTCGTCTGAGCACCCGTCCCCAGTACCTCTGGGCGCACGCCCTGAAGCGGAATGGTCGGGTCGAGGGCAATGGTCACACAAAGACCATTAGAGACCGGGGGACTCCACGCTTCTGAATTGTTGAGGTCACTTGCGTCCACTCCGAGTTCCAAGCTGATGAGCTCTCAGGCCCGAGCCATTCATTCCAGGATGACAGAGAGGATGCGGTTCCTGCCGGCCGCCAAATGCTGATGGCTCATGAGGCTGTGCCCGTGTTCCACGGATCTATATCTGGGACGTCCAGGCAAAAGTCACCAGACAGCCACCCACAGTAGCAACAAGAGACAGCGGCCCTCCCCACCTCTGCAGGTCATTTCTTTTTTTTTTTAAACTTAAAAAAAAATAAAAGTTTATTTTTGAGGAAGAGAGAGAGAGAGAGAGGGAGAGAGAGCATGCGTGAGCGGGGAAGGGGCAGAGAGAGAGGGAGACAGAATCGGAAGCAGGCTCCAGGCTCCTTGCTGTCAGTGCTGAGCCTGACGCGGGGCTCGAACTCACCAACCAGGAGATCACGACCTGAGCCGAAGTCAGAAGCTTAACCAACTGAGCCACCCAGGCGCCCCCAGTAAGACAAGTCTTTGGTGGTTGAGTTCTAGGCCAGCTAGAGAGACAGATCACAGAAAGAGGCCAGTGGGCAACTGAGACTTGCTGGAGTCTGATCTTAGCCCCCCCCCCCCCCCGTCTGCCGGCTCAGCTCATATTGGGGGTCTGCCCGGCGTCACATCTGCAGCTCCCAGTTCTCCACTGGGCTTAGCGTAGAGTCGCCCATTGACAATTTCAAAGACACCAAACTCTCTAGACCCTTCAGCCGGACATCTGATGGGTCAGGCTAGGCTAGGCCACGCTTCAGTGGAAACAAGCAAACAAAACCAAACGCACATCAGTGGATTAGCACAGCGCATGCACAAGCCCTCTCCCCCGGGGCAACTGGCCTCCGTGCAGGCCTCCATCGGTCTAGCTCGGCACCGTCCAGCGGAATTTTCTGTGATGACGGATTTTTTCTGTCCAACACTACGGCTGCTGGCCACACGCGTGCCATTGAGCCCTTGAGATGTGGTGACCGTGACCAAGGAGCCGAATGGCTTATTCTGAGTTATTTAAACGCGCGATCAGGGGCGCCTGGGTAGCTCAGTCGGTTGTGCGTTTGACTTTGGCTGGGGTCACGATCTCGCGGTCCGTGAGTTCAAGCCCCGCGTCGGGCTCTTTGCTGACAGCTCAGGGCCTGGAGCCTGTTTCGGATTCTGTGTCTCCTTCTCTCTCTGACCTTCCCCCATTCGTGCTCTGTCTCTCTCTGTCTCAAAAATGAATAAACGTTAAAAAAAAATAAACGCGCGATCAAACACGCATGGCATGTGCCAGCGGTTACCCTCTTGAGCAGTTGCAGATCTAGGCTTCTGGAATCTCCTGTGGCGGCCAACGGACCCACCACCGCGTCCCCCCCCCCCCCCCCAGGCCACAGAGAAGCACGCACCGGCTCTTAAAGGCGTCAGCCGGGAAGTGACGCACATCACGTCTTCTCTCAGCCCATTGGCCGGAACAGGCACACGGCCCCGCCCACCTGCCGAAGTGGGCGGGGGACCGAGGCCTTCCCGTATTCAGGAAGGGGAGGTGAGCGGGAGGCGTTGGCAAACCCTCGAAATATCTACCACGGTCCTTACATTTTAGTTTTACCCTAGGCGTGGAAGAGAAAGAGACCCTCCCTTGATCCTATTTTTGGCTTCACGGGGACAATTCTCACCTTCGAGAGAAAAAAGAACGCAGCCAGAAAGCCCCCTCACCTCCCCAACCGGGAGACCCAGTGAATTCTTGTCCAACAGCGACCCCGTGTGGCCAGCTTGAGAACCGCACCCCCGTCGCTCCAGGTAAATAAGAGCATCCCCGTGGAATCCCTCTGCTCATTGAGATTCAGAATAGTCGATTCCATCACCACTTTTTTTTTTTTGCCGTGGTCACGTGACACTTTTCAACTAAACAAAGAAGAGGGAAAAGTACATCTCCTCTCTCTCCAAACACTTTCTCTCGCTGGACCCCTTCCATTTAGTCTATCACCAGTCCCAGCTTGGCCACTTGCTGGCTGTGGGACCTCAGGCAGGTGACGTCACCTCTCAGGGTGATGAGTGAGGGGCGGGGGAGGAAGCAAGGGAAATGGGGGTGAGGGATCAAAGAACCCCCAGGCCGGGTGGGCATCACGGGGGGTCGAGGGCAAAAGGAGAGATTTTTGCCCTCGGTGCCTCTGTGGTAGCATCATGAGGTCGTCCCTCTTGGAAGTTTTGGGTGACATTTGTTTATTATTGAGAGACAGAGAGAGACAGAGCATGAGCGGGGGAGAGGCGGAGAGAGGGAGACACAGAATCCGAAGCAGGCTCCGGGCTCTGAGCTGTCAGCACAGAGCACCTCATGACAGGTAGTTCCTCCCACCTTAAATTTTTTTTTTTTTTTTTAATTTCAAGGACATTTATTGGGGCACTTGGCTGGCTCAACCAGTAGAACATATGACTCTTGATCGCAGGGTCGTGGGTTCAAGCCCCACGGTGGGGAGCCTGTTTTAAACAAATGAAAGAGGGGCGCCTGGGTGGCTCAGTCGGTTAAGCCTCTGGCTTTTGATCTCCGCTCGGGTCATGGTCTTACAGTTCGTGAGTTCGAGCCCCGCACCAGGCTGCCCATTCCCTGCTTGTGTGCATGCACGCTCTCTCTCTCTTTCAAAATAAATAAACACAATTAAAAAAAAAAGAAATTCAAGGACATTTATTGTTAAGAAGCCTTGAGGTTGGTAGTCAGCTCAACAATGCGATCAAAATCAAGGTTTCACAATTTTTCTGTCTTTCCCTCGTCTCCTTTCTTTAGCTTGTTGGGTTTTCATCTGCTTGGTTTTTTGCCTCGTGGTGGCAAGATGGCCACTGCAGCTCCAGGCATCACGTCTGTGTTCAACACAGGCAGGAAGAGGAGACGCCCTGCCGGCGCACTTTCTTTTTGTACCTGTCCCCCCACAATGTTTAACCATTTTAAACCTCGTAAGGTACACGACTGATTCAGGCACACGCAGTACATTTCCGATCTTGTGCAACCGTCACGACTTCCCGGTTCCAGAACATGTCATCACTCCAAAAAGAAGCTCTGAACCCGCTCCGCACCCGCTCCCCATTCCTCCCTCCCTCCGGTGGCGACCACCAGTCCACTTTCTAGATGCGTCTCTTCTGGACGTTTCATATAAACGGAACCCTACGCGGCGTGGCCGTTTGTGTCTGACTCACTTTTACGTGTCATCAGGGGTCTTCCGTGTGGTAGCAGGTACCAGAAGTCCATATGCCTTTGTGCGGCAGAATTCTATTCCGTCGTGTGGCTCGACCCTATTTGGCCGGCCTGTTCACCCATTGATGGGTTTCTAGCTTGTTCCCACCTTTTGGCCATTGTGGATAGCGCTGCTGGGAACCTTCCCGTACGAGCTTTTCTTTTCACCTGTTTGACCGTTCTTTTGGGTTATTTTTTTAAGTGTTTTGTTTTTTTTTTTTTAAGTTTATTTTTATTTGCAATTCCAAGCAGCCTCCGTGCTGTCAGCCAGAGCCCCCCGAGGGGCTCGATCCCACAAGCCTGGGATCATGACCTGAGCTGAAATCCAGACTCAGACGCTCAGCCGGCTGAGCCAATTGTGTTTTTTTCTCTTTCTTTCTTGAGGGCCAGTGGGAACCCATCAGCTTTTAGATCTTTGATGCATTCCCGATCTGAGAGAGTCGTCAGGCCTTCAAGGGGTCAAGACGCCCAGCACTGCTCACGCCTGTGTGATCGGGGGACTCATTCTAACCTTTCGTCGCCTCTGCCCGGGGTCTCCCCAGGGCGCCTCTCTGGCCATCCCTACCTGGGTCTGGCAGAGAAGTGGGAGGAGGTTTTGTTATATCCCGGTAGCCCCCCCCCCCGCCTGGGCGCCCTGTTACGAGGGGCCACCCTCCCCCACGGCCCGTCACGTGTCCCCCCCGCCCCCCACCCTCCCTCCCACCCCGTCTAATTCTCTCTCTGCTCAGCTGAGGCCCGCCTGGCCTGAAAGGGTTGGAGCGTTTGCTAAGTGGGACCGGGTCGGGGTCGGAGAAGCGGCTGGTGGGGACGGCCACAGGGGGGCGGCAGAGGAAGCGGGAGAGAAGGCGCGGGAAGAGGGGCGGGGTGCTCCCACCAGAGGGGGAGAGACTGGGGAGAAACAGAGGGCCGGGAGGTTTTCAGCTTTCCAGAAAAGTTGCAAAGCTATGTATCCAGCATCTAGCTGGCTCTTATTAACATGTTCTATTAGCAGGTACGTCTGTTATAATGGGTGATCCAACACTGATACACTATCATTAACTAAAAGCCCCTGATTTATTCAATTTTCCTTCGTTTTGCCAAATGCCTTTTTTTCTTTTTAAAAATGTCTATTTATTTTTTGAGAACGGCGCGCGACGAGCAGGAGCAGGGGAGGGACAGAGAGAGAGAGAGAGAGAGAGAGAGAGAATCCCAAGCAGGGGCCATGCTGCCCGTGCAGAGCCTGATGCGGGGCTCGAACCCATGAGCCACGAGACCACGACCTGAGCCGAAGTCGGACGCTTCACGGACCGAGCCCCCCCCCCCCCCCCCAGGCCCCAGGCGCCCCGTCGGGGCTGTGCTCTTTGGAAGGGAATCACTACGTGCAGCCCGTTGTGCGCACAGCGGACGTTGCTGAGGCTCAGAGAGGTGCGGTTACCTGCCTCAAGTCACACAGCAGATTCCTGGTGCTGCCGGGATCTGGTCCAGCTCTGCATTACTCTACCCTACGGAGGCTCAGGGTGACAGGGACACAGAGAACAGGAGATGAGAGTCCAAGAGGCAGGAGGGGAAAGAGGAGGGAGAGCGTCAGGAAGCGGGCGGAGCCTGAGGACCCAGACAAGGAGGCAGGAAAGAGGTGGGGCAGGCAGAGGGACCGAGAGAGACAGAGGCGGAGAAAGACACGAAGAAGTCTTTACACGATGCTGTCATTAACCGTTTGTTGAGCATTTACTACGCTCGGGCTCGGTTAAGATTTGTACGAGTTGAGGGGCGCCTGGGTGGCTCAGTCCGTTAAGCGTCCGACTCTTGATCTCAGCTCGGGCCTTGATCTCAGGGTCTTGCGTTCAAGCCCTGCATGGGGCTCCGTGCTGGGCGTGGAGTCTACTTAAAAAAAAAAAAAATAAAAATAAAAAGACTGGTTTGATTTGCCTCATTTCATCCCTCTTAGGTCCTTCCTTCTCACCAAGAACTCCTCACACGAAAAAACCTCACCTTTCCGGGGCGCCTGGGTGGCTCAGTCGGTCGAGCGTCCGACTTCGGCTCAGGCCGTGACCTCGCGGTTTGTGGGTTCGAGCCCCGCGTCGGGCTCTGTGCTGACGGCTCGGAGCCCGGAGCCTGTTTTGGATGCAGTGTCTCCCTCTCCTTTTCTGCCCCTCCCCCGCTCATGCTCTGTCTGTCAATAATAAATAAACACTAAAAAAACCCCAAAACCAAACCCAAACAACTCTCAGGGCTTGCGCCACAAGTATTGGCTTCGAAATAGCCTTTTCCCAGCGTTCACTGCTACTGTATAGACATACAGCTCATTTTGCGTTCATTGGTTTTTGCATCCCGGCACCTTGCAACATTCGTGTTATCAGTTTCCAGTGGCTTCTGGGTGGGTGTGTGCCTTCCACGGGAAGTCAACTATGAGTATCAGGCTTTTACCTTACCGAAGGGCAAGGTTTTTTGAAGAGACGGACTTTGTTTTTAATTAAAAAAAAAGTATTTATTTATTTACTTATTTATTTACTTAATGTGTTGTCAAATTGGTTAACATACAGCGTGTAAAGTGTGCTCTTGGTTTTCGGGGTAGATTCCTGTGGTTCATCGTTGAAGACATGGTTTTTTTTTTAACTTTTTTTTTTAATGTTGATTTATTTTTGAGAGAGAAAGAGAGACTGAGCACGAGAGGGGGAGGGGCAGAGAGAGAGGGAGACACAGAATCCGAAGCAGGCTCCGGGCTCCGAGCTGTCGGCACAGAGCCCGACGTGGGGCTCGAACTCACGAACCGTGAGATCGTGACCTGAGCCGAAGGCGGACGCTTGACCGACTGAGCCCCCCCGCCTCCCCCAGGCGCCCCAACTTAATTTTCTGACTCAAAGTATGAATTCAACCAACTATGTCTGTGCACCGCATCGTGTCCACTGCCTGGTCATCGTGGATAATCAAGGAGGGGAGATTTTGCCGCTTCGCCAGAGAGCATCTCGAATCTCCTGGGTCTTGTGTCGGGGAGGGACCCCCACACACCCCCTGTCGGCACCCCCTGCCGTAACCGAAGCCTCACAGCCTCCAAAGCAGTGTGAGCAGACGCGGGCAGGCCCTTGAGAAGGCTTTCGCCATCGTCTGCCGACACGTCCCCATGTCCCCGTCACCTCTCCTTTGACCTGGCTGACATTCTGTAGATGTTGACTTGGCCCAAGAGGGTGGGGACGGGTGGCAAGTCAGGTCAAGGCCAAGGAAACCTGCTGGGGAGAAGCCCAGGGGCTGAGAGGGTGGGGGGGGGTGGAGAGCAGAGAAGAGGAGAGAAGGGGAAGCGAGGGTCGGTGCAGGGCAGAGAGGTGGCAGAAACGGGAAGAGATCGTGGGACGGGGGACTAGTCTGATGGCCGAATAGTGAGCCCGTCCGTTTCCTCGGCGCTCCCTGTAAATCAGGCTCTGTGCTGGGCGCGTAAATGGCACGTTCCCTATGACCCACACCCACACACGCGGAGAGGGCGTGGTTGTCACCCAAAGTCTCATGGACCGTCCAGCTGTCCGCATGTCGTATTCCGAATAGTCCGAGAAGCAGATGGGCTTGGTACAGTTTGCAGGCTGGCACGGGAGGTTAAGGGCTGTGCCCTCCAGCTGGGCAGCCGGGTGCTCGCGAGCCCCGCTCGGAGGCTTGCTGTCTCCCCGGAAAGGCACTTTGAATGATCCGATGTTTGCTGTGACCTCCTGTAGGCAAGGGATTAGGCTGCCTGCCTTAAAGGACCTTTTTCGTAAGGATATTAGAGCGTGTACGGCAGCTGCTGTCCCGTGGGAAGTGCTGGGGGAAGGGGGGGGGCCCGCCTGTCCTGCCTTTGAGAGCACGAAATGCCAGTGCCTCAGTTTCCCCTTCTTTCTGCGCGCCCGTCATCTCTCCCCTCTCTCCCCCTATGTCTTTCCGTTTCTCTGCCCCTCAGTCTCCTTGCGGGGTCTCATTGTGTCCTTCTGTGTCCGTCCCTGTCAGCAGCTCTTTGAGAAGCAGGAGGGGGTTCATTATATCCCGGCAGTGGTGCCCCCCCCTCCCCGCCTCCCCCCGCCATGCCAGCCTGTCACATGTCCCTCTAAATCCCCACTAATTCTCCCTATATTTTGCTGAGGCTGGCCTGGCCTAAGAGGATTGGAGCATTTGCTAAATAGAACAGGACAGGGTCAGAGAGCTGGCTCTGGAGAAGTGCAGGGCCCAGGGTGGCCACTGGGGGCAGCGGAGAAACTGGAGACAGGAGACAAGCGGGGGCACGTAACTGGAAGGATCTAGAGACCATGGACCCCAAGCACAGACTTTCTAGATACTGACCCATCCATGAGTGGGCGCTTGATGTATGAGAAATTCCCAGCCTCTCCATCAACTAACTAAAAACCCCCGAGGAAAAAGAGGAAATGTGAATCCCTTCCTCACATCAGTCAGTCGAGGGTCTGCCTTTGGCTCAGGTCATGATCTCGTGGTTGGTGGGTCCGAGCCCTGCAGCTGGGTTCTGTGCTGACAGCTCGGAGCCCGGAGCCTGCTTCGGATTCTGCCTCCCTCTTTGTCTTTCTCCTGCTCGTGCTCTCTCTCTCAAAAACAAACATTAAAAAAACAAAAAGACCTAAATATGAGACAAAACTAAGAATATTTTAGAGAATAAAACAGTACCTTTATGACCAAGTGCTAGATAAAGGTTTCTTAAACAAGAAAGCAAAAATAAAAGGCATTATCTTAGAGCAGAAAAGTAATCCAAACCAAAGCGAACCCGAGCTATAGTCCAAGCAGTTCCCTGGGGACCTCAGACTTCGGTAAACAAGTCTCCGGTTTGTGACAAGGCGAGGAGACACCCTGGAGGCCAGCTTTTATAAACTTTCCCGTCAATTTGAAAATGAGGGTTGCCGGGGCGCCTGGGTGGCTCGGTCGGTTAAGCGTCCGACTTCGGCTCAGGTCATGATCTTATGGTCCGTGAGTTCGAGCCCCGTGTCGGGCTCTGAGCTGATGGCTCGGAGCCTGAAGCCTGCTTCCGATTCTGTGTCTCCCTCTCTCTGCCCCTCCCCTGCTCATGCTCTGTCTCTCTCTGTCTCAAAAATAAACATTAAAAAAAAAAAAAGAAAATGAGGGTTGCCTTGTGAAAGGCATTGTTAATTTTTATTAAATAACTTTATTTTGCTTTACAGCGTTTGGATACACTGGTGGCAAGCAAGGAAGAAGGAAGAAACTGGCCCGTAACAGATAACGAAAAGCACTGAAAATAGATGACATTAAAACTGAGAAATTTTTTGCGTATGAGCAAAATACAAATAGGAACAAATACTTGCGGTACGTTAAATTGTCAACAAGGGTGGAAGTGCAAATGGGTCAAAGACCAGGAAAAATGGGGCTCCTGGCCGGCTCAGCCAGGAGGGCACCGAGAGACTCTTGATCTCAGGGGTGGTGAGTTCGAGCCCTGCGTTGCGCTCTGAGCCGACAGCGCCCGAGCCTGCTTGGGATTGTCTGTCTCCCCCTCTCTCTGCCCCTCCCCTGCTCTCTCAAAAAAAAAAAAAAAAAAAAAACCCTTAAAACAAAAACTCACGTTGTGAGTACTAACGTTCAACGAACACGCGCGCGAGGGCCTCACTTCTTGATCAGTAAATGAATGTTGGAACCACAGCAAAGCCTCAGTCCGCAGGTTGCCATCCAAAGCTGCCACGACGCTGCGAGCAGGAGTGCTCCTGGCCGGTCGAGGCACGGAGTAGGCTCTGGGAGCACCCAGGCAGCAGACACGGGGAGCATCGGTTCCATGCCACCCCTGGGACCCCACATAAATACTCACGTGTGCCCTACATGCTGCGGGGACACTCACAGCAGCGCCACGCGTGGGGGCCACCCAGGGAACAGGTGCCACCTCCACAGGTGGGATGGACCCAGGTGTGTTCCCGCCGCAGGGGAGGGATCGGCTGCGCGGCCGGACCACCCCCCGCCCCCCAGCGACGTCCCCACCCACGTGGACGCGGGGTGGGCGGGCCCGGGACACCCTAGTCCCCTCTGGCTCCGCGGGAACTCGAGGACTTTTGGGGGGCAGATTCCCCTATAAATTCAGTAACGTCATGAGCTCCGAGTCGTCCTCTGCAGGGCCTTCTTCTTCTTGGTACCCGGATATCAAGGGGTCAGAGGGTCCCTCCAGGGGGTCTTGGGGTGAGAAGACCGCTGTGGAATTGGGGGTTAGCAAGGGGTCTGGCACAAAGTCCGCGCCAAAGGAGTTCTGAGGCCAGGCGGGGGCGGGGGCGGGGACGCACTCCTGGGAGCCCCGCTCTGGGGCCCACCAGGCTGGGTCCCGGCTGCAGGTGCGGGGCTCTGCTGCTGGGTGCATCCTCGAGGGGCCGTGCGGAGCGGGGCTGCGGACGCCTGGGGTCCCTGGGATCATGGGGCCAGCAGGGACAGGGGCAGGGAAAGGAGCAGGCACAGGAAAAGGGACAGGGACAGATTCGGGGACAGGGGCGGATTCGGCGACAGGGGCAGGGACAGAGCGGGAGTGGGGGGCTCCAGGGTCCCTTGGCGCCATGTGGGCTCCCCGACCTCGCCCTTTGGGCAGCCTGGAGTGCTTGGCCCGGCGGTTCTTGAACCACACCTGGAGGGACCGAGGGGACAAGGCGGAGGGGTAAACGGGCTAGGCAGGGGCACCTCCCCGCCTCTGTCCCAGGTGTGGGGGGCTCAGGAGACACGGCAGCCGGCAGAGCTCTCCCTAGGGCCCCCGGAGCCCAATTCAAGGTCCCCCGAGGATGCAGGGGGCAGTGGGGGCGGGGCTCGGACACCCTCGAGCCGGGGGCCAGGAAGGGGCCTGCCCCAGAGGGTCCCCCGCCTTCCCAGAGGCCCTGAGCTCTCGGGCCGTCAGTCTGGGCGGGCTCATGTCGGCGGGTTCGCGCAGCACAGGGTGGCCGTGAGCCTGGGGTCCGGCCCTGAGTCCCCACAGGGGGCCCCTCGCCAGCCCTGTGACCCAGGGGAGCCCTCGGACCCTCTGGCGCGTCTTCTGCCCTGTAGCCCGGGACAGACGGCAGGTGGTCCGGCCGGAGGAGTGCCACCTTCCTAGTGGACCCCGTGGCCAGTGTGGACGGAGGGGGCGGGGGTCCTACCTGCACTTGGTGCTCGTCCAGGTTGAGCCCGGCTGCCAGGGCCACGCGTTCCCGGTAGCTCGGGTACCGGTTGGCCCAGAAGTGTCTCTCCAGCTCCTGCAGCTGCTCCTTGAGGTACACGGTGCGCTTCTTCCGGGGCCTCGGGAGCGTTCGGGCTGATGGGGGGCCTGACCCGAGGAGAAACGGGCTCAGACAAGCCCCCCAGACGGCCCCCCGCCCCCCAAAGACCCTCCCCCTGCCCGGGCCAGGCGCCGACGAGCAGGTGGGAGGCACGGCTGTGCACGAGAGGCGGCAGCTGGACCCGACGCCCTGGGGTCGGGCCCTGGCTCTCGCGGTCCAGCCCAAGTCTCTGTGCCCTGTGTCGGGGCCTCAGCGGGCACACCTTTGAAATGGGCGCAGTGACGGCTGTCTTGGGATTCCCGGACCCGCGGCCGCGGAAGGCAGGCAGGCTGAGCTCCCCAGGCCCAGCCAGGCCGCTGCCCCAGGCAGGCGGGCTCCCACCTCGCCTGGCCCCCCAGCCCCTCCCATCCAGGGCCAGAGCCACCCTGACGCTGCTCACAGGGGGCGGCCGTGCACCAGGCCCTCTGTCCCGGCCCCACGAAGTCCCCACAGCCCGGTGCGGGACGCCCTCCCCAACACCGGGGGCCTCCTCTGGAGGCCCGGAGGGAGGCCTCCCCAGCCTCAGCCCCGGCCCCTGGCGCGGGCCCAGGCGCACCCTCAGGGGAGCCTGGCTCCTGCATCCTGCCCGCTGGTCCGCCGCCTGCGTGTGGGGCCCTGCCCACCCCACCGGGGCCTTAAATCCCACCTGCCTGCCGTGCCCACCCGCACACACCCTGAGGGTCCCGGGACTCTCCCGCTCTCCCCACCCTCAGCCCCGCCCCCGGAGGAGTCCCAGGAGGGAGTAATCCTTTCCTTACTGAGCAGCTTCTGGATACCCAGGCCCTGGGCTGGGGCCTGGGGGCTGGGGCCTCAGTGGCCAGACAGCCTTGGTCCCTCCCTCAGGGGGCTCTAGCCCAGGGAACCCCGCATTGCCCCTTGTGGGGGTCCCCAGCCCAGGAAAGGGCCCCTCCAGCCAGTGCCCCGGGGGTCGTCCCCTCCCCCCAGTCCTGGGGGCCCTCCCCCGCCTCCCTGTCCAGCCCCCTCCTCTCCCGCCTGGTCGGTCCAGCAGCCTCCCCGCTGGCCCCCAACACCACGCTCGGCCTCTGGTCCCTTCTCCGAGTCTCCCCCCAAGTCCTGGACGGGGCGGGCGCTCAGACACGTGGCCCCCCCGGTGATGGCTCGGGGTCCGTGCCGGTCTTCCTATGGGATGAAGGCCGATGGGGGAGCGGGTGGATGGCTGCCCCCGTGTCTTTGTGAATGCATGAGCTGGGGCTGCCTTAGGTGCTGGACTCAGGAGCTGGGGTCACAGGGGCCCAGCCCCCCCGCCCCCCCAGCTGCATAGACCCGCATCTAGACCTCAGGCTGAGCTCCTCGCTGGCCTGGGGTCTGCTCAGGACTCGAGTCCGGGAAGCACGCAGCTTACAAGCCTCAGTTCCCGGGCAGCGAGGGGCCTCTTATGATCATCAGTGCTAGACGAAGGTTAACTAGGTGATCGCGCACCGAATCATAGGTGGCAGAGGGATCTCGTTGTTCAAGGTTGACCTCGCTCTCCTGAACGGCCCGAGCATCTCACGGTGCCATCACACCGTCAGTGCGCCCCCGTGCTCCTTCCTTTCCGGCAACATTCCGCCTTCACTGGACGTTGTTTCTCCTTCTTGGGCAGGTGGGAACACAGGGGTCACCAAGTCGAGGGCTCTGCAGTCAACGAGGGATCCTCTAGCAGTGTCCTTGGTCTTTAAGATGTGCCCAGAGGCCGCCTTCTCTCTTACTTTAATTTTTATTTATTTTTTAAAGTTCACGTAATTTCTTTTTAAAAAATGAGACAGTCGGCTGAGCGGCTGACTTCGGCTCAGGTCATGATCTCCGGGTTCAGGGGTTCGAGCCCCGCATTGGGCTCCACGCTGACCGTGCAGAGCCTGCTTGGGATTCTCTCTCTCTCTCTCTCTCTGCCCCTCCCCCACTCACCTTTTCTCTCAAAATTAAATGAGTGTACCGTTTTGTGGATGAGATTGGGAGAGATGGAGAAGAGGGGTCTTGCCTGGTGTTGGTGGGGGGAGGGGATGGGGACTCTGACTTTCCCACGCTTTGGTAGCATAGGTTGGTTTTTGAGACAAATCTGTCCGTGTCTGTCAACACCCCTCAGCAGAAGACCCTCGGACCTCAGCCGAGGACGCTGGAAACGCATCTGTTCTGTCCAGACCCTGGGTGACTCCGTGTCCCGAAGCAGGTCCCTCATGGGTCAGGGCAGAGCCCAGCTGACCAGGCTAACAGCGCAAGGAGCCGGAGATTATGCAGAAGATCAAGCTCAAAACCGACTGAGCCACCCAGGGGCCCCAGATGTGACACTTCGTAAATACACTGGGAACACAGCGGTGACCCGGAAAGCGATGCCCCTGCCCTCAGCGATTTTGCTGTGTGGTAACTGAGTTATCCAACAGGGGCGTGAATGGAAGGACACGATCACCCATGCTGTGAAAATACGCATTTAAATACAGGAGAGTTATGGCACCACCGTTCAGAATAGCAAAAAAGTGGCAGCAGATAGAAATGTCTGTCAACCGTGACTCAGTCGGTTAAGCGTCCGACTCTTGGTTTCGGCTCCGGTTGTGATCTCACGGTTTGTGAGTTCAAGCCCCATGTCAGGCTCTCTGCTGACAGCCTGGAGCCTGCTTGGGATTCTGTCTCTGTCTCTCCCTCTCTGTCCCTCCCCTGCTTGCTCTCTACCTCTCTCTCTCTCTCTCTCAAAAATCAATAAAATAAACATTAAAAAAACCGAACATTCGAAATGTTGTCAACGGATGAAGGGATAAACACAACGCCGTAATATGCATATATTCACACAACGGAATATCATTTAACCGTAAAGGAAGGAAGGACGGACACATTCTACCCCGCGGATGAACCTTGCAAACATTACATTAAGTGAAAAAGCCAGACCCAAGAGGTCACAGAGGTGCGATTCCGTTTACATGAAATGTGCAAGATAAATCCATCGAGACACAAGGTAGATTAGAGGTTGCCGGGAACTGGGGGGTGGGGACCGTCGGGGGGGCCACCGGGTGATAGGTACGAGGTTACTATTTGGGGTGATGCAATGTCTTACATTAGTTCCGGTGATGTACGCACAACAAAAAAAAAAACATTGAATTGCACACCTTAAATCGGTGAATTTTATATGATGTGGATACGTTAATGAAATGTTTGTTATATTGCCCCTGGTTCGATGCAGATCTGAGTGACAGGTTTTATCGAGACCTAGTGGGGCGCAGGGCCTGGAACGCGGCTTTCTGTTGCCATCGCAGGAGTCGAGGTCGGTCAGAAAAGAATTTCTGGAGATTTTGGAGCCTGAATTGATGCCACTAAGGATGCGAGAAAGGATCGAATGAGCACAGTGCCCTTCTGCCTCAGTGGTTTGATCCTAAGAGGTTTATCCCGGGGAGAACGTTTGCCGGCTGTGAACACGCACAAATGTATCTATTTGCGATTTCAAGTAACTGAGTTAATTACATGAGTTCATGCGCGCGAATAAGGGAATGATGAAAAAATTCTCCACAACCTCTGACCGTGGAATGCTAATGAACAGTGAGAAGGAATCAGGGGTAGAACTTTTAGTAACGGTTGGTGATTTTTAGCGTATTTTTTATTTTGTTCCAGTGGTGGAGGTCTGTTTTCTTTTTGCAGAGTACGTGTATCCCAAACATGGAGTCCTTGTTGGGATTTTAGTTTAGGTTAGTTTTTTGTTGTTGTTTTTTTGTTTTTTGTTTAGTTTAGTTTTTTTGTTTTCTGTTCAGTTGAGTTTTTTTTTGTTTTTTTGTTTTTTGTTTACTTGAGGTCTTTTTGTTTTTTTGTTTTTTGTTCTTTTTTTTTGTTTTTGCTATGGAGTCCTCTCTTCTAGAGTTAGAAAGGCACAAAGTTGATGACTAATAATATGTTAAATGATGGAATGAGCCTACAGTTGCTGACATCCAGTAATGTCTCAGGCACATTGTTCATTTTTGAGAATGCATGTACTTAAGCACACTGAAAAGATCAATATATATATATATCAATATATCAATATTGATATATATATCAATATACATATGATATATATATCGATATATATATTATCTATCTATCTATATATATATAATCAATATCAATTGATCAATATATCTATCTATCTATATATATATAATATGTTGACTGGCAACAGTAAGACACCCAGCAGTTGATTAATAACCCAGCGATTATGGAGAACGTCAAATGCTCATTTCCTCTCATTTCCACTTGTTATTATTATTGTTTATTTTACAAGAAGAAAAACAAGGAACATTCCTGGCTTCGGATGCTGCACAGGACACATCGATGCTTGGCCCTCTGTTCTTCTGAACCTTGACTCCTTGCAAGGCTGGGTGGAAACCCGGTGGGTGCCGAGCCCCCCTGGGACAGCTGGGGGGGTGGGGCAAGAGTCCCTGGGGTTCCTCATTGGGCTTCCCAGACTGACATCCAATTCCCAGATTCAGAGGGACGGACGGGGAGGTTGTCTGTAGCCCAGAATCTGCTTGGGCCACAAGGGAGGGAAGTGAGAAGGGAGTTGACGGAGAACGGTGCTAAGAAGAAAGGATTAATCCATTTATCTTGATTCGGTTAGAACAGAAACAATGGCTTCCTCCCCAGCCGTTAATGCCTTATCTCTTCTGCAAGTCCCTTCCAGGCAAGCCCTGATTTTGGTCCACTCAGTGTGGTTGACTCACCTCTGCCTCCCGCCCCTAGGATGCTCCCAGATAGCCAGACACCTTCCTACTGTCTATGCAAAGGGAGGCCTCACTCCCTGAGGGAGAGGGGGCCCAGGGTGGGGAGGTCCCCTGGGGAGGTCAGAGAAGAGAAAGCTGAACTTTGAGGACAACATTGGAGCCACGGGCAGATGGGGTTGAGGGAGCTGGCCTCTGCCTTCTAGAACCTTCTGCCCTAACTTCCTGTGATGGCCATTCCTCTGTGTCTCGAGACTTTGCTCTCCGCTTCCTCTTTCGTGTCTGAAATACACTCCACCCTCATCCTTCGCGGCTTCCGTATTTGCGTTTCTGACTATTTGCTAAAACTTGTCACCCCCAAACGGATCCTCCCCACGTGTTCCTGGTTGTTCCCAGACAAGCGCAGAGTGGTGACAAATTCGCGTGATGGACCTCGCGTTGTTTCCGGCTGCCTTTTCCTTTCAGCTCGTATACCGTAAACGAGTGTCCTTTGGAGGAATATTTAGTGCCACATTTTTGGGGGGGTATTTTTATGCTTTTAAAAATGGTGGTAAAATGGTAAAAAATGGGTGGCTCAGGTGGTGAAGCGTCTGACTCTTGAGCTCGGCTTATGGTTTGTGGGATTGAGCCCCGAGTCAGGCTCTGCACTGGCAGCAGGGAGCCTGCTTGGGATTCTCTCTCTCTCTCTCTCTCTGCCCCTCCCCCACTCACCCTTTCTCTCTCTCAAAATAGATAAATTAAAAAAACAACTTAAAAAAACAATCCCTCCCCCAAATTATGGTAAAATGTATCTGACATGATATCACTTTAACCATTTGTAAATACACACTCCAGTGGCATTAAATGCAATCACAATATTGTGTAACCGTCAGCACTGTCTGTCCTTAAAACTTTGTCATCATCATGGGGCGCCTGGGTGGCTCCGTCGGTGAAGCATCGGACTTCGGCTCAGGTCATGATCTCGCGGTCTGTGGGTTCGAGCCCCGTGTCGGGCTCTGTGCTGACGGCTCGGAGCCCGGAGCCCGCTTCGGATTCTCTGTCTCCCTCTCTCCCTGCCCCTTCCCTGCTCGCGCTCTGTCTCTCTCTCTCTCTCTCAAAGATAAATAAACATTAAAAAAAAAAAAACCCAAAAAACTCGTCATCATCCCCGACAGAAACAAGAACTCCTCCTTCTGCCCTGCCCACAGCCCCTGGGACTCTCCAACCCATTTTCCGTCCGTGTGAGTTTGACTAGGTACTTCATAGAAGTAGAATCATGCGATATCTGTCCTTCCGTGTCTGGCTTCTTCCGGAAGCGTTACATCTTCGATGGTCATCCATGGCGTCGTGTGTCCAAGCAGTTCGTTCCTTTTTTGGGGCCAGATAATATTCCACTGTATGGGTTGAGCACATTTGGTTTCTCCATTTACCTGTTGATGGACACTCGGGCTGCTTTCGGCTGTTGTGAACCGTGTGGCTGATCGGTGTGAGTGGCTGCTTTCGGCGTGGAATTGCTGGGTCCTTGTTAAACAAGGTGATATACCGATGAGTTGATGTAAAAATGGCCAGAGGCTCGCAGAAAAGGAGGAGCGGGACCAAATTTGCTAATTTGGTGTTTGAGGTGTCTTCATAGAACATAACTACTCACAGAATCACAGCAAAGCAGGTCAATAGTCAATTCGGGGAGGGGGGGGCGCCTGGGTGGCTCAGTGGGTTAAGCGTCCGACTCTCCATCTCAGCTCAGGTCTTGATCTCACTGTCCTGAGTTCAAGCCCCGAGGTAGGCTCTGAGCTGGGCACGAAACCTACTCTAAAAAAAAAAAAAAAAAAAGGTCAACTTCCAAATCTGAGCTTTACAGGAACGGGCTCTGATACGGACTGCAGTCTAATCTGGTGGGGGAGGCGTTCCAAAAATTCCCAGCAAAGTGCCGGGTACGTGGGTAGAACTGAACCTTAATGCTGGTTCCCTCACCAGACAGCCGTCGGCCTCCTGATGTCCCACCCTGCCCTATTCAGAAGGTTCCAGAAAGAATGTGGTTCGTGAGTTCCTGGTGTCACCGGGAAGGACTTTTATCGGATGCTAAAAGCTACCGGCTCTTCTGCCCCGGAAACCCTTCCTTAGTCTAACCGCTGTCCGACCTGCTGTCTGTGACGGAAGCTGAGGACAGCCAACATCCGTCCCGTAAAAATACGCATGCCAAGAACGAACGGTTCTGGAGGAGAAAATAGCCTCCCTACGGAGAGGAGAGATCTGAAAATGTAGGCAGAAGCGATAGGTTCTATGGTGGCCACAGAGGTGAGAGCCAAAGGTGGAAAAACACTTTCCAGGCCTGGGGAGCAAGACGTCTCAGCTTCCAGGTGTCCTCCCTGCCCCCTCGCTGTCCCCCTCTCCCTGCCCCTGTCCCCTCCTGGGATCTCAGCGCGTGAGGTGAGAGGTCTCAGACCTCCTCGTGGGGTTTCAGGTAAGCAGAAGGAGTTTTTATTCTATCTTGACAGTCTGTCCACTCCCCTCCCCTCCCCTAGAGCCTGTCACGTGTCCTCCCCCCCCCCCCCCCCAAATCTGATCTAATTCCCTCTCTGCTCTGCCGAGGCTGGTCTGGCCTTAAGAGGATTGGGGCATTTGCTAAATGGAACCAGGACGGGGTCAGAGAAGCAGCTGTGGGGAGACCCCCCCCCCCCCGCCCCGGGGCCAGGACGGCCACAGGGGGGCAGCAGAGGAGATAAGGAGGCAGAGGAGCAGAGAAGGGGTGAGGGGAACAGAGCTAGCACTGGCCGGCTGTTTAGGAAACTACATTACAAGGGTTAAGAGAGTGCCCACACTGTCCATATGGAAAATTTATCATGAACATATATCCTGGTTTCCCTTCCGCCCTCCCTGCTCTGTCCCTTTGGAAGTGACAGGGGGTTCTGGAGACCGGGAAAAGGGGGTATGGGTGTGGAGGTCTGGGGGCTTCCGACCAGGGCCCTCAGAGATGACTTGGAATGTTCCAGAAGGGTCTGACCTGTCAGGAATCTACGCAGAGCCCTGAGGGTCTGCCCCCGACGTGAGGCATCCGGCGGCTTTGGAGTGCCCGCGTAGGGCATTTCACGTAGAATTTTAAATACATTTTAAAGAAATGTATAAGTATTTAAAAATACTTTGAATTTTTTTTAATTAAAAAAAATATTTACTTATTGTTGAGGGGGGGAGGGGCAGAGAGAGGGGGACAGAGGATCCGAAGCAGGCTCCGTGCTGTCAGCACAGAGCCCGATGTGGGGCCCCACTCGCGATCCGTGAGATCACGATCTGAGCTGAAGTTGGGCGCTCAACCGACCAAGCCACCTGGGAGGTTTATTGCCCATCACTTTGCTTATCCACCAATCAGGTCACCATGTCAGTCAATGAGACCTGGGGCTCGAACTCATGAACCGTGAAATCATGACCTGAGCTGAGGTGGGACGCTTAACCGACTGAGCCCCCCCGGGGGGCCCCACTGCCTGGCTTCCTTTGCTCAGTGTTAAGAGTTGTGAGATTCTTCTGTGTTTTGTGTGTGTGTTGTTTTGTGGGTCCCATTATGCATCGCTTTTGAGTTTGCGGAAAGGCCGCTCAAAGGGTGGCCCGGGGACCACTGGGGTGGGGGGGTCACCGAGACCCTACAGGGGGAGGCTCACCTGATCGAAAGTATTTTCATAATAACGCCAAGGGAGAATCAGCCCCTTTCATTCATTCTCTGGCCGGCCCACAGGGGGCTTCTCCAGAAGCTACAAGATGTGAGGCACCCCAAGAACAGTCCTAACGAACAGAGAGGCCGCGGTGCGGTAGTTGGTCCAACGTTAAGGGGATTTGCAAGACCCTTGCCCAGAGCCGCTCCTCTCGTGAACTTTTCTCGTTGCGGAAAACATGCTTATGTTTCTACTTCAAAATACATCGTTTTAGGGCGCCTGGGTGGCTCAGTCGGTTGAGCATCTAACTTCAGCTCAGCTCCTGGTCTCACGGTTCATGAGGTCGAGCCCCGCGTCAGGCTGTGCGCTGATGGCACAGAGCCTGCTTCGGGGACGCCTATCCGATTTGGGGCGCCAGGGTGGTTCAGTCGATTGAGTATCCGACTTCGGCTCAGGTCACGATCTGACGGTCCGTGAGTTCAAGCCCCGCGTCGGGCTCTGTGCTGACTGCTCGGAGCCTGGAGTCTGCTTCGGATTGTGTGTGTGTCTCTCTCTCTCTGCCCCGCCCCCCTGCCCATGCTCTGTCTCTCTCTGTCTCAAAAATAAATAAAAACATTAAAAAAAAATTTTAAACCCGGACTCGTGTGGTTCGACATCAGTCCTGGCAAGACGCCCCCAGCTCAGCTGGGTTCACCCTCACTTTGCATCCCTGGTGGCTCCCCTGTCCAGTGGGGGGCGAGGAGTTGGAGTGGATGTCACCTTGCCCGACGTGAGACTCGGAGAAAACCTGGCTTTGTGGGGACAGTTAGATCCTGAACCGGTGAGTTCGGCAATAATGCGATCCCTGAAGCATCGTGCATATCCCCGAACACCGTGGGGCACTCCAAAGTCTGACCTCCCTGATTCCGGCTGAAACCACAGGCCCGTGGCCCCGTCGGTGAAACCACACCCCACCCCTGCCCTGTGTGTGTGGATCCACCTGTCTCTGCCCCTCTGCCACTCACTCGGCCCTCCATCCGTCCCTTTACCGAGCACCCACCGTGTGCTGGGACTGTTCCAGGCACCGAGAATACAGCTGAGAACCAGGCAGACAAGGTCCCAGGCCTCCCGGGGGCTCAGGTCCTGTGAGGGGCGGAGAGGAAACAAGACGGGAGTAAGCGTTTTGCGGAAAATCAAGCAGGCGTGAGTGTGCTAGGGAGCTATGGGGGTGCAGGGGGAGAGGCCCCCACACTCTAACCCACTCCCTCCTGTGGCAACCGTGGGCCTGGGGCGGTCCTTTGTACATCTCTCTTGGCCATTCAGTCATGAACCAGTGAATATCGATTTCCTCTTTATAGCTCTTCCCTTTCTCTCTCTCTGTCTCCCCCAGTGTCTGTCACCCCCAGCTGCCCCAGGACCCTGTCTCCTCTGGGCTCCTTCCCTGTGCTTGGCTAGTTTGGGGACAGGAAGAGGCCGGAGGGACAGAAGGGGACTGAGAGGTGAGGGACCAGATCACACAGAGCTGGGCACAGGGTGGATTATTCTTCCAGTTGTGGCCCCAGTTAAGGCTTTGGTCTTCGGTATCCAGAGTGGAGGCTCCGGCACCTGCTAGGGGGGGCGGGGCTGCGGGAAGGGCGGGGCTTCCGCAGTCTCGGGAGGGGCTCCAGGTCGTCTAGGTGGTAAGGAAAGGTTATACTGGGGATAGTGATCTCTCTCTCGCTCTCTTTTTTTCAATTTTTTTAACTTTTTTTTAAATTTATTTTTGAGACAGAGAGAGACAGAGCATGAACAGGGGAGGGGCAGAGAGAGAGGGAGACACAGAATCTGAAACAGGCTCCAGGCTCCGAGCTGTCAGCACAGAGCCCGACGCGGGGCTCGAACTCACGGACTGTGAGATCATGACGTGAGCTGAAGCCAGACACTTAACCAACTGAGCCACCCAGGCGCCCCAAGAATTGACATGTCTTAACGATATGGAGTCCCCCAACCCATGGTATATTTCACTATTGACTTGGGTCTCCTTTAAAGTTTATTCATTTATTTTGAGAGAGAGAGAGCAGCATGAACAGGGGAGGGGCAGAGAGAGAGGAAGAGAGAATCCCAAGCAGGCTCTGCGCTGTCAGCACAGAGCCCGAAGCGGGGCTCGAACTCATGAACCGTGAGATGGTGACCTGAGCCCAAGTCAGATGCTCCACTAACTGAGCCACCCAGGCGCCCCGACTCGGGTTTCCTTTACCTTCTCCCAGCACTGCTTTGTTGTTTGTAGCGGGACAATTGTCTGAAGGAGGAGATGACCGGATTCAGGGACGGGTCGGACGTGGGACGTGAGGAAAAAGGGAGCGGTCAAGGCTAAATGTCAGGCTCTCCTCCTGAGTCACTGGGCGTAGATGACAAAGAAAACCCCTTGCCCCAGGGGATCCAGCTGGGCAGAAGAAGGGCCTAGATTTGGACTGAACTGACCCTAGGGCCATGAGCCTGACCTTCTGAGACTCACCTCTCCACGCCCTCCCACCCCAGGGGACTCTGGGCCTGACAGCAGATGGGTACACGGTCCTGGGAGGCAGTGATGTAGAGAGGCCGACACTCTTCTCTGCGGGCCTGTAAGGACCCTCTCTCCCTCTCCCTGCTCCCGAGGGCCAGGACCTTCCCGTATAGCACTGTATTCTCCCATCAGTAGCCTCCTGACTGGTCCCTGAGGGTCAGACAGCCCCTCCCTCTCTCTTCAAGCTAATGAGACCTGTCCTGATTCCCCAGCCAGGCTGCTGGCCTTAATCTCCCGCGGCAGGGGGTTTGCGGTGGGGGGGGGGGGTGGGGAGAAAGAAAGAGCCCCTTATGGTGAGACACAATGACCCAGCCACAAGGCAGGATTACCGCCATCTCCCCCACGATCATGTGTGCCTGTCGGGTGTGTCGTGACGAACAGACCCAGGGAGGGAGACAGAGGCAAGGACGATCCAAAGTGCAGAATGAGAGAGGTACCAAGATAGGGCGAAGGCAGAAACGCAGGGGAAACCAAGGAGAAAGCCAGCAGGGAGCAGAGGACCTTGGGGGAGAAAAGAGAGAAACGGGAACAGTGGGACTTACGAGGCTCGGATAAAGGAACACAGTGGGGCTGGGGGTGGGGTGGGGCTGGGGTTGCAGGGACAGGTGAACAGACAGGGACACAGTGACCCAAGGATGGAGAACGAGGTTGGGGGCGCACAGGCAACGTGGCCGGAGTGGCGTAGCCTGAGAGTGGTAGAGGCTGAGAGGCACACGGACGGAAATGGGGAAACGGAGGCAGAAAGCGTGAACGATGCGGCCGTACAGGTTTCAGTTGGTCGGCAGAGCGTGGGGGAGAAGGGCAGAAAGCCCCGCACCCCTTTATGTGTCGAGCGATCTCTCAGCAACACCTGCCCTTTCTCTTTTTCCCCTTTGATGGGACACCAAAGCTGCAAGGACACCAGCTAGACCTAAGGAAGAACTTCCCTGAGGAGTGGCGGGGCGATGGCGGCCAGGGGCGGGGGTGGGGTGGGGTGGTGGTTCCTGGTCACAGGCAGGAGCTGGGGCCTCCCGTCCCCATCAGCCCTAATTGCCAAGATGTCGTGGGGAGGGGAAGGGGATTAGGCAGGCGGGTGCCCCTCCCCCTCCCAGCCAATGTCACCTCCTGGCGCCCCGTCAAGTCCCCCACCCGGGGCCAGGATTACCCTCCGAGATCCAGGCCACCGCAAATGACATCACTCCCAGCCGGAGCTTAAAATCTCCCCATGTGAGGGGACCTGTTTCCTTCAGGCTTTGCCATCTGACAACTCCCGCCCAGGTCCCGGGCCACCAGGAGAGCCCCGTCCCTGTTTCTGAGGTGCGTGCAGGAGTGGCAGAGGGGAGAGGGGACGGAGGGAAGGGGAGCGAGGGGAGGGGGGGACAGGGGGCAGAAGTTGGGTTTGTTTTCTCCCCACCTGGGTTCTCAGCACCGGGTACAGGCGTGTGTGATGTGCGGTGCAGGGACCTACGGGGAACAGAGGTTCAGTCCCGGTGTTCGGAGGTGCGGGGCGGGCTGTGAGCACAGCAGGAGGAACGAAGGGTGGACCGCGCGTGGGGGGGTGGGGTGGGGCTCAGAGTGGCCTGTTGGTGACGTGTCCGGGGCTGGGGGCTTCTCGCTCCCGGTCCAAGGCAACTTCCTAGCCCATCATCTTGTTGTGTTTTCTTCGAAACGTGCACTGCCTGAAACTCTCTTCGTTGGTGCGTTTATTCACGGACAGCCCACCCGTCTCCCCGCTGCCCCCTTGGCTTCTCCCAGTGCCCGGGCGTGTGGCTGGGGTGCCTGGTTCTCTGTCGAGTGGGGGTTGAATGACAAAAATAAAATGCTAAGAGCCACATGCCGACAGCAGGAGGGAGGAAGTGTAGATTCTGGGATGGCCCCACGGGGCCAGGAATGCCGGGATTCTCGGGGATTCTCGGATCCCATGCTGGTGGAGTGATTACTAAGGTAGGGGCCTCCCTGCCCTAGAGACTCCTGCTTGTCCAACCTTGGTCATGAGCATGCACAGTTCAGCTCCTGTCGGACAGGGTGGCCGAGCGAATGGTGGCGGAGATCCAGCAAGGGAGGACCTGGAACGTGGCTGAGCTCGGGGAGTCTTGCCGGCGGCGGATGTGGGGCCACCTGAGTCTGGGCTTGAAGCCTCGCTGTGTGGCGTTGGGCCATTCACGTGACCTCTCTGGTCCTCTGTTTCCCCGTCTGCTATGCGGACGCAAGGATGGGGCGCCATGACGATGCAGTCGGATGAGCCATGGGGAGCCCGTGTCACAGGCTTGGAGACCCAGGAGAGGGAGTTGGCCTCATCCTGCTTTGGGGGATCTGGGGTAGATTTGGGGGTCAAGAGCAGGGGACTCTACTCCTCCCTGAGCCTCGGTTTCCTCCTCTGTGAAGCGAGGATCATACGAGCACCTACCTTGTGGGAAGTTTTCACAAGCTTATTGTTCCCCGAGATCTCAGTCCAGAGGCCCTCAGTGAAATGTCTGAGCAGTTTTGGGATCCCCGCTGGAAGTCCTTATGGCTGTCAAGAGGGGTGGGCACTTTCCTCTGCACCTCTCAGGCTCGGTCTCCCCACCTGTAGAATTACAGGGATTCTCTCCTTGACTACCCGCAAGGTGGGTGTGAGCCTTACCTGCTCCAGATGGGACCCTGGACCCTGTGGCCGCTGAACATCAGGGGCCCCGGGCGCCAGCCTCGGGTCCCACAGGTTGGTCCCCGGGGCAGGGAGAAGGGTCCCCCTCAGCCCATCTTTGGGATCATGAGGCACCATTGCCTTGAAATTCACCAGGCAGGAGGGTGATAGGAGCGCGGTCCGGTTTCTCGTAAATTCTCAGCCAAAGGTAGTAGATGTTGTAGTTATTGCTGTCTGTGCTCCTGGGGAAGAAGCTCACGCGAAAAGCCTGTGCAGAGCGAGGACGTCCTGAGGTCGTGAGGTCCCTCGTTTCGTTGCCAAACACAGAGAAAAATGTCAGTGGGTGTCGATATTATCCCCATTATTATTCTTTGCTGCCATCTTGAACACAAGGCCCTTACTTGTTGGTTATCTGAGCAGCGGGCAAACCCTCAGTCCTGGGGGTCATTGTCACCATCAGCTCCTTGGTCTTGGACGAGCACCTTCCTCACCCCAGGCTCGGATTTCCCCGTCTGGAGGCTGCATCAGCCCCGTGGGAGAAGGCTGGGCTTTCCTGGAAGGCCAACCTCTGAGCCTGGTTAAGCGGGGGGCACCGAGTCGGTGGGGAGGACAGTGACCTTGGATGCTCTCGTTCAGGCCCTGCACGTTGTCCCTGGCGGGGCGGTTCTTACAAGCCTCCCCGTTTCCAGGCTCTCCGGAACCTCTGGTATAGCATCATCGCCCCCGTGGGAGAACAGAGAGAAGGGACAGAGGGAGCCCCGGGCCGGGTGTTGGGAGAACAGCCTTCGGGAACCTCCGCCCCCCGGGCTGGAACCCCGAGTCCCCGCTGGCGGCCTGCGCATGACCCTGGGCCAGGAACCGTGCCCGAGCCTCAAGATGTTCCCGTCTGTGAAATGGGGGCATAGCAGTAACGCAGCGCCTGCCTCCCAGGGTTGTGCTGAGGACGTAAGGCTCGTGTGCGCTGAGTTCTCCACAGCTGTGTAACGAGTTACACTAACACTCGGTGGCTGAAAACAACACGCATTTACGGTCTCATACAGTCTCCGGGGGACAGGAATCCGGGGGGCCCCGCTGGATAATTCTGGCTCAGGACGCTCGCGCTGATGTAGTCAGGGGTCGACCAGAAGGCTGAGTCATCTGCAGGCTCGTCTGAGGCTTTGGCCCTGACCTTCCCCCGGGGGGCGGGGGCGGGGGGGGGGCTCGGTCCCGTGGCTTCCCCCAGAGCGGCAGCAGCCTTGGAGGCCACGCTGTCATTTCTGCGGTGCCCTTAGGGGCTGTGGGGACAACCCAAGGGGAGCGAATGCCAGGGTGAAGGTTACTGGGCGGGGAGGAGGAGGGGGGGTCTGATTCTTCCGATTTAAAGTGGTTTCTGCTTTTGTCGAGACCCTCAGCCCTGAGCTTCCCCACCACCTTCCTGTCGGGTCCCACACCACCCGGTTCACTCTCCACCCGGACGGGCTCTGCTCCAGTCACGCCGGCCCCTTGTTTCTCCTCCAACCAGGCAAAAACGATTTCAGCCTCCAGGCTTTGCAACCTCTGTTCCCTCTGCCTGGAGGCCCCTTCCCAAGTTGACTGAGCCTTCGCTTTTCAGCGCCAGGGTCACCCCCTCTTTTAAGTTTTTTTTTTTTTAATGTTTATTTATTTATTTTGAGAGAGAGTGAGCCAGCGAGGGAGGGGGAGAGAGAGAGAGAATCCCAAGCGCAGTGCAGAGCCCGATGCGGGGCTCGAACCCATGAACCGTGAGATCGTGACCTGAGCTGAAATCCAGGGTCGGCCGCTTAACTGACTGAGCCACCCAGAGGCCCCTCCGGGGTCATCTCCTTGCGGAGAGGTCTTCCCCGACCATCTAGATGAGAGGCCTCACCCTCACCCCAGATCCCGCCACCACCCCATTACCTCGTTTCATTTTCCCAGAAGTTCCATCCCGCGAAGCTGTAGGGCCCCAACTTATGGAAATAGAACACGGTCCCCCAAGTGGGGGACGAGAAGGACAGAGGGGAAGGAGCTAAAACAAATGCCTTCTGGTGTGTTTGTTTTTTTAATTATTTTTTTAATGTTTGTTTATTTTTGAGAGAGAGAGCGTGAGCGAGGGAGGGGCGGAGAGAGGGAGACACAGAATCCGAAGCCTACACATCGCATATGTATATGCCGTATGATATGTATTAAATATACACCTCGTTAATATACGATATGTAACCCACGCACGCTTTTATCGTCAAAGTGCAATTTTAACAAAATTAAAAGACGTGGCTCTCAGCCATATACGTAATAAGCACAGATCAAGGATTTTTTTTTTTTTTAAGGCTTACTTAGGGGCATCTGGGTGGCTCCGTGGGTTAAGCGTCCGACTTCGCCTCAGGTCACGATCTCGCGGTCCGTGGGTTCGAGCCCCGCGTCGGGCTCTGGGCTGACGGCTCGGAGCCTGGGGCCTGTTTTCAGATTCTGTGTCTCCCTCTCTCTCTGCCCCTCCCCTGCTCCGTGCTTTCTTTTTCTCTCAAAAATAAACATTAAAAAAAATTTATAAACAATATAAAAAACTAAAAATGCTTTTTTATTTATTTTGTGTGTGAGAGAGAGAGGGCGTGCGTGCACGTGTGAGTGGAGGAGGGGCAGAGAGAGACAGAGAGAGAGAGAGAGAGAGAGAGAGAGAGAGAGAATCTGAAGCAGGCTCCAGGCTCTGAGCTGTCGGCACAGAGCCGGTCGCGGGGCTCGAACTCGCGAACCGCGCGATCATGACCTGAGCCGAAGTCAGACGCTCAACCGACGGAGCCGCCCAGGCGCCCCTGAGAGGTTCTATTCAACACCCCAGGATGGGGCGCCTGGGCGGCTGTCAGCTGCGCGTGGGACTCTTGATCGCCGCTCAGGTCCTGATCCCAGGGTTGTGGGGTCGGGCCCCCCCCCCCCCCCCGAATCGGGCTCCGCGGTGAGGGTGGGACCTGCTTCAGGTGCTCTCTGTCCCCGCCTGCCCCTCCCCCGCTTGCACTCTCTGTGTCTCAAAAAAAGAAAGAAATCCCAGCGTCCGGTCTCTGCAAACATGTCCCCGCATATGACAGCGAGGGCCCAGAGCTGCGACCTACCGGGTACCGACTGTAACAGGTGCTAGTTTAAGGGGCTGACAGACATCATGCATTTACCCTCACAACCATCTAAAGACTTAAAGACTCTTTTCATTCCCATTTTCCCGTGAGGGGGACTGAGGCACCCCGAAGGCTGTGGCCCCCGGGGCAGGGGTGGGGTGGGAGGTTGGGGAGAGGGAAGATGGCATGTCGCTTTGATAGATGCTTCCTGTTTGTTCCACTGCCCGGACACGGTGCGGGGCCTGCTCCTCCACGCCCAGGCCGCCACTGGGGTCACTAAGCCCACCAGACATGGGGCACCTGGGGGGGCTCAGCCGGTGAAGCCGCCGACTTCGGCTCAGGTCGCGATCTCGCCGTCCGTGAGTTCGAGCCCCGCGTCGGGCTCTGTGCGGACAGCTCGGAGCCTGGAGCCTGTTTCGGATTCTGTGTCTCCCTCTCTCTCTCTGTCCGCCCCCCGCACGCCCCCCCCCCCATACTCTGTCTCTGTGTCTCAAAAAATAAATAAACGTCTAAAAAAAAATTTTTTTTTTTAAAGTAAGCCCGCCAGACAGGTCGCATGTGGTCTTGGAGGGACGATCATCCCTCCCTGTCGTTTTCATGCCACCCTCCCGTCCTGCTATATCTGGGACTGTTCCAGGTTTTGTGAGGAAAGGCCTGTGTCTCTAGAAACCTTTCTGTCCCCGAGCAGGCCGGGACAGCGGGTCACCCTGCGGTCGTCTGTGATTCTGTGCGAGGCTGCACATCTTTTCTGGGCTCATAGCAAGAACAGCTGTGGGAGGGGAGTGGCAGCCAGGGTCTCAGTGAAGCTTTGCCCACTTTAAGCGGAGGGCCGTTGTACAGGTGTGGAAACTGAGGCCCGGAGAGATAAGTGCCCAAGGTCGCACACCTAAAGAGAGCCTGAGGCAGAACTTGGACGTGGGCCTGCCTGTCACCACGCGGCCACCGGGGAATGCTTTTAAAGTTTTAAAAAAATTTGTGATGTTTATTTATTTTTGAGAGACAGAGCGCGAGCGGGGGAGGGGCAGAGAGAGAGAGAGAGGGAGACACAGAATCTGAAGCAGGTTCCGGGCTCCGAGCCGTCAGCCCGGAGCCCGACGCGGGGCTCGGACTCACGAACCGCGAGATCGTGACCTGAGTCGAAGTCTGACGCTTCACCGACTGAGCCACTCAGGTGCGCCCCCCTCTTTTTTAACTGGGTGGGGCGGGGGGAGTGTCTGAACGCCCCGTCTCCTCTTGCAGGCCCGCCGACCTGGGCCGTAGTGTCCCCGAAGATCATGATGGCGTATATGAACCCGGGGCCCCACTACTCGGTCAATGCCTTGGCCCTGAGTGGTCCCAGTGTGGATCTGATGCACCAAGCTGTGTCCTACCCAAGTGAGTACGGTCCTTCTCCTGGCCAGCCCAGCTCTCGGTGGTCCCTGGGGTCCTTCGTCCTCAGGGAGAAGAAGATGGGGACTTCCCGGGGCGACCTCAGAGCCACGCAGCATCTGTCTGTGGTCATTTGCAAGCGCCAGACTTGGGGGCATCGGAGCGCGTTGGATGGTCATGGCATTTTCGGATGTGGCGCCCTCTAGCCCCACCTGGCGGTTTTATACACTCCCAAGTGGTGGAATGTTTTCCCCGAACGTGTCTCAGCGCATCGGAAATTTTGTTGTTTTATTTTATTATTATTAAATTTATTTGTTAAATTTTATTATTTATTATTGTTAATTTTTTATTAACTTTTATATTTAATTTTATTATTTTTTAATTATTTTATATTTTTATTATTAAATTTTTTTAACGTTGATTTATTTTTGAGAGAGAAAGAGAGAGAGAGAGAGAGAGAGAGAGAAAGACACGCAGTGTGAGCAGGGGAGTGGCAGAGAGAGAGAGCGAGGGAGACCCGGAATCCGGAGCGGGTTCCAGGCTCCGAGCCCGACGCCGGGGCTCGAACCCACAGACCGTGAGACCATGACCTGAGCTGGAGTCGGACGCTTCACGGACTGAGCCCCCCCGGGCGCCCCAAGGGCATGAGAAATGTTAGAAACGGGGATAAACCTCCTTCCAGGGCTACAGCCAGTTGTTGGGGTGAGGCAGGAGCCCCGAGATAACAGGCAAAGAGGAGCCCCATTTCCCGGGGGGACGGAGTGAGGCCTACAAGGTCAGGGAATGGGCGCGCCCTTCTTTGGGCCAGACGAGCACCCAGAAAGGGCTTCTTGGCAGCCTCAGGGCCTCCCACAGGCGGACGAAGAGAACGGGGGGGGGGGCCCAGGTCACCTGACGGCCCCGCTGTCCCCTCTCGGCCGTAGGCGCCCCCAGAAAGCAGCGGCGGGAGCGGACCACCTTCACCCGGAGCCAGCTGGAGGAGCTGGAGGCCCTGTTTGCCAAGACTCAGTACCCGGATGTGTATGCTCGCGAGGAGGTGGCTCTGAAGATCAACCTGCCCGAGTCCCGGGTTCAGGTGGGATGTTCTGGCCGCCCCCCTCCCCCACCCCGAGCCCCAGCCCCTCCTGGGACCCAAGCGTGAAGGGAGAAGGGGGAGTCGGGGAGTCAAAGTCATAAGGAGCCCTCATAACCCCTCTCCCCCATTTTTCTTACCCTTCCCTCCACCCTCCTTGCTGCTTCTTCCCCCAGCACTGCTGCCATGCACACTCTGGCCACAGGCCCTTTGCACCTGCTGTTCCCTCTACCTGGACTTTTTTTTTTTTTTTAATGTTTATTTATTTTTGAGAGAGCGCGAGCCGGGGAGGGGCGGAGAGAGAGGGGGGCAGAGGCTCCGGAGCAGGCTCCGCGCTGACAGCAGAGAGCCCGATGGGGGGCTCAAACTCACGAAGTGCGAGATGAAGATCTGAGCTGAAGCTGGACCCAGGCGCCCCCCCCCCCCAACCTGGGAGGTTTCTTTCCCATCACTTTAAGTCTCTGCTTATCAACCAATCAGGTCACCACGTCCGTCAATGAGACCTAGACGGACTCTCGCATTTAAGGTTGCAATAAGTTTAGGGGCGCCTGGGTGGCTCACTTGGTTAAGCGTCCGGCTTCGGTTCAGGTCATGATGTCACAGTGTGTGACTTCGAGCCCCGCGTCGGGCTCGGTGCTGACAGCTCGGAGCCTGGAGCCCACTTCAGATCCTGTGTCTCCCTCTCTCGCTCTGCCCCTGCCCCCCCCCCCACACTCTGTCTCTCTGTCTCCTAAAAATAAATAAACATTAAAAAAAAAAGTAAAGTCGCAATGTCCCTCGCCCTCCCTGCGCTACTGTCCCCTCCTCCCGCTCAGTTGGTTCTTCCATAGTGTTTATCACCTTCTAGAAGGTTCTGGAATGCCATGCAATGCACTTACCTACTGTTTATTTATAATCTGTCACTCTCAACAAGAATGTCAGCTCCGCGGACGTATCCCCAAAGTTCATGCATGTTTGTGAATTGATGGAATGGATGGATGGATAAGTGTGTATGTGTGTGTTTGTACGATCGTGTGTGTGTGTGTGTGTGTGTGTGTGATTGGATGGACGGACAGACGGGCGGTCGGGTGGATGGATAGAGTGTCCCGGCTACAGACCAAAACCGGGGGGGGGTGACTCTCCGGGGCGCCCCCCCACTCGCCCACCCCTTCTCCCCGCCCCCCACCCCCAGGTTTGGTTCAAGAACCGCAGGGCCAAATGCCGCCAGCAGCGTCAGCAACAGAAGCAGCAGCCGCAGCCCCCTGGGGCACAAACCAAGGCTCGTCCGGCCAAGCGGAAGGCAGGCATGTCGCCAAGATCCTCCTCGGACGTCTGTCCAGATCCCCTGGGCATCTCAGACTCCTACAGCCCCCCTCTCCCCGGCCCCTCGGTCTCCCCCACCTCGGCCGTGGCCACGGTGTCCATCTGGAGTCCCGCCTCGGAGTCCCCTCTGCCCGAGGCCCAGCGGGCGGGGCTGGTGGCGGCCGGGCCCCCTCTGACCTCCGCGCCCTACGCCATGACCTACACCCCCGCCTCTGCTTTCTGCTCTTCCCCCTCGGCCTACGGGTCTCCGAGCTCCTATTTCAGTGGCCTGGATCCCTATCTTTCCCCCATGGTGCCCCAGCTGGGGGGCCCGGCCCTCAGCCCCCTCTCCGGCCCCTCCGTGGGCCCCTCCCTGGCCCAGTCCCCCACCTCCCTGTCGGGCCAGAGCTACGGTCCCTACAGCCCCGTGGACAGCTTGGAATTCAGGGACCCCACAGGCACCTGGAAATTCACCTACAACCCCACGGACCCCTTGGACTACAAGGATCAGAGTGCCTGGAAGTTTCAGATCTTGTAGAAGCCAGCTCCGCCTCCGCGCCTCGTCTGAACCGGCCCCCGGCCCCCGGGAGGGCGTCCCTGGGGAAGCAGGGCAGAGCTTGGGGCCTCTCTGGCTTCGCGCGCGCGCGCGCGCGCGCGCGCGGGGCTCACTCACCACGGCCCACCCCCTCCTCCCGGGAGGGTCTCCTCGCTCTCCGGGGGCAGGGGTGGGGGCGAGGGGCACGCTTCAGTAGGTCTTAGTAACCCTCAACCCAGCCCCGGCTCGCGTGGATTCTTAGCTGCCTTTTGAAACCGCGAGCCCCAGACTCCAGAAATTCTCTTGGTGAGAATTTCGCCCGAGACGAAATTCAAACGCACTCGGCAAGGGGGGCGGGGGAGGGGGGGACGGGTACTGGTGAGGTCAGAATCAAGAGGCCCGCGACCACCCAGGGAGGGAGGCTCAATTCTGTACCTGCCGTGCGGGACACTTCCTTAGCATATGGCTAGAGATCCTTCTAGAAAATCCAAAGACAGACTTTAAGAAGCCCCACCATGGAAGCTTAGGCCAGTCGTATGGTTAAATTAAAAACATCCATTGGGCAGATCTCACCAACCAGGGGTTTACATGGTAGGTTTAGGGGGCTGTTTGACCTATCAATCTATTTTTTTTCTTCTTAGTTTCTTAACTAATGACGACTGTGTCATCATTCGAATGGGCATATTTGGTGGGAGAATGGAAGGCAAGTCGCCTGTTTCCTGTCTCCTTTTAACCCTTTTGTTTTAGGATTTTTAAATTTTATTTTAGAAAGAGAGAGAGAGAGAGAGAGAGCAAGGGAGCAGGGGAGGGCAGAGGGAAGGGGAGAGAGAGAGAGAATCCCAAGCCGGCTCTTTGTTCCCCGCGGGGCTCGGTCCCATCACCCTGGGATCGAGACCTGAGCCGAAACCGAGAGTCCGACGCTCCGCTGACTGGGCCGCCCAGGCGGCCCTGTGTCAGGATTTTCTAAAGGTGACTTTCACCCAAACATCGGAGGAATTTTGGCATTGCCTGGGGTGTCCTAACTATAGCTGTGGGTGTTTCAGGAAGAAAGAGCAGGTGCCAGGATTCCCGTCTGTTAAACGTGGGGGTGGAGGGGGGGGGGGGGAGAAACGGATTAGGAGGAAGTCCCACGTTTCAGATATACGGTCCCTCTCTTCGAGTCTGTTTTGGGCCCCGATTGCGGACCCGGACGAGAGAGCCTGGCCCGAGGAAGTTTTCCTGGGGCAGTGCTGCATTTCTTCCCGACCCACAGCGTCCGAGAGCAGCACTGGGGGAATTCTGAGAAGGAGTCAGGCGTTTTGACACTCGTGGGAGTTTGGCGCGTTGGCCTCGCTTCCTCAGTCCGAATTTCCCTTTCGTTTTTTTTGGGCCGGGGTGATCGGCAGCCACGAGCCTTTCACCGGGGGGTTCCACGAGGCACAGGGTGGGAGGAGGTAGGAGAAGCGGAGAATCTCCGAGGTGCCTCGCTGGCCGGTTTCCGTGGTGTGAATCCTCCCACTACGGCTGATTTCAAGGCGCCAGTCTGGGCTCCCGGACCCAGAGCGGGATGCATGCCATCTGGGCTCACGAGCCGGTAGGAGCTGGCCCCAGGCCCCTGGTGCAGGAAGGGGTGTCAGGAGGCGGGCACGGTGTGCAGAGAGGCTGGGGTGGGGCTCAGATGAGTTTTCTGGGTCCAGGCCAGGACAGGTGCACACAGCGTAGACCCCCGAGACCCCTGCACACTGGGGTCACTAGAGGCCACAAAGCTGGCTTACTCAGCACGCCGTGTGAACGTCTCTCAGGGGCCTGGGCCACGCTGGCCTCTGGGCCATTAGACCCCCGGGAGTGGCTCAGAGTCCAGCCTGGGGCACAAAGGATACACAGAGGGGTAGGGGCTGGGGGCCACAGACACAGGCTAACCGGGGCTGAGAGGTCAGGAGGCCCCCTCATTCTGTATCCCTTTTTCCACTCACTGGAACTCCAGTCCCCTTCCCGAAAAGCCACTCACGGAGCGACAACAATTAAAATGTTGACTCTTGCTTGAAGTCTGGGTGATTTTTTAAAAGATTTCTGTGAAGGGGCAGGCGGCGTGGGGGGGGTTGGAGACAGGGGTTGCTCTGTCCTTTCCCTCTCTCCCCCACCTGTATCTCTGGGGTCATGGGTCTGTCCACGTGCTCTCTCGGTCTGGTCGCCGACTTTTCCTCGGTTTCTCCCTAAAGCCAATTAAGCAGGGATGTGGACTTCAGACGGCTAGCTTCTCCTACCTGCTGTGACCTCCCTGGGCACCAACCCCCCCCATCCCCCTCTGCGAGGAAGGGGGGATGGCCACGCTTCCTGCCTTGGTGGCCCGTGTAAAGATTCAAGCCCTCCCTATCAGCCACCTTCAGGCCCCCCCCCCCCCTGCCCCAGCCATGTCCCTCTCATCTCTGCTTTTCTCTTTCTTTTCTTTTTTGTCCCCGGCTTTCTGTCTCTCCAACTGTAAAACACCACTGTCTGCCCCTGTTCTCAATCCCTGAGTCCCAGGTTAGGATGTGTGTGTTGTGGGTCCCTGGGGAGGGGACCCAGGGTTGGTGGGGACAGACAGACTTGCCGTCCAAGCCGGGGTCAGCCACTTCTGCTCACGTGACCCTGGGCATTTCTCCCCGCCTCAGTTTCCCCGCCTGTAACACTGAGAAGACCTACCTCAAGAGAATGAGACGAGATCATTATACCAAGTACCTGGTGAGCGTCCAATAAACATTTATTTTTGTGCTAAAATATCCCGCACATGAAACTGACCATTATTATCATCTTAAAAGTGTACAGTTCGGTGGTTTTAAGTACATTCACAGAAAAGGCCGTGTAGACACAAGAGGCCACATATTACACGATTCCGTTTGTTTATTTATTTATAATGTTTATTTTTAGGAGAGACAGAGCATGAGTGGGAGAGGGGCAGAGAGAGAGGGAGACACAGACTCTGAAGCGGGCTCCAGGCTCTGAGAGGTCAGCGTAGAGCCCGGCAATGTGGGGCTCGAACTCACCAGACCGCGAGATCATGACCTGAGCCGAAGTCAGACGCTTAACCGACTGAGCCACCCAGGCGCCCCGGGGGAATATTCTATGTCTTGATAAGAGTAGTGGTTCCATGACTCTATATGATCGTCCAAATGCCTCAAACCGTACTGTTAAAATGAGCCAATTTTATACCATATAAACGAGACGTCGATAAATTGGAAGGAAAAAGGAAAAACCCACTGAGCACGCACTATGTGCCAGACCCCGGAGAAAGCCAGTCCAAACTCTTTTAATTCTCAGAGATGACCCACCCGAGAGGTGCTGTTCCTATCCTACGGTGCTGTGACCATCCCCCTTTCACAGATGAGAAAACCAAGGCAGTGGGAGGTCAGGCGACCTGCCTAGGATCTCACAAATACGAAGAGGTAGGGCTGGGATTTATATTCATCTTGCTGGACCCTCTGGGACCCCCTGGCTTTTCTCCCCTCCCCTCCGACTGTGGTCCTCCCTCATCCTTCCTTCCTCCATCCCCTCAGGTATGTGTCTGCATCCTCTCCCCTCCACCCCCCACCCCGGCCCTCCTGGTCTCCGGGCCCCTCCCTGGTTGTCTCCTCTGTCCCTGAACCGGACTAATTTAGCAAATGCTCCAATCTTCTTATGATGGTCCAGCCTCAGCAGAATGGCTGGGAATTAGCAGGGATTAGGTTCAGACACATGACCCCCCCCCCATCCCTGGGGGAGGCAGAGGAGGGGCGGAGCGCTCCGCGAAGACAAATGAGTTCTAACTACGGGACGCCTTCCTCCGTGGCAAATCACGCCTAGGACATGTGGTGCTAATGAGATCACAACCAAACTCTCCAGTGGGCGCTTACCATGTGCCAGGAGCTGTTAGACACTTTCCTTGTATTTCTCCCTCCCTGAATCTTCATTCCAGCCTCATGCGGTGGGCGCCATCCCCCAGCTCCCCTATTTTATGGATGAGGATGGGTTAAGGAACCTTCCCAAGGTAAACAGGATCCAGTCTCAGCCTTCCCGGTGCTTCTCAGGGCAAACATGGAACAGAGGCTGGAAGGGGAGAATGGAATGGCTGGCCACACAGCGTGCAAGCATGACCTCTGCTAGGTGACTTCAGGGATGGTGCTTCAGCCCCTCAGAGTATGGAGGAGATGGGGGGGCACCCAGAGGAGGTGAACACGGAGACTCAAGTGCACTGGGAAAAGGAGGAATAGAAAGGACAGTGGAGGAGGGGATTAGGTAGGAAAAGAGAAGCCCAGACAGATGCTAGGAAGGGACTTTGTGCAAGTTGTGCTTCCTTCCTCAAGAAGGAGGTAGAATCCTCCAGTGAAGTCTATGGGGCTGGAGTTTTTGGGTAGGAAGGTTAACTATGCGCTTAGTTTATTCAGCAGATATATCATTGTTCATATTTTAAGATTTCTTCTTGGGTCAGCCTCAGAAAGTTGTATTTCTCAAGGAATCCGTCCATTCTTTTTTTTTTTAAGTTTGTTTTTTTGTTTTTATTTATTTATTTTGAGAGAGGGTGCGCACAACCGGAGAAGGGACAGGGAGAGAGGGCGAAAGAGAGTCCCAAACAGGCTCCACACTGCCAGCGCAGAGCCCGACGTGGGACCCGAACTCACGAACCGCGAGATCATGACCTGAGTGGAAATCAAGAGTCAGATGCTGAACTGACCAAGCGCCCCCCAAATTGGTCCGTTCTTCTCTACGTTGTCAAACGTGTTGGCATACATTTGTTCATGATCTTCTAATTTCCATTGGATTTGTCCGTAGCGTTAAAGGATATATCAGGCCCAGATAGGAAGAAAGCCTAAAGCCAACCACCTTTAATGTCATCTCAAGAAGTTAAAAATGAGCAAAGAAATAGTAAAGATGAGAGCAGAAATTAATAAAAAATACACAATAAAAAAAAGACATGAGCTGTTTTGCTAAAGGCTATGGAAATCAGTACAAAAATACACACAAAGATACCAAGAATGAACATGGGGCGTTATGAAGAGTCCTACATTAAGATATCAATGATCGGGGTGCCTGGGTGGCTCAGTCGGTTAAGCGTCCGACTTCAGCTCAGGTCATGATCTCATGGTTCATGAGTTCGAGCCCCGCGTCAGGCTCCGTGCTGACAGCTCGGAGTCTGGAGCCTGCTTTGGATTCTCTGTCTCCCTCTCTCTCTCTGCCCCTACCTCTGCTCATGCTCTGTCTCTTTCTCTCTCAAAAATAAATAAATGTTAAAAAAATTTAAAAAAAAGATATCAATGATCATGAAAGGATATTATGAACAACCGTGTGCCCAGAAATTTGAAAATTCAGATGACAAACTCCTAGCAAAACACAACTTACCAAAGCAAGCATGCACAAAAATGTAAAATCCGAATAGTCCTATTAAAGAATAATCCAGGGGTGCCCCCAATGGCTCAGTTGGTAGAGTGTATGACTCTTGGTATTGGGGTGGTGAGTTCGAGCCCCACACTGGGTGTAGACTTTACTTAAAAGTAAGTGAATAAAAAATAAAACACAAGGGGGCGCCTGGGTGGCTCAGTCGGTTGAGCGTCCGACTTTGGCTCAGGTCATGATCTCACGGTCTGTGAGTTTGAGCCCCGTGTCAGGCTCTGTGCTGACAGTTCAGAGCCTGGAGCTGCTTCGGATTCTGTGTCTCCCTCTCTCTCTGCCCCTCCCCCGCTCATGCTCTGTCTCTCTCTGTCTCAAAAATAAATAAACATTTTTAAAAAATTAAAAAAAAATAAAACACAAGTACATTATTTATTTATATATAAAAAAGAAGAGGAATCCATAATTAACATTTTTCACACAAAGAACACACCATCCCCATTTGGCTTTGCCAAGGAATTGCACATAACAGTTAAGAAGGAAATTAGGGTCACCTAGGTTGCAGTCAGTTAAGCGTCTGACTCTTGATCTCAGCTCAGGACTTGATCTCAGGGCTGTGGTTTCAAGCTCTACATTGGGCTCTGATGGGCGTGAAGTATCTAACAAAATCTGTGCATGATGGCTACACAGAAAATTATACAATATAACATCAACCAAAAGGACTGAAATAGACCATCATGAATGGGCAAGGCACTCAACTTCATCGGCCGTCAGGAAAATAAAAAATGAAGCCACAGTGATCTTTGTCTACCAACCCATTGGCGTGGCAAAAATTAAAAGACAATGCTAAGTTTGGGGGAGGATATGGAAGAAACGGAAGTATAAACTGGTAAAATCACTTTGGAAATCGATCAAGCACAATCCACTGGCGCTGAGCTCAGGAAATTCCATGGCTGTATGGCTCAGAAATTCCACCCCTAGGAAGACACCAAAAGAAATGCACACGCCTGTGTGTCGCAAGACACGCACAAGAATGTTCACAGTGTCAGTGTAATAACACAAAACTGGAACCAAACCAAATGCACACGGACGAGAGGATGGATAAACCAACCGTGTCATACCACGCAATGGAAAACCGCACAGACATCAGAATGCAGACAGACCATGGTCCACAGGCAATAGGGCAGGGCGGGGGAGGGGGGCTCTTGCAGACAATGATGAGCGACAGAAGGCAAATGCAAAAGAGGACACATTCTGTGATTCTATGCCTGTCAAGTTTAAAACCAGGCAAAACTAACCTATAGGATCAGAAGACAACATGGTGATTATCTTTGCTTGGTGGAGCTTAGGGGAGCTCGGAGGTTGCTGGGAATATTCTGTTTCTCTCTGGGCAGCGGATGTAGGGGTGTTCTCTGTGATAACTTGTTGCATTTTTCTCAATGTTATATTCAGTGAAACGTTCCCTTTGATTTTTTTTTTTTAATGTTTCCCCTTGAAGAAGCTAAGGTCTGGGACCAAGGCCAGGGGTAGGGGCCCAGGTTGAGGAGGGAGGCATTCATCTACAGAGGTGGTCCTGATTTGTCCCGATTCAGACCAGCTAAATCAGCATCATCTAGGAACTTGTCAGAAAGGCAAATTTGGGGTCCCACCCCCAGAACCCATTGAATCAGAAACTAGTCGGGAAGGGGGAGGCTTGGTAGTCTGGGTTTCAATAAACCCTTTAGGGGATTCTGATGCTGCATAGAATTTGAAAATCTCTGAGGAGAGGTGCTAGGGAGAGAGGCTGGTTCTTCAGGCAATTATAGTGTTTGATCTGTGTCACCTGCAGGGTGGAGACCTCGCAGACAACCAGTGGCTTTGCCCTGGGGACAAATCTGTAGGGACAGGAGTGGGATCTCCCAGGTTCTTTCCTGAGCAGATGTCAGCAGCATTCAGCTCTCATGCACGTGTAGACAGACCCTGGGATAGTCCCATTGTACAGGTGGGGAACATCAAGGCTGCGGGGGGAGGAGGTCTTTGCTCAAGGTCAGGCAACTGATGATGGTAAGGACCTCCGGGGATTCCCAACTGCTCAGTCACAGCATTTGGTATGTTGACTTCAAGGGATTTGCTAAATGGGGGAACTAGACAGGAGCTCCCAGCAGCTGGGAGCTGGCCAGGCGCTCACAACCAAGACTTGGTGCCCTCCGGTTGCCTAGAAGGTCAGTCTTTGTGTTGAAGTGATCATGTCTCCGTAATCGTGTCTGATCGCTAAGAGAAACACGCACATGGTCCAAACCGCCAAAGAGACGATGTTCCCCACGCAGACTAACACGGGTGACATTATCCATACAAACGCTGGCTCCAGTCTCTCCAACCTCCCCATCTTCTAGACGTGACACCCAATCACAGAACGACCCCCGTCTCCTGACATCATCCAACCCAGAGCAAAGCCTTGCTGACTTTTTTTTTTAAATTTTTAACATTTATTTATTTTTGAGAGAGAGACAGAGACAGAGACAGAGATGAGCGGGGGAGGGGCAGAGAGAGACACACACAGAATCCGAAGCAGGCTCCAGGCTCCAAGCCGTCAGCACAGAGCCCGACGCGGGGTTCGAACCCACGAATGGTGAGATCATGACCTGAGCCCACGTCGGATGCTTAACCGACTGAGCCACCCAGGCGCCCCCCACCCCCACCTTTTTACCATTTTTTAAATGTACAAGTCAGTGGTGTTAACTCCATTCACGATTTGTGCAATTATCACCACTATCCATCTCTTGGGATTTTTCTATCATCCCAAACCGAAACTCTGTCCCCATTAAGCACTGACTCCCCATTCCCTACTCTTGCCAGCCCCTGGAATCTGCTTTCTGTCTCCAGGCCTATGGGGATATGCTTATATGGGTACAAGTATGTGCTTGAGTCCCTGACTTCAATTCTTTTGTGCATAAAAATCACTTTTCTTGGAACCTTCCCCCAGATCATCTCATACAAGCCCTCATCCTATATAGGTCCTCTCAAACATCCTCTTACTGAGATACCCCAGGGTTTCCATGGTGTGTGTCCCCGCTCCCTGCAATGGGATGCTAAACCCACATTAGCTCAACTCCTGGTGTCCTGATGGTCCTCAGCTGAGGGACATTGACTGCTATCATCAAGTCTGTTTCCAAAACCAGCCTACACCCCAAAAGCATGAGAAGGTCAGATTCTCTGTCCTCTTGTTACCGGACAGAGGACCCGTTCCAGACTCGGGTTCCACTGCTTGCTGCTAGGAAGCCAGTACTCAACACACAAGTGTTGGTGGGAAAGGAAAAGGTTGCCTTATTGAGGAAGCCAGTGACCTGGAAAGATGGTGGGATAATATCTCAAAGACCACTTTCCTCCGTCCAGGGGGAGCCGGAGGGTTTAAAGGGGAAGGTAAGGGGCGCTTGGGTGGCTCAGTTGGATAAGCGTCCAACTTCGGCTCAGGTCATGATCTCACAGCTCGTGAGTTTGAGCCCCGCGTCGGGCTCTGTGCTGACAGCTCGGGGCCCGGAGCCTGCTTCGGATTCTGGGTCTCCCTCTCTCTCTGCCCCTACCCCGCTCGCATTCTGTCTCTGTCTCTCTCAAAAATAAATAAACATTAAAAAAAAAATTTAAAGGGGAAGGTGAGGAAAATGGTGCAGCAGAAGCCTGCGGTCGACAGCGAATCATTTGTCCATGCAAGGCTTCCTGATTCTTCCAATAATCTGTCAATAATCAAGGCTCTCAGGTGTCTGCGAGGAAAGGCTAGTTCCGCAGCCCCAAACAAGCCCCATCCAGATACCTCCCTGCACCGGGAACCCATCACTGAGGACACCAGGGCTAGCGGTGGCTGTTTTCCAGTGTATCTTCTGGAAAGTCTGGTCCGTGGTGCCTCAAGGTCAGCGGTCTGCAGGATCTCGAGGGGAGTAGGTTAGTTCTGCTACAAACTACGGGGTGTAGGCAGCAAGCAAGAAGTTGGAAGCAAGTTAACCCTAATGACCAGTGTGAGGGGCCCCCAGGTGGCTCAGGTCATGATCTCACGGTTTGTGGGATCGAGCCCCCCATCGGGTTCTCTGCCGTCAGCGCAGAACCTGCTTTGGATTCTCTGTTCCCTCTCTCTCTCTGCCCCTCCCCCACTTGTGCTGTCCCTCAAAAACAAATAAACATTTAAAAAAAAAAGGAGAGGAAAAAGAAAGACCCACGTGAGCACCGTCACAGTGCCACCAGTACACCCAGGCACGACCCCTCTTCTCGATCTGGGCCAATCTCATCAACAAAATGGTACATTTAATTTCTATTAAAAATGAGAGAGAAGGCGACCTCTGGGCACATCTTAAAGACCAAGGACACTGCTAGAGGATCCCTCGTTGACTGCAGAGCCCTCGACTTGGTGACCCCTGTGTTCCCACCTGCCCAAGAAGGAGAAACAACGTCCAGTGAAGGCGGAATGTTGCCGGAAAGGAAGGAGCACGGGGGCGCACTGACGGTGTGATGGCACCGTGAGATGCTCGGGCCGTTCAGGAGAGCGAGGTCAACCTTGAACAACGAGATCCCTCTGCCACCTATGATTCGGTGCGCGATCGCCTAGTTAACCTTCGTCTAGCACTGATGATCATAAGAGGCCCCTCGCTGCCCGGGAACTGAGGCTTGTAAGCTGCGTGCTTCCCGGACTCGAGTCCTGAGCAGACCCCAGGCCAGCGAGGAGCTCAGCCTGAGGTCTAGATGCGGGTCTATGCAGCTGGGGGGGCGGGGGGGCTGGGCCCCTGTGACCCCAGCTCCTGAGTCCAGCACCTAAGGCAGCCCCAGCTCATGCATTCACAAAGACACGGGGGCAGCCATCCACCCGCTCCCCCATCGGCCTTCATCCCATAGGAAGACCGGCACGGACCCCGAGCCATCACCGGGGCCACGTGTCTGAGCGCCCGCCCCGTCCAGGACTTGGGGGGAGACTCGGAGAAGGGACCAGAGGCCGAGCGTGGTGTTGGGGGCCAGCGGGGAGGCTGCTGGACCGACCAGGCGGGAGAGGAGGGGGCTGGACAGGGAGGCGGGGGAGGGGCCCCCAGGACTGGGGGGAGGGGACGACCCCCGGGGCACTGGCTGGAGGGGCCCTTTCCTGGGCTGGGGACCCCCACAAGGGGCAATGCGGGGTTCCCTGGGCTAGAGCCCCCTGAGGGAGGGACCAAGGCTGTCTGGCCACTGAGGCCCCAGCCCCCAGGCCCCAGCCCAGGGCCTGGGTATCCAGAAGCTGCTCAGTAAGGAAAGGATTACTCCCTCCTGGGACTCCTCCGGGGGCGGGGCTGAGGGTGGGGAGAGCGGGAGAGTCCCGGGACCCTCAGGGTGTGTGCGGGTGGGCACGGCAGGCAGGTGGGATTTAAGGCCCCGGTGGGGTGGGCAGGGCCCCACACGCAGGCGGCGGACCAGCGGGCAGGATGCAGGAGCCAGGCTCCCCTGAGGGTGCGCCTGGGCCCGCGCCAGGGGCCGGGGCTGAGGCTGGGGAGGCCTCCCTCCGGGCCTCCAGAGGAGGCCCCCGGTGTTGGGGAGGGCGTCCCGCACCGGGCTGTGGGGACTTCGTGGGGCCGGGACAGAGGGCCTGGTGCACGGCCGCCCCCTGTGAGCAGCGTCAGGGTGGCTCTGGCCCTGGATGGGAGGGGCTGGGGGGCCAGGCGAGGTGGGAGCCCGCCTGCCTGGGGCAGCGGCCTGGCTGGGCCTGGGGAGCTCAGCCTGCCTGCCTTCCGCGGCCGCGGGTCCGGGAATCCCAAGACAGCCGTCACTGCGCCCATTTCAAAGGTGTGCCCGCTGAGGCCCCGACACAGGGCACAGAGACTTGGGCTGGACCGCGAGAGCCAGGGCCCGACCCCAGGGCGTCGGGTCCAGCTGCCGCCTCTCGTGCACAGCCGTGCCTCCCACCTGCTCGTCGGCGCCTGGCCCGGGCAGGGGGAGGGTCTTTGGGGGGCGGGGGGCCGTCTGGGGGGCTTGTCTGAGCCCGTTTCTCCTCGGGTCAGGCCCCCCATCAGCCCGAACGCTCCCGAGGCCCCGGAAGAAGCGCACCGTGTACCTCAAGGAGCAGCTGCAGGAGCTGGAGAGACACTTCTGGGCCAACCGGTACCCGAGCTACCGGGAACGCGTGGCCCTGGCAGCCGGGCTCAACCTGGACGAGCACCAAGTGCAGGTAGGACCCCCGCCCCCTCCGTCCACACTGGCCACGGGGTCCACTAGGAAGGTGGCACTCCTCCGGCCGGACCACCTGCCGTCTGTCCCGGGCTACAGGGCAGAAGACGCGCCAGAGGGTCCGAGGGCTCCCCTGGGTCACAGGGCTGGCGAGGGGCCCCCTGTGGGGACTCAGGGCCGGACCCCAGGCTCACGGCCACCCTGTGCTGCGCGAACCCGCCGACATGAGCCCGCCCAGACTGACGGCCCGAGAGCTCAGGGCCTCTGGGAAGGCGGGGGACCCTCTGGGGCAGGCCCCTTCCTGGCCCCCGGGGCTCACGGGTGTCCGAGCCCCGCCCCCACTGCCCCCTGCATCCTCGGGGGACCTTGAATTGGGCTCCGGGGGCCCTAGGGAGAGCTCTGCCGGCTGCCGTGTCTCCTGAGCCCTCCACACCTGGGACAGAGGCGGGGAGGTGCCCCTGCCTAGCCCGTTTACCCCTCCGCCTTGTCCCCTCGGTCCCTCCAGGTGTGGTTCAAGAACCGCCGGGCCAAGCACTCCAGGCTGCCTAAAGGGCGAGGTCGGGGAGCCAGCGCAGCGGCGCCCAGGGGCCGCGGAGCCGGCGTCCCCCAATGTGTCCCTGCCCCTCCCCCCGTCCTTGTTCCCGCCCGTGTCCCTGAGCACGCCCCGGTCGGGGTCCCTGTCCCTGCTGGCCCCGCGTTCCCTGGGGGCCCAGGCGCCTGTCACCCCGCTCCGCACAGCCCCCGGAGGATCCCCCCTGCGGCAGAGCCCGGCACCTGCAGCCTGAGCGCCGCCCCGCCGGCCTGGCAGGGCTCCCAGGGGTCCGTCCAGGCTGCACCAACCCCGGCCCCGGCCCAGGCTCCCGCCCCCTCCCGGCTTCAGGGATACTCAGGCTCAGACATCTGGCCAGACGCCGGCTGCGTGCTAGCTCCCAATTTCACAGCGGTCGTCTCCCCCCAAGACCCCTTGGAGGGATCCCCTTTCCCCTTGATGGCCCAGTCCCAGGAGGGAGAAGACCCCGCAGAGGACAGAGACTCGGACTCTGCTACTGAATTTATAGGCGAATCTGTCTCCGAAAAGCCCTGCAGTTCCCACGGGGCCAGAGGGGACTAGGGTGTCATCGGCTTGTGCGCCCATCGCGTCCACGTGGGTGCGGACCTGGCCGGCGGGGTCGGGCGGCACATGGGATCATCAGTCCTCCTGTCATCCCACCTGTGGAGGCGGCATCTTGTGGTCACTGTGTGGCCACCGAACATCGCGCGGCTCAGGGGTCCCCGCATTTAGGGCGCACGTGGGCGTTTCGGTGGGTTCCCAGGTCTGGCGTGGAACTCCTTGCTCCCAGCGTCTGTTTCGCGGATGCTCGGAGCGCTTGCTCTGCAGGCCTGGGGCAACCTCATTGGGAATTTAATCGAAATCGCATCAAATCCATAAATGGTTTGAGGACGAACCGACATCTTTCCAACAGGGGGCTTTCCAACCTGAGCATAGAACTCAACTCGTTCATTTGGTGGTTTACAAAGACGCTCCGTGAAATGTTATTTAACCGCAGAGGTCTCGGGTGCATCTTTCTGGAGGGTGATTTTGTAGCATTTTTTATCTTCACAGAGCCTGACTTTTCAGATGATATGTAAACACTTGTTTTTAAATCCGTTTGTCCTGTATGTAGAATTTACTGCTGTAGTTACTTTGTATCCAGGCACCTGGTTCGGTATTTTTAATCCTGATAATTTTCCAGGACTTTGTTTGTGGATTGATAATTTGGAAATTAATAAAGTTCATGGTCACCTTGGAAATGTTTTCCTGCAGAGCCGGCTGGTGTTATGCCCTTCTGTATACTGAAGCCCCCCCTCCCAACTCTCCCGGAGAAACCCCCTCACTCCTTCTTTCTGCCCCTGTCTCTTCCCCCTCCCTTCCACTTCTTCCTGCCCCCCCCGCCCCCTGTGGCCATCCTGGCCCCGGGGGTCTCCCCACAGCTGCTTCTCTGACCCCGTCCTGGTTCCATTTAGCAAATGCCCCAATCCTCTTAAGGCCAGACCAGCCTCGGCAGAGCAGAGAGGGAATTAGATCAGATTTGGGGGAGGGGTGCTCCTGTGTCAGGCCCTGGAGGGGAGTGTGGGGGTCGTGGAGACCCGGCCAGGATGTAGTGAAAACCCCTCCTTATCGGACACCGACACCCCAACCCAGTCGTCCCCAGACACAATGCAGGGAGAAATCTAACTTAGCGTCCATCCCAGCCCAGGGGGGAGCTGAGACTTCCTGAGAGTCCCTGAGGACTTCCCGAGGTGGGGCGAGGGATGGAGGGGTAGGAGGAGTCAGGTAAGATTCAGACTCACCCACCGGGCAGGGGGAGGGAGGCTGGTGTCCCCCGGAGCCACCGATTGGCAACCGGATGCATTTCATAACAATGGAGACAGGTTGCTTTTGCCCGGACCGGCTGTCCAGAAAGTGAGTGGATTAAGAAACACGGATCCCTCCCGTCTTTGCCTTGTCAATTCCCTTTTAGCTTTTATCTAAGCGGCCCCAGCAGCCCTGCCCCCTCTGAAACCAGCGAACTTTGTCACCCCCCAAGGAAGTTTTCCCAGGCTCTACACATTCCCAGGCTGTGTGCAGCACCATCCCCAGTGGAAGCATCTGGACTTTCCACTCAGCTAAGGAAGGAGAGGGGTGGGTGGTAACTTCTCAAAGGCGGGTCTTGGGACTTCCCTGTATCTATGTCCCCCAAGAAAGCACCAGAACAAGACTTTCTCTGTTTTCCTACCTGTTGCAAAAAAAAAAAAAAAAAAAAAAAGCACTGTTAATCACTCCAATATATGGCTAGTTGGGGCGTCTGGTGATTGAGTGTCCGACTTGAGCTTCTGTCTTTGGGTCAGGTACGATCTCACCGTTGGTGAGTTGGAGCCCTGCATCTGGCTGGCTGCACAGAGCCCGCTTCAGATCCTCTGTCCTGCCCCCCCTCGCCCCTCCCCTGCTTACTTTCCTTCTCAAAAATAAACATTAAAAATATTTGTTAGAATCAAAAAATGAAAAACCCTCCAACTATATGGCTAGTCAACACGGTTGATCTGTTGGGACCCATGGTGACCCCTAGGATCCCGAGTGATCCGTCTCTGGTGGTTTTCGTGGTGATCCTCACAGGGCCGTGGGTATTTGTGGCAAGGTAAGAACCTACTGTGTGTCTTACCCTGGAGAAGGTGAGACTTTTAGATTGAGCCGCAGCGTATGTAGGAAGAGAACTCAGGATGTATGAGAAGAGTTCACTGTTTGTACCTTCCACAAATGGGTTGCGTTTAAGAGACTTCATTCTGTCCCTAGAGGTGGTGCAGGTAGACGGGTGTTTCTCTTGTGGGGACTGGAGGGAAGGGAGAAGGAAACCTGGCAAGATCTGGAAGGAGGGGGCCATTTGCCAGAAGGGACAGACGGGGGCTGGGGGAGGTCTGCATCAGCGGGCAAAGGGGTAACCCGGTTTGAGATATCCGGGAAAACGGCGCGGGATATAGTCAGCCCCAGAGACACAAGACGCCCCATTGTCCTGGACGAGCAAAGTGTGGGAAAGATGCAAAGAGCACAGCCACTGTCCGGGGGTCTGGAGGAATGATCGCCAATGTCTAGTCTCGGCTTCCACGGAGCTCCATTTCTCGGATGAAAAGACAAGGAATCGGAGAAAAGAGAAGAGGGAACCCATTTCCCAGAGGGGACAAACTGAGTCTCCGAGCGGTGCTGAGGATGAGACACTGCTTGAGTCGGACACAGTCGTCACCTGAGACCCGGGTGTGCTGGCTCCTTGTCCCAAGTGATGCTCATGCTTTGGGAACCACTGTTCGAAATCGTGGCTCTCCAACGTTGCCACCCATTTAGGGCCGCCTGGGACTTTTAATGTTCCCATACCCCCCGCCAATTAAGCAGTGTCTCTAGGGGTGGGACCCGGGTGCCCCTATATTTTAAAGCTCTCAGGGGAGAGGCGCCTGGGTGGCTCAGTCAGTTAAGCATCTGACTCTTGGTTTTGGCTCAGGTCATGATCTCATGGTTCGTGAGTTCAAGCCTCACTTCGGGCTCTGTGCTGTCAGTGCGGAGCCTGCTTGGGGTTCTCTCTCTCTCTCCCTCTCTCTCTGCCCCTGTCCTGTTCATCCCCCTGCCTCTCAAAATCAATAAACTTAAAAAAAAAAAAGGTCTCAGGGGATTCTCATGTGCACAGCTTGAGATCTGTTCTCAGTCAAGTCCCTGCCCAGTAAATGGACTCAGGGAGTTGAAATATTGCTGTTATTATTAAGACCATACCAGACTTTATTTCACTAAATGAAAATTCAAAGTGGCTATATCTGGGGCGCCTGGGTGGCTCAGTTGGTTAAGTGTCTGACTTCAGTTCAAGTCACAACCTCACGGTTTGTGGGTTCAAGCCCCGTGTCAGGCTCTATGCTGACAGCTGGGAGCCTGGAGCCTGCCTCAAATTCTGTCTCTCTCTCTCTCTCTCTCTCTCTGCCCTTCCCTCGCTGATGTGCTCTCTCTCAAAACTAGACATTAAAAAAAATTAAAAACAAAGCAGAATGGCTGTATCTGACTGTCCCTTTTGCTAAAATAAAAAAAAAAAATCAAGTGCCACAAAAATAAAGCTTTTTTCATGGTTGTTGTTTTTATAGTAAATGAACACAGTATCCGATTTTGCTTGGAATTTTTTTTTTTTAGTTAAAACCATTTTTTTTTAACTCTTCACCTGAAATTCCTCGAAATAAAATGCCTAACAGGAAATAACTCTAAAGGAGACCAGCTTTGAAGTCGTTGTTACGGTAAACCACAGGCGGAGAGACACAGGTCAAGTCAAACATGAGGTTCACTCGGGGGCGCCCTGGGGGACGGAGAGAAACGGGGTGAGCCCATACCTGTTGCGATGCCTGGAGGCCACCAGGGGGCACCCCCACACCACCGCTTCCGAGTTGGACCTTGGGTTGGGACCTTGGGAGAGACGCACCACGTTCAATGGGAGAAAAGCCAGAGGTAACATAATGTCGTATTTGTTTCCATTAGTATGATTTAAAGCTAAAACCACACCGCTAGGAAATACTGATGTGGCAAGGATTTGGAACCATGGCTGGTGGGAACTTAAATCTGCTTTGCAAAACTGTGGACACACATCTTAGGGTCTGGCGATTCCAGCCCTCAGGTGTATACGCCACAGATACGTTCTCCAGGAGATGTGGAAAAAGATACAGGCAAAGGTGCGTTAAGAATTATAAACCTGGGGCACCACCTCCTGGGTGGCTCAGTCGGTTAAGCGTCCTCCTCTTGGTTTTGACTCAGGTCATGAGCTCATGGTTTGTGAGCCCAGGCCCCGCATCAGGCTCTGCGCTGGCAGCTCAGAGCCTGCTTGGGATTCTCTTTCTCCCCCCACCTCTCTCTGCTCCTCCCCCACTCGTGCTCCCCCCCCCCCCGCGCCCTGAAAAATAAACTTAAAAACCATACATACAAGAAAAAGAATTGCAAACCTAAACGAGAAGCTCCCCAAATGCCCGTCAGCAAGATAATGGATTAAATAAGTTGTGGTACATGCACCCAGTGAGATACTGTGCGTGAGCTGGAACCTCAGGAACGTGGTGATGAGCAAAGGGGGCCAGGCACAAAATGTTGCTTTGCCACTGAACTTCCGGAGAGCACAAAACTTGAGAACAGGCTGCCCGCTTTCCAGAGTGACTTACAATGTTGCGTTTCTGCCAGTGCTATGGGCTGAAGTTTGCGCCTCTTTCAAATGCTTATGTGGGGAAAACCTAATGCCCACAGTGATGGGATTAGGAGGTGGGGCCTCTGGGAGGTGATGGGGTCTGGAGGGTGAAGGATTATGAATGGGCCCTTAGGAAACAGGCCCCAGAGAACTAGCTTCCCCTCTTCTGCCCTGTTCAGAGGCAAGCAGAAATCTGCCGCTGCGAAGGCGGCCCTAACCTGATCATGCTGGCGCCCTGATCTCAGACTTCCGCTCTCCATCTTAGACTTCCGGTGTCAATCTCAGACTTCCGGTCTCCAGCACCGTGAGAAATAAATTTCTGTTTATAAGCCACCGCCGTGTATGGGTCTATGGTGGGTTTTTTTTTTTTTTTAATGTTTATTCCTTTTTGATAGAGTGTGAGCGGGGGAGGGGCAGAGAGAGAGGGAGACACAGACTCCAAAGGAGGCTCCAGGCTCTGAGCCATCAGCACAGAGCCTGATGCGGGGCTCAAACTCGTGAGATTACGACCTGAGCCACAGTCGGTCGCTCAACCGACTGAGCCACCCAGGCACCCGTGAAATGTTTTAGAGGTAGACAGAGGTGATGGTTGCACAACATCGTGATGGTGCTCAATGCCACTGAATTGTTCACGTTACAATGGGGGAATCTATGTCACAAATTTTACCTCAAAACGTTGCAAGTGTATGTTATACTTTAATTGAAAAATTGTATGAGAGGAAGCTTGAGTCTGAGAATTTACCTAATTTGCCAAAGCTTCTACAATTAGCAGTTCACCAGGGTCTTGATTTGAATGCCAGCTCTTCCCCACAAATGTCCTACTGGTTCCCCACCCCAGCACGGTCAGCGTGGTGCTGATTGCCATTGAGCGTTGACCGAGACTTTTTTCCCAACAAAAGGAGTCATCCACATGGAACAGACATCAAATCTTTATTGGTCACAACGATCCGGGAAAGGATATATTTTGAGAGGCAGTGGATGAAGCCTATAACTTCTGTGCCTTCAAGGACCAAGACTTATCTAAAGACTGTGGGAAAAAAACCAAAAAACAAAAACCCAGAGGTTAGGAGTGTATCACAGTCTGTCAGTCTCCAAGACAAGATCATTGGTTTCCTCTCGGATTGGAGATCTGGTCTACCCCTAGAAGCGAAATAGCATGAGTAGGTGGAACAGGATGGAGGAACGTTGCGGATTGGTAGCCTTAGGAGAGTTGAAGGCTTTCTCTCTCACTCTCAAATTCAATGGGCCACTATTGGCCATTTTGATTTCTTGCTTATTTAACACAAGTCACATAGTCTGTTATTCGAAGAAAATATTAAATCGATAATTTTCAGCGTTCAGAAAGTTAAAAATGGGCAGTCGAATAATGTTGACGGAGGATAATTTGGAATAACCTAATGTGTAAAACACATACTTGAGATGTACATATCCTTTGACCCAGTGATTCTACTCCACTATTCTAATAACAATAATTTTAAAAAGCCAGCCCTTACTCACTTAAAAATCAATGTAGAAGGTACCCATAAAAGACGAGCAAATTATACTTAATTATTTTGTAAAGGTTATTTATTTATTTTGAGAGAGAGAGAGGGAGCACTTGAGAGTGTGAATGGGGGAGGGTCAGGGAAAGAGGGAGAGAGAGAGCCCCAAGCAGGCTCCATGTTGGCAGCACAGAGCCCAACATGGGGCTCGATCTCACCACCATGAGATCATGACCTGAGCCGAAATCAAGAGTTGGATGCTTAACCGACTGAGCCACCCAGGCGCCCCTCTGTGTTCTCCTTAAAAAAAAATTGTTTTTTAATGTTTATTCTTTGAGAGAGAGAGAGCATGAACAGGGAAGGGGAGGAGAGAGGGAGACACAGAATCTGAAGCAAGCTCCAGGGTCGGAGCTGTCAGTATAGAGGCTGACGTGGGTCTTGAACTCAAGAACCACGAGATCATGACCTGAGCCGAAGTTGGACGCTCAACTGACTGAGCCACCCAGCCGCCCCAACCTGTTCTCCTTTAATCTGTTAGTGCCAGAGAACCCTCCGTCCCACTCATCCTGCATATTTTTTTTTTACCTACTTGTAATTAATATTATTTTACTTGGCCATGCACTCCATCTGAAATCTCTTTTTATATAAAAAAAAATTGGAAAGTAAGGGAAGGAGGGAACAAAGGAAAGACGGAGAAGAAAGAGAAATGGATGGAAAATACAAACACCCTCACTCTGTTGGGTCGTTGTTCCCAGTGCTTTGTACAATCCAAGTGATTTGACCTCCCTGCTTTCATAACCCCCTGCTAGGTTAAGTCCAACGAGTATGCCCATCTCCATAACCACTGTGATTGGTAACGAATGGTTCTCCATTAAATGCACATTTGGTAAAATAAGAAAGCAGCCTGCACAGTGCTAACTTTACCTCTTGCTGTCTTACTCTGACTTTTCCTTGATTTTTAATCAATTAATTCTATTACTGTAAAGTCAGTTATTTTTGTTAGCTGTCTTAAACTTTCTGGACCACGGCAGTAAAAAAGAAAAGAAGGAGGGAGAAAAGAAGTGGGGGGAGAGAGAGAGAGAGATGAAACACCTGTTTCTGAGAACCCAACCTGTTATAGTCCCGGGAGTGGTCTCACAAAGCAGGTGTTAAATTAAGATGGGGATTTGGAGCCAGATCACTCCTAGCCCGGGATGCCAAGGGGACCCCCATCATTCCTTGGGGGTGAACAACATGTAGCCTCTGGTGCAAGGTGGTGGTCCGATTGTTAAAGTTCTCACTGGAGTTGAATTGGGATCGTATCCCAGTGGAGGGGCATACACTAGCTGGTACATTGTGCCAGGAACTTGGAAAGACCCAGGAAGCAGCAATTATACAAACAATGGAATTGGATTGCTGTAGTACAACACTACTGATGTCCTATTATAAAGTCACCAAAAGCTGCGAGTGAGTAACAGGCAATTAAAAGCCAAGTGTGGAAACCACAGAGCCCTCCTGGCATCTTACCAAGAAGTGAAGCTATCGACGAACCTAGGAATTAAAAACTATTGGCCTAGCTCCCGAGAAGGTTCAAGGATCAGCAAAGTCGGTTGGGGGAAACAGCAGGATCTGTTGTGTGTATAGCACACAGCCACAACCCACACAGTTGCTGTGCGTGGGTCCTGAACAGGGCTGTGACTTTTCTGGAAGCCCAACAAGAAACGTCAACCCAATCACTTACAAGCGTGACAACGTGGATAGGGAAAGAGTGATCGCTCAGCTTAGATTCCAATGGAGTGCCCCACATGGGTCTCCATCTGTGAGTCACTGGTGTTGTGGACAATGACCCCAAAGACAATTCCAAATTAATGGTTGTACACGTTTTGATAAAACCACGGAGCTGTGGGGTAGAAACGAATGCCGACTTTGGCCACCACGGAGTCCGGGCTAGGTTTGGGGCTTTATCTCTTACTAGTTGTTGGCTTGGGTGCCCAGGCTCTCAATGCCTGTTTCCACAACCATGAAATGGCAATTTTGATGGGGAAAGCTCATACCTGAGCGTATTGTAGGGGCTCATTTGATGGGACCAGTTAATAAGTGGTCTCTGCACAAAACTTCATTGAGATGATAGGATTTGACTCTGTGTTTGGGTATAATTTAGCTGTTTAAGCCTTGGTTTCCTGGTTTCTCTGTGGGCCTAATGACACCTGTAATCACTCCTTGAGATCATTGCAAAGGTTAACTGAGATACTATTGGACACTCGATAAAACTCTCAGTGTAATTCAAGAGCACAGAGATGGGTGAACTCTTGGAGGTCTGTTGACCAGGCTTTTCTTCTCCCTGTGTCTTCTTTTCCATGGAAACCAGCCTCATTTCTTTATCCTCATGGGATGAAGGACAGATCGTTCAATCCAGGGGCCAGCAAGCTAGAGCTCAGAGGCCAAATCCAACCTGTCATCTGTTTTTATGACCTGTGAGCTATTGGTTTTCTTATTGTTAAGTGGTTGACTGAAAACAAATGTCAAAAGGCGACTGATATTTTGTGACACCTGAAAATTACACGAGCTTCAAATTCCAGGGTCTATAAATAAAGTTTTATCAGCATACAGCTAAGTTCAGTTGTTTTTTTTTTAATTGCCTGTGGCTGCTTTTGTGATACTTGGCAGAGTTGAGTATGTGAGAGACCGTAAGACCTGTGAAATCTAAAAAGTCTAAAATCCTTACGAATGGGCCCTTCACAGGAAGCGTTTGCTGACCCCCAATCTAAGCCATCACTGGAAAATGTAGACCCCAAGCTTCCCTTTTCATTAATCTAGAAGGTTCCCCACTTTCAGAGATCCCTCACCCCCACTCCTCCTTCTGCAGCCAACTTACTTGTGAGGAGAGCATTGCTTCCATTTTCCATCTTGGTTATAATTTTTCGTCAGTGAGCACCAGCTCCGATTCAAAATATAGCCCTCCTTGGTGCATTTGTGGAAGAGTTTTTTTCCGAAGAGGAAGGGGAAGGTGCATTTGGGGGGGTCTGCAGACAAAGGAAGGAGCGGGAGGGGACATACAAACATGGCAAGTTTTATCATCAATCATTGCTAACCTCCCCACTCATGCTTTTTCTACCGCCCTGAACTGTTTTCAGAGTGGTCGACACATGTAGGACAGTCCAGATTTGGACTCAGATTTATCCCAAACACCAGAAGCCACACACTCTGCTACCGTGGGTCGCTTCGCGGGTTCTAGGCATCCAAGACAGCCCGTATGGTGGCGCTCACTCACCTTGCCCGGTGCAGTACCGCCATCTGCCTTGGAATTTCCTGTCGAGAGAACACCAGGCATAATCGCTGTGGATGGAAATGCAGTTGTAGTGGATGACGTCACCATAAATAAATGGAAAGACACAGGTACTGTTAACAAACCCTGGAAGAGAGGAAACACGCTAGGTGTGGGGGGCGAGCTTGCAAAGGAAATTGGCCTTCTTAACATCTGTCCCACCTCTCCACACGGCACTTGCCCACCTACCGCCCTGTGTCCACATGTGGTTGGGCTCGCGATCTGCCTTCCCCGGGTGTGACACAAAATATAGGTGACCAGAGGTCCCACACCCCATCTCCTAAGCCGAAATTCTGGAGCCTTTCTTTCCTCTCTCCTATAAAAGTGAATCTCTTAGCCCGAGTATCTCTCAAAACTATCCGCTTCCCTCTGCACCTTTGTCATCCCCTAGATTTGCACTTTGCCCTTGACTATGACAAAAGCATATTTCTGGATGCCTCCTCCAACCTATTTGTTCTGTCCGTTCTCCACACAGCAGGGAGAATATTCCTTCTCAAATACTAGCCTGCCCCTGCCCCTAACCTATTAATATCCCACTGCTCTTGGATGAGAAGCAGCACTGAAAAGGCTTATGGTTCTTCTTGGGCTTGGACCGCAAGTCTCGCCTTGGACCCCCCCTTCCAGTGTCCACTCTTGCGCCAGCCTTGTTAGGTGTCTCGAATGTGTGGCCATCTTTCTCATCTTGGGGACTTACTGACATGATTTCCTCTGCTTGCCAGCAATGCCACACATGCTTTGCTTAATGACTCTCCTGTTAGGTTCCGCCTAGATGTGAATCTCCATGGAACTTTCTTGAACATGCAGACTGTGCTAGATCCAGTTATGTTGCACGTTCTTACAGGTTCCCATTTCTTCTAATTATTTAATGCATAATGACTTGCTCAGAGTCTTTCTCATTTGCCAGAAATGACCCCATGTATCTTGTTCGATGCTAGACCCATGATGTCCACTGACAGGGACTGGCACATAATAGAGACTTAACAAGAAAATATTGCTTGGCCCTTCATAAGTCTGAAGTAATTTTGATACAAAATTCACTTATCTTTATTATTTAGAAGTTATTTATTGATATATGTTATTTACATTTATTATTGAATACTATGATCATATTTATTAACAATTATGTTAGCACTTGTATTATTTTATTTAACTATATTATTTGTCATTATGATATTCATTGTGTGATTATTTATTTATTTAGAGAGAGAGAGAGTGAGAGAGAGAGTGAGCAGGGGAGGGGCAGAGAGAGAGAGGGAGAGAGAGAGAGAGAGAGAGAGCATCCCAAGCAGGCCCAACACAGAGCCTGACACGGAGCTCGAAACCACAGACTGTGAGACCATGACTTGAGCCAAAACCAAGAGTCGGGCGTTTACCCAACTCAGCCACCCAGGCATCCCTAGTATTTAATATTTTCAATTATTTAGCAATTTTTATTACTTAGCATTCGTTATGATGTTGATTATTAATTCATTGTTGTTATTATTATGTATTTACATAAGATAGCTTACTCTCTGCTGGGCATATTGTGCACAGTTTACAAACACTAATGCATTTAATGATATTCCCACATCAGTCTGAAAGAGCAGACCTAGGCCGGCTGACTAGTGACTATGTCCCCGTCATGGCTACAGAAAGAAGTTCCCGCTCAAACCTCAGACCACGCATCCTCCCCTTGAGTAACTTATGTTTTCTAAGAAAGCAGGCTACCGATTGATGCATTCTTCCGAAGTCTGAGGTGGGAGGAAGGGGAGTATGAGAGGTGTGGAAAGTGTGAGTAGAAGAGAGAGGGCTTCTCTCAGGTAGGGGCCAGAGGCAGGAGCCCTCAACCCTGTCCAGGCTTAGAATGACCTGGGAGTATTTTAATAACTGACCCCTCCCCAAACCAATTAAATCAGAGTCTCTGGGGATGGTGTTTGATGCTAGGTATTTATATAGCACAGCAAGGCTGACAGCCAATGGTTAATAGGTGACCAGTGAGAAACGTTCTGTATACACTGAGGCCAAACATGTTAGAGACCCTCAGACACAGTGGTTCTTAAACTTCAGGTGCATCAGAATCTCCTGGAAGACTTGTTCAAACACAGATTGCTGAGCCCCACCCCCAGAGTTTCTGATTCAGTAGGTCTGTGACCACCAGGCCCAACATTTGCATTTTTAACAAGTTCCAGGTGACGCTGATAATTGCTGATCTGGGACCACACCTTGGCAGCCATTGTTCTATACTTCCCCAGCCAATCTGCTGAGGCCACGACCCTCCCCCAGCCAATCAGCTAAGGCCATGATCCCTATAAAACCTTTGTGCTTTTGCAACCCACTCTCTCCTGTATCTCACCGCAGCGTTGGTGCAGATAGGGGATTGAGCTCGAGCTAGCTCGAATAAAGGCTCTTTGCTTTTGCATCAAACTCAGCTCCCTGGTGGTCTTTGGGGATCACGAATTCTGGGCATAACAAGTCCAGTGAACTGGGTTCTGTCATTAGGCTCCTGCTACAGTCAGGTTAGCTTTGGTCCTCAGCATGCAATCTGTACACACAGAGACCCTGCTGCCCACTGCTCTGAGAATAACTTCCTTCTGACCCCAAAGCCAAGAGAGCTGAAGGGTCACATTTTCCAGCATATACTCCAGGCCATGTTGGTTCAACCCCCAAACAAGTGGTTGGCGATTGAACTAGTTAGAAACAACAACAACAACAGCAACAACAACAACAACATTTTGGGACTAAAATTTCCCTTTCATTGGCTTGACTAGCCTGCGAAATGCTCCCACATCTCCATTTCTCTCCCAAAGCCCCCACTTTCATGAGGGCTGTAGGTTGAGATTGAAATTGAAAAATGCAGTTATCCACATGCAGAAATGACCCAACTCTTCCAAGAATTGAGACACTGTGGCAACGTTATCAATGGTGAGCACGTATGAGTTCTATGATTAACTTTCTAACTTAAAAACCAGGGGCAAAAGATCACATGTAGGATTCCATTGATATGAAATGTCTAGAAAACGCCAATGTATAGGGGCGCCTGGGTGGCGCAGTCGGTTAAGCGTCCGACTTCAGCCAGGTCACGATCTCACGGTCCGTGAGTTCGAGCCCCGTGTCAGGCTCTGGGCTGATGGCTCAGAGCCTGGAGCCTGTTTCCGATTCTGTGTCTCCCTCTCTCTCTGCCCCTCCCCCGTTCATGCTCTGTCTCTCTCTGTCCCAAAAATAAATAAACGTTGAAAAAAAAAAAAAAAGAAAATACCAATGTATAGACATGGAAAGTAGACTAGTGGTTGCCTGTCCCTGGGGATCAGAATGGATATAGCAAATGGATACAAGAAATCTTCCTAGAGTAATGAAAATGTCCTAGAACTGGGTTGTGGTAATGTTTATACTCCTCTGTCAACTTAATAAAAATCATCGAAGGGTACACTTAAACTGGGGTGAATTTTATGATATGTAGGTTATGCCTCTACACGAAAATAAACAAGAGAACCCACAAATGCTGGCGTTAGTTCCAATATAGAAGAGAGTTCTTTTCTGAAAGGGTGGGAGGAAATCTTGGGGGGTAGACTGAACCAGATCTTGAGATATATGATTTGGCTGTCATGGCCAGGGAGAGCCTTTTGTGCAAAAGAACAGCAAAAGAACTATTGAGGAAGGCACCTGTTGGGATGAGCACTGGGTGTTGTATGGAAACCAATTTGACAATAAATTTCATATTAAAAAAAAATTTAAAAATTAAAAAAAGAAAGAGCAAAATGGCGGGAAGTGTGAGGAACTTCAGGAATATGATATTGTTTCATGGGTGTGGCTAACATTTGAGATGTTGACAAATAAAGACGTGTCTACCCACCTTGAATCGGATAATGCAAACGGGAAATAAATTCTGAAAGAGAAAAAAATGGGTAAAATTTAGACCACCTCCTAAAATACTCCATTCCTACACTAATGACTGTTAAAAGTATCTTGAGGGAAAAAAAAGGCGGGGGGGCGGGGGGCGGTGCCTGGGTGGCTCAGTCAGTTGAGCGTCAGACTTCAGCTCGGGTCATGATTTCACAGTCTGTGGGTTCGAACCCCGTGTAGGGCTCAGTGCTGACAGCTCGGAGCCTGGAGCCTGCTTTGGATTCTGTGTCTCCCTCTCTTTCTGCCTCTCCCCCACTCGTGTTCTGTCTCTCTCAAAAATAAACAAATGTAAAAGAAAAAAGTATCTTGAAGTACATCTAGCCAACTGTCCTCATGTCACAGAAAAACCCATGCCATCACATTTTGGATGCCTTACAATCACTTCTGATGGGAGCAGGCTGTCTCACATCTACCCAAGAAAGTCATGTATGAGCCCCGACTCTTTCCAAGGTCTTTCTTGGAGCAAGTTCAAGTAAATCTAGTATCACTCAACTTCCACAGATTAACCAAGGGGATTAACCAATGGGAATGAAATTCCACAAGTCTGAAGGCCGGAGGGAATCTGCTAGCTTTTGCCCACGTGTCAACATTTCAGGAAAACAACCTGTGTGTTCAGTGCAGGCTTGGTAGTGATTTTGTTTTGTTGTGTTTCACTCCTTTGAAAATTTTGCTCTTGTATCAGCTCTGAGCCTGTTCTAGGGAGTGTGGGTCCCAGGAGCACCACCACCATAAAAGCCAGGTTAGACGTCATTAAAGGCTAGAAGGGAAATACGAAGGCTTGTTAACCAATAACATCGGCTGATGTCTAATGCTCCGTTGCTATGTTAGGAGAGGTTATAATATGGAGCTCTCTCTTTCTCGCCATTCCCCCCCCAAATTTACTGATGAGAAAACAGGAACAGAGAATCATGTGACCACCAACTGGTGGGAACCAGGTCCAAACTCCGAGAAATCTGACTTCGGAGGCTGTGTTCTGAACGTGCCATTATCTTGGGATCGTCACTTCCCTCTGCGAGTGACTTACCCCACGAGGCCCACTTTATTTCTGATACAACGATGCTAATTCGTGGGTTTGAGTGAGGCTCTGAATCGGGAGCCACTGTGTGGTGCATCTGGCATCCGGGGTAGGGGATCGCGGCTCTGCTCTTCAGAAAGCAGGCAATAAGATGTCAACATTTTTGAGGGCGTGGGTTAAACAAATGGCTATTGGGGTGGCCTTTTAGGCACCCACTTTTCTACTTAGTGCCTTATGCCATTTATCTCACTGACACTGATGCTTACAGTGATCCTATGAGGTTGGGATTATTATATATTATATTTATTGGCTATCTATTGACGACGACCTCCATTTTGTAGATACGAGAAATGGAGGCTAAGAGAGGGAAATCACTTCCGAAGCCGCAAAAGTAAACAGTTCTGGTACTCAGGCTCCAGAAACTGAGCCTCTAAAATGATCCTGCCTCTGGGGGGGCCACTATTTCTGACCCCTGAAACCCTTTTAGGAGCTGCCACAAAGCTGCCCCCCACTCCGCGAGTGCTCTTGGTGAGTTAGGAAAATTGTGGGATAAAAAGACGGGTGCCGACATTTCGTTACAAATGCCAGCTGCCGCTGGGTGAGTTTTCTGCTTCGTCCATCACCGTGCTCCTGGCTTTGCCAACGTGGTGGCCGATGTTCACCCACCTCTCCTCTCCGCTGTCTGTAATCCCCCAGCCTTCTCATTTTACAGGTGAGAGAGCAGAGGGACAGTTTCACCCAAACATTGTCCACAGTCAAGAAGGGTTGCAGTCCGGGCTCACGTCCAGCTCAGTCTGTGTCCAGGGAACAGACTATTTCTTTCAGACCCTGGTGCCCCCAGAAATGGCTTTGCCCATTCTCATCCACTGATTCTGCCGAACACGATGAAGTCCTTACAGATCTGCTGTCATGGTGCTTTAGGTCACTGTCACATCTAACTCCGGCCAAACATTACTATTTTTACCATTTGATAAATGTTTTTGACCCCTCCTACCTCCCCCTTCCCCCTCCGCCTCCTCCTCCTCTCCCTGCAGCTCATGAGAAACCACCACTGACACTGACTGAAGGCCTGCAGTGTAGCCACCATGTTCTAAGAAAGGGAAAGGTGTTCTAAGAAAGGGAAAGGTGTTCTAAGCCACCATGTTCTAAGGAAGGGAAAACACAATTGAAAACCTGAACACCTGCCCCCGACCCCCCTGGCTAAGCCATGTCACTCTCCTGCTGGACACGACCAGCTCCCAGAGTCACGACCTCAGACAGGCTTATTCTGGGATCTTGGGACAGTGAGATAAAGCAAGACCGCTGTGGAATTTCATGTAAGCACCGGCAAAATCAAGGCCACTGTGCCACAGGTTACCAATTCCGCCTCCCCCTTGGCTCAAATGGCTGTGGCTTTTTTAAGTTTACTTATTTATTTTGACACAGAGAGAGAGAGAGAGAAAGAGAGAGAAAGAGAGAGAGAATCCCAAGCAGGCTCCACGCTGTCATCGTGGAGCCCGAGGCGGGGCTGGAACCCACGAACTGTGGGATTGTGACCTGAGCCGATATCAAGAGTGGGGCGCTCACCCGACTGAGCCGGCCAGGCGCCCTGTGGGTGCTGCTTCTCGTCCCACTATGCCTTCCTCCTCCTTCTGGTCTGCCTCCCCCACAGAGGGGGTTGTGGACACCCGGGCACCGAGTCCCCCTCCCCTCCCTGGCGGCATGCAAAGGCGTTGTCTCTGGGTTCTCTGACCCAGCTCCCCCAAGTCTCCCAACCAGACCCCAAACCCTGGAGTGGGTTCCAGCTGGGTGGCTCAGTCAGTGGAGCATCTGCCTCTTAGGGGAATTGGGCTCCCTGCTGAGTGTGGAGCCGGCTGAAGATTCCCTCTCTCTCTCCTTCTACCCCTCCCCTCTGCTCACTCTCTCTCTCTCTCAAATAAAATAAAAAAAAATTAATGTTGAAAAAATAAGTGCCCTCTTTCTCTTCTTTCCGCCTTTTTTTTTTTTTTAAAGAAAATCGTGGTAAGGACACTCTGCAATACATCTGCCTTCTGAACCCAAGTTTAAGTGCACAAGACAGGACGGCCCCCTGCAGGGAGAAGGCCCCCTTCCTGCACGACTGAAGCTTTGCCCCTGCTGAACAGTGAGTCTCCTCCCTCGCCTCCTCACCGTCCCCCTCCTGGCCCACAACCTGCCTCCTCCCGGGTCTCCCCTTCCTGCCGTGACCCCACTCCCCTCCGTCACCCACCTGGCCATCTCACCTGCTTTCAGCGCACTCATACAGACGGCCAGGGACAGCCAGCTCGCTAGAGTTTTCATCACCGCCGGTGACCCGCACACAGCCTGTCCCCCCCCAGTGAATGACACCTCTGATTTATACTCTCTGTTCCCGCTCCGCCCATGCGAGCTGCTCTCCTGGGGCACGAACTGGTTCCACAGCAGGCTCTCCCGTGCCCTAAATCGCAGGGTGCATAGAAGCATCAGGAACATCCATCCAAGAATGCACTGCAGCAGCGTTCCCAAAATGTGCTCCCTGCACGGGGTTCCTCCACCCCCCTCACCTGCACCTGAGTCAGAAATGCAAATCTTAAAGGACCTGAATGTGAGACAGGAAACCATCAAAACCCTAGAAGAGAAAGCAGGAAAAGACCTGTCTGACCTCAGCCGCAGCAGTTTCTTACTTGACACATCCCCAAAGGCAAGGGAATTAAAAGCAAAAATGAACTACTGGGACCTTATGAAGGTAAAAAGCTTCTGCACAGCAAAGGAAACAACCAACAAAACTAAAAGGCCAACAACGGAATGGGAAAAGATATTTGCAAATGACATATCGGACAAAGGGCTAGTATCCAAAATCTATAAAGAGCTCACCAAACTCCACACCCGAAAAACAAATAACCCAGTGAAGAAATGGGCAGAAAACATGAATAGACACTTCTCTAAAGAAGACATCCGGATGGCTAACAGGCACATGAAAAGATGTTCAACGTCGCTCCTCATCAGGGAAATACAAATCAAAACCACACTCAGATATCACCTCACGTCAGTCAGAGTGGCCAAAATGAACAAATCAGGAGACTATAGGTGCTGGAGAGGATGTGGAGAAACGGGAACCCTCTTGCACTGTTGGTGGGAATGCAAATTGGTGCAGCCACTTGGAAAACAGTGTGAAGGTTCCTAAAAAAATTAAAAATAGACCTACCCTATGACCCAGCAGTAGCACTGCTAGGAATTTACCCAAGGGATACAGGAGTACTGATGCATAGGGGAGCTTGTACCCCAATGTTTATAGCAGCACTCTCAACAATGGCCAAATTATGGAAAGAGCCTAAATGTCCATCAACTGATGAATGGGTAAAGAAATTGTGGTTTATATACACAATGGAGTACTACGTGGCAATGAGAAAGAATGAAATATGGCCCTTTGTAGCAACGTGGATGGAACTGGAGAGTGTGATGCTAAGTGAAATAAGCCATACAGAGAAAGACAGATACCATATGGTTTCACTCTTATGTGGATCCTGAGAAACTCAACAGGAACCCATGGGGGAGGGGAAGGAAAAAAAAAAAAGAGGTTAGAGTGGGAGAGAGCCAAAGCATAAGAGACTGTTAAAAACTGAGAACAAACTGAGGGTTGATGGAGGGTGGGAGGGAGGGGAGGGTGGGTGATGGGTATCGAGGAGGGCACCTTTTGGGATGAGCACTGGGTGTTGTATGGAAACCAATTTGACAATAAATTTCATATATTGAAAAAAAATAAACATTTTTTAAAAAGCTTAAAAAAAAAGAGAAATGCAAATCCTTAGGGACGCCTTGGGGGGCTCAGTCTGCTGAGCTTCTGACTTGGGCTCCGGTCATGATCTCACAGTTCACCAGTTCGAGCCTGGAGAGGGATTCTGTGCTGACCGCTCAGAGCCTGGAGCCTGTTTCCGATTCTGTGACTCCCTTTCTGTCTCTGCCCCTCTGCTGCTCACGCTCTCTCTCTGTCTCTCAGAAAAATAAATAAATGTTAAAAAAAATTTTTTTAAAAAGAAAAAAAAAAAAGAAATTGAATCCTGGAGCCTACTTCAGATTCTGTGACTCCCTCTCTCTCTCTGCCCCTACCCTGCTCACACTCTCTCTCTCTCTCTCAAAAATAAATAAACCTTAAAAAAAATTTAAAAAAAAATTCTTAACCCCCACACAAGACCCACTGAAACTCTGGAGATGGGACCAGCCCCCTGCGTTGTAACCAGCCTTCCAGGTGATCAGATGTCCCCTGAAGTTTGAGAACCCCTCCTCTGTAGCTTGCTTGATTTTTCCATATCCATTTCGTACCACTTACCCCTTTGATTTTTGTTTTTGTTTTTTGTTTTTTTTTTTTAAATACAAGTCCAGGGAGATGGGCAAAGCCAGTTTTAGCCACCTCGGGGTAGGTAAGGCTCAGAGAGGTCAAGTGTCACGCCTGTGGGCGGCCAGGACGTGTGAAGGTCAGATCTTAACCCCAGTTCCGAAGACGTGTGGGCTTGGCCCACTTTGCAATGCCTTTCCCAGCCACCATCTTGAAAGGGATCTGGGGAGCGTGGGAGAGGTGAGCGCACTTTATAAGAGAGGCAAGTATGGCCCATTAGCAGACCCGTGGGGACCAGCTACTGGTTAGAAACACATCTGCCCTTTCCAAACAGAGATGAGGAAATGGAATTGGAAGCAGGCAAAGAAATTTTCATAAAAGCACAGAGCCTGGGGAAGTTGAGTTTCACCTCCCTGGCCTTTTGCTTTTTGTTATTTTGATGAAATAGAGGGATGTCAACCCAGCCTCTGGCCTCTCTGCAGAGAAGGAGGTCACCTGTCAGCCCCGAGGAAGCGACACGGCCGGCCCTAAGCTAGGAGGGGTCTCACACAGCTTCTTGTCGTGGGAATCCTGTCCCTGGCTTGACATCTGGGGAAACTGAGGCACAAATGGAAGAGTGCAGGTTCACTCCAGGCAGCCTGACATGAAGCCTTCTTGTTCAACCCCGCCCTTTTAGCCAGCGAGGGCTCCTAGATGAAGAGAAGCATGGTCTCTTCAGAGCCACACGGTTCAACACTTGCTCTCTCCTGGTCCAAAGGCAGAACTGGCTTTGTTTCTGACACTTGCTAGCTGAGTGACCCTGGAACTTACTTTTGCTTTCTGAGTTTGCACACCAGATCTCTGAAATCTTGGGGCTACCTACATCCCATTGGAGAGCCCCGTGAGTAGTTCCTTCCTTCTTTCCTTCCCTTCCTCTCTCCCTTTCCTTCTTCCTTCTTCCTTTCCTTTCCTTTCCCTCCCTCCCTTCCCTCCTTTCTTTCCTTCCTTCCTCTTTCCTTTGCTTTCCTTTCCTTTTCTTCCCTTCCCTTCCCTTCCCTTCCCTTCCTTTCCCTTTCCTTTCCTTTCCCTCCCTCCCTCCTTCCCTTCTCCCCTTCCTTCCTTCCTTCCTTTCTTTTTGACTTAATTTTAGTTAATTATTTACCATTGTTTCTGATCCATAACCATCACTATCCAGGACGCACGCAAACAAAATCAATGGGAATGTGAGACCAGTTCTCCATACCTCTTATTTAATAAGCTAACATTTGTGGCAGATATTTGAGCTTTTGGTTATCAGGGAAGAGAGCACCTTTGATTTGTTGCTCTCTTTTTTGGGGGTACATTTTAAAAAATGCCCTTGGTTCTCATGATAACTTCTCCTGAAGGTCATGGAAAGTTATGTTCCTGAATATTCACGAGGTCACGGAGATGGTGATCAATACGTACAGTGCTCGTGAGGCACATTCTGGAGAGTCACCTCACCCTACCCCCTAAAGGCATGTCTGGGACTCTCCGAGCGGGACCCAGAACACCTGACCCTCTGGGAGGGCCGGCATGGACATCAGAGGGGACCCATTATTCCTTTCTTGCTCAACTGAATTGTCATTATGCCCCAAGGCACTCAACCAACTGTGATAAAATATTTTTTAGGACCAGAGTTGGTATCTGGCCGATGGCGCCGGGAGGGTAGAGATGAAGAAAAGAAAAGGAAAGAAAAAAACAATAAACCCAAACCCACCAAGGTCCTGAACTTACCAAGTAGCCGAGCAGGACTTAAGATTCCAGTGCTTCCGTGTGAAACGCAGGCAAACGCAGAGAGAAATTGCTGATTCCAGCAGAGAGGGGGCTATGTGGGGCTATTTCACCTTCTGCAAAATCGGCCCCGGGTTTGGATTCAGAGGGTCTCCTTGCAACCCGAGCTCTAGTCTAGACCCAGCGGAGAATGTGTGGGCATTCATGTCAGATAGACTAACTTTCAAATCCTGGATTTCCCACTTATTAGTTGGGGACATTAGTGACAGGTTTCACTGCTGCACAGCACAGGATGGGTACCCAGTATTCACTCCTCCTCAGAATTTGTTGTTTCTGAGAGTTGAGTAATTGTAGACAAGATACCTGAATCTTCCTGCAACCCTGCAGGTTAACCCACAAGGGCTGCCGTAACAAAATACCCCGGAGTGGGTGGTGTAGACAACAGAAATGTCTTCTCAACAGTTCTGGAGACCAGAAGTCCATGAGTAAGGTGCTGGTTGACTAGATTTCTGGGTGAAGGCTCTTTTCATGGCTTGTAACTGACCGGCTTCTCACCGTGTCCTCACATGGCTTTTTCTTCGTGCTTGTATATAGACAAAGAGATCTCTGGTGTGTCCTCTCATGAAGACACCAGTCCTATTGGGATAAGGTCCCAGATTTCTGACCTCACTTAACCTTTATCACCTCCTTATGGGTGCTATCCCCAGATACAGTCGCACTGGGTGTTAGGGCATGGATGCATAAATTTGCGGGGGCAGGGACCCAACTCTGCCCATAACACCCTGACCTATCTCAGCAAAATGAGATTATGGCCTCAGCTGGTCTGAACCATAGGAAAATCTGAGATCACGGGCATATGTTGAAAATCAACATAACAAGCAAAGAGGTCTCAATTCTTGGAAAAGTCGAACCGTATCCGCATGTAGACAACTGATACTTACCTTTAATTGGTAGCTCTCCGGGAGTGGTCAGTTTCTTTTCTTTTTTTTTTTTTTTTTTTAATTTTTTTTTTCAACGGTTATTTATTTTTTGGGGACACAGAGAGACAGAGCATGAACGGGGGAGGGGCAGAGAGAGAGGGAGACACAGAATCGGAAACAGGCTCTAGGCTCTGAGCCATCAGCCCAGAGCCTGACGCGGGGCTCGAACTCACGGACCGTGAGATCGTGACCTGGCTGAAGTCGGACGCCCAACCGACTGCGCCACCCAGGCGCCCCAAGGGAGTGGTCAGTTTCGAGACAGAACCAGAGAAGGGGGGTGGCACGCAGGCAAGCACTAAAGAGAAAGAGGGTGAACTGCTTCCTTCTCTTCACACAGTAGCTAGAGCAAGTTCATGTCGCTGCTGTGAGGGGAATCCCCCATGACCTCCATGACACGTAGGAAAAATGCCAAAGCCCCTTCTCTGTCTGCCCTTGGATGCTCCCCATCGCTCACCCAAACCTAGCAGCCTCTCTGCTATTTTCTCCACCACCCCAAACACAATGCTGTCTCAGGCATTGACATTGTGTGTTTGTCTATGGAAACTCCATTCCTGGAAGACATCGGGTGGGACTCCCTCCCTCCCTTTCTTCAGGTCTCCGTGATTCAGTGTCAGCTGTTCCAGAAAGGCCGTTCTAAGTCACTCCCTCTAACTCAGTGACCCCCATAACTCTCTGTGTCTCCCTCTTACCCTGATATAATCTTTTAGGCAGTGTCTCTCTCTCTCTGGCCCAATTTCCAGCATTCTTACCCATGTCTACACGCATATCCGTTTCTATCAATGCGTGTGTTCGTGTCTTTATTATCATTCTCTCCTCTAGACTGCAGACTCTGGAGCTATGACTTCCTCCCGTTCATCACTTTATCTCCAGCAAAACAAAACAGTGCCTGACAGATAGCACGTGCTCAACGGCCATTGTTGGAGGACCACAGTGTGCCTCCCTCACAGGTCTGGCGTGAGGGTTCTAGGAAATAACGTGGGTAAAGCAGTGAGGCCAGAACAGAGCACAGGCCACATAATCATGACAGGGGGTCATTGCCAACCCTATTAGCCTTGCTTTGTCGTCATTGGGAAGTCATTTCTGATGTTCAGGCTGGGCAGAGAGTAGACGAAAGTGATTCTCAAAGTCTTTTCCATGCTCGCCATGGTAACTAAGGGTTTTGTGAGAGAAGAGTATTTCTGCTTCTGAGGAGCAGAGAGCCGATGTCAGGCAGTTGTGACAACAATGTCCAGTGACCATCCCTGGCACATTGCTTAAGGCAAGCAATGCCACGTGAGTGGGGGCCGCATGGCATCGTCAGCACACCTAAATGTTCTCATGTTCACGACAGGTGGGGGACACTGCATGAAAAAGCATACAGGTATTTATTTTAGACAGAAGCTATTTGATTTGGTGGGAAATACTGTGAATCCTCAAGTCAGGTAAATCTAGGTTTGATTCCCACTTCTGCTCCGGAGCAAAACCATCATCATTCATAACTACTGATGTCAGAAATGCTGTTGGTGAATGTCCAACGGTTCGATTCTACTTTTGTCTGTCCCACTTGCTAGCTCTGTGACCCTGATGCTTTGCACCGCACTTTCCTGATGTGTAAATCGGAGACACAGTTGCACTTGATTCGTAAGAGTGTCGGATTACATGGGTTTGTATTGCAAGGCAATGAAAACAATCCCTTAGCACAGAAAAAGTGCCATATGTTTGCTTTCATCATGGCTGTTACCACCACAACTGTTACTACAGCTAATAATAACAAAGTTTTTATTTTAGAATTATTATTATATTATATAACCCAGACAAAACCTCTATAAGGTAAGCCATGGCATGAGCCCAATTTGTGGATGGAGAAACCAAGGCCCCGAAAGTCTCACAGCTGGAAAAATGTGGGATGGAGTTCAAATTCCATGTTGTCGGATTCCAAAGCGCTCTAAGCCACCATGTGACACAGCTTCTTTGGACAGGACCAAGTTCAGGGAATCAGGCTGTACTTCAAGCATGTGGTTGATGATGTCCCCTGAGGTAGAACTTAATTTTATACACAGAGCTTCAACAAGGATGGGCTCAAGCCTGACCCCTAGTGGGTTCCTCAAGAAGAACATATGAGGGTCGGGTTTCCTCCACACCTTCACCAACGCTTGCTGTGTTTTGATGATAGGCATCCCAACAAGTGTAAGAGGAGATCTCATTGTATTTTTTTCATTTTTAATGTTTATTTTTATTTTTGAGAGACAGAGTGTGATCGGGGAAGGGGCAGAGAGAGAGGGAGACGGGGGATCCGAAGAGGGTTCCACGCTGACAGCAGCAAGCCTGACGTGGGGCTCCAACTCACCAACTGTGAGATCATGATTCAAGCTGAAGTCAGACGCTCACCGACTGAGCCACCCAGGCGCCCCTCATTGTGGTTTTGATTTGAATTTCCATAATTAGTGATGTTAAAACACCTTTTCATATACCCATTGGTATGGGTATGTCTTCTTTGGAAAAATGTGTATTCGGGCCGTTTGCCCATTGGTACAGCCATTGTGGAAAACAGTATGCAGTTTCTTCCAAAAAACTAAAAACAGAACTGCCATATGCTCCATCAATCCTACTTCTGGGTGTATATCTATTTTTTTAATGTTTATTTATTTTTGAGACAGAGGGAGACAGAGCACGAGTGGGGGAGGGGCAGAGAGAGAGAGAGGGAGACACAGAACCCGTAACAGGCTCCAGGCTCTGAGCTGTCAGCACAGAGCCCGATGCGGGGCTCGAACCCACAAACCGCGAGATCATGACCTGAGCCGAAGTCGGATGCTTAACTGACTGAGCCACCGAGGCGCCCCAACTGGGTGTATATCTAAAGGAAATAAAGTCACCACCCCGAAAAGATATCTTCACCCCCATGTTCATTGGAGCATTTTTCACAACAGCCAAAATATGGAGGCAACCAACGTGTGCATTGATGGATGAACGGACAAAGAAAATTTATATATAATGTACATATATATAATGGACCGTTATCATCCTTAAAAAAGGAAGTCTTGCCATTTGTGACAACGTGAATCAACCCTGAGGACATTATGCTAAGCTAAATAAGCCGCACATGGAAAAAAAAGTGTATGAACACACTTACATGTGGAATCTAAAAGAGTTGAACTCACGGAAACAAGAGTAGAAGGACAGCAAAAAATGGGGAGATGTTGGCCAAAGGGTACAGCTTGAAGGATTACTATAAAGCCAATCAAGACAGGGTAATATTAATGAAATAATAGACAGATTAATGGGACAGAATAGAGCCCAGAAATAGACTCACAGAAATAGAGTCAACCAATCTGTGACAATGGAGCAAATGCAACTCAATGGAGAAAAGCTAGTGTTTTCAACAAATGGTGCTGGAACACCGTATATCTGCCAATGGACTGGTAACCAGACTGTATGGAGAACTCTTACAACTCAGCAATAAGAAAAGAAAGAACCCAATTTTAAAAATGAACAAAAGATCTGAACAGATATCTCACTAGAGAGATATACAGGCGACAACTAAGCTTACGGAAAACTGATCCGTATCACATGTCACTAGGGAATTACAAATTAAGACAACGAAACACCACTACACTCTTATGAAGATGGCCCCAATCCAAACACCAACAACGTCAATGCTGGGGAAGGTATGGAGTGACAGGAGCTCTCATTCGTTGCTGGTGGGAATGCAAAATGGTACGGCCACTTTAGGGGCTTGGCGGTCCCCTACAGAACGAAACACGCCCTTATCATATGACCCAGTATGACCCAAATGAGTTGGAAACCGATGTCCACACAAAAACTTGCACACAGAGGTTTACAGAAGCTTTATTCATAGCTGCCTAAACTTGGGAGCAACCGAGATGCCCTTCAGTAGGTCAGTAGATAAATACACTGGTGCATCCAATGGAATATTATTCAGTGATAAAAGGAAATGAACTATCGTGAGCCACATAAAAACCATCGGGGGGGGGGGCGCCTGGGTGGCGCAGTCGGTAAAGCGTCCGACTTCAGCCAGGTCATGATCTCGCGGTCCGTGAGTTCGAGCCCCGCGTCAGGCTCTGGGCTGATGGCTCAGAGCCTGGAGCCTGTTTCCGATTCTGTGTCTCCCTCTCTCTCTGCCCCTCCCCCGTTCATGCTCTGTCTCTCTCTGTCCCAAAAATAAATAAAAAAATGTTGAAAAAAAAATTAAAAAAAAAAAAAAACCATCGGGGGAGCCTTTGATGCATGTCGCTAAGTGAGAGAAACCATCCTAAAAAGCTATGTACTGTATGATCCAAACTATGGAATATTCTGGAAAAGGCAAAGCTACTTTGCAAAGTGGAAAACATCACTTCTGTAGGAGACAAGGGTAAAGCAGAAAGGAGAAATCTTTTGGAGGCTGGATGTTGATGAGAGAAAAGAGTGGCACACTTTAGGACACTGTAAAATAAAACAGAACCCCCCCCCCCCGCCAAGTGGAAGAAACCATAAACCTTCCCGCCATCAAGCACCCACCCATGTCCCCCCCCAAAAAAAAACCAGCCAGGAAAGAAACTGCCCCCCCCTCCACTACGTGGACGGCAGAGGGAGCCCTTGAGCTATGAATCCTAGAAACCATCAACCTTGGTCTGAGAAATGCTACAAGTATTTGGAGATAGGAAAACCATCTTGAATCAGAAATTCAAAAAGACAGGTCATGTCACAGTTTGTGCGTTCGAGCCCCGCATCGGGCTCTGTGCTGACAGCTCAGAGCCTGGAGCCTGCTTCGAATTCTGTGTCTCCCTCTCTCTCTCCCCCTCCTCCAGTCACTCTCTCTCTCTCTCTCTCTCTCTCTCAAAAATAAATAAACATTAAAAAAAAACTTTAAAAAATTTCAAAAAGAACTCCAATGATTTTTTTTTAAATAGGGAAAAATAGAACAATACTGAGCTCAAGCAGGAAATGGAGAAAAAGTTTACAAGTATCCAAAGTGACAACTAAATTGAAATCTGGCCAAGGGAGAGAGTAGGCTCAAACGCAGACTCAAGAAGGGGCATCTGAGAAAGGTGCCAGGACATCCAGGAAGGTGAAAAGAAGATAAAAATTTCAAAGGAGTAATAGAGACTGTGATAGAAAGAAAGGAACCGCATATATGATGCCTGTCCCTGAAAAAGAATAACAAGACAAAGGAAGAAAAATGATATTATAGATATAGTCAGAGAAAACCTGCACAAATAAAAGAAGACCGGAATCTACATGGTCAAAGGACCCACCAGTTACCTGGAAAAACTTACTTGGAAATAATTTCTAGCGTATAGTGTATAGTTTTTAGACTTTCAGGGTAGAGAAAATACCCTCAGAACATACAAAGCAAAAAAGATGAAATGATTTATTATTTCTTTTTTAACGTTTTAATTAATGTATTTATTTATTTATTTATTTTTAATTTTTTTCAACGTTTTTTTATTTTATTTTTGGGACAGAGAGAGACAGAGCATGAACGAGGGAGGGGCAGAGAGAGAGGGAGACACAGAATCGGAAACAGGCTCCAGGCTCTGAGCCATCAGCCCAGAGCCTGACGCGGGGCTCGAACTCACGGACCGCGAGATCGTGACCTGGCTGAAGTCGGACGCTTAACGGACTGCGCCACCCAGGCGCCCCTAATGTATTTATTTTTAAAAATATTTATTTTTGCAAGTGGAGGAGGGGCAGAGAGAGGGGGACGGAGGGCCGAAAGCGGGCTCTGCGCTGACACACTGAGAGCAGCGAGCCAGATGTGGGGCTCGAACTCACAGATTGCGAGATCATGACCTAAGCGGAAATCAAGAGGCGGACGCTCAACTGACTGAGCCACCCAGGTGCCCCTTAACGTTTTTATTTATTTTTGAGAAAGAGAGAGACAGAGCGTGAGTGGGGGAGGGGCAAAGACACACACACACACACACACACACACACACACAGAATCCGAAGCAGGCTCCAGGGTCCGAGCTGTCAGCACAGGACCCATGCAGGGCTTGAACTCAGGAACCCTGAGATCATGTCCTGAGCCGAAGTCAGAAGTTCAACCAACTGGGCCACCCAGGCGCCATTTATTTATTTATTTTTGAGAAAGAGAGAGGGTGCAAGTGAGTGAGGGGCAGAGAGAGAGAGAGAGAGAAAGAGAGAGAGAAGCAGGGCTCGAGCTCACCCGATGCGGGTCTCAGACTCACCTGACGTGGGACGCGAACTGGCAAACCACGAGATCGTGACTTGAGTCGAAATCAGATGCTTAATGACTGAGCCACCCAGGTGCCCGAGATCAAATAATTTAAAAGAGCAAGCTGGGGTGCCTAGTGGCTCAGTCAGTAGAGCTTGGTCGCAGGGTTGCGAGTTCGAGCCCCACGCTGGTTGTAGCGATTGCTTAAAAAAAGAAAGAAAGAAAGAAAGAAAGAAAGAAAGAAAGAAAGAAAGAAAGAAACATTTGGAAGACAAACAGAAGAGCAGGTTCATCAGGCTGGCCTCAAACTTCTCAAAGCAGTTGCAGAGCAAGACAGTGACAATGCAGCATTTTCAAGAAACTCAAACTGTATTTGCCAGCTTCTTCTGCAGTTAGATGGGGCCATGGAATGACATCATCAAAGTAGCTGCTTACTCAAGACCAGGGTGTCCAGTAATGAGATGTTTTTAGATGAGTAGCTACCAGAGGAAAGCCCCTATTGTAAAGGCTGACAGTCCAAGGGTGAGGGAATCAATGTGAATAGTGAGCCTTTCTGAAGATATTTACCCAAACCCTATCACTCCCGGGACCTGGGGACGTCATTACAAGGCGTGTTTGATAGCACACTGAGCCAACAGCGAAGCGAACTTAAATCACGACTCTGTCTCATGTTTCTAGAATCTTCGACTAGGATTACTGGATCCCAGTGGTCAGTCTGAGTCCTTGAAAATCAATCTGCACTCAAAACCGGTATTCAGGAGCCCCTGGAAAGTTCTGTGTATTTCCCTTTCTCCCGAACACTGAGCGGTGTGCCCAGCTGGGGAAGTCTACCAAGAAGGCTGAGAGTGTATCCCCGTGGTGTTACAGCAGCGTGTGGCTTCATGGTTGTCCAGCTTCCTCGTCATTCAAGGGACACTGAGGCTGTGAACTGACTCGTGCCTGGAAGTTGGGTAGAAGGCTGGTGCTTTTAGCTCTTCCGTGTAAAGAACAGCGAGCGAGTTGATTTTCTTCCTGAGAAACCTACGATCCATTTGTCACCACCTGGTCAACCACTGGTCTTTCTGGTCAACCTCTCCCAAGGATCTGATTAGTAAGTAATCCCCCGTACCTGGTGTCATAACCACGATCGCTTTGCACCTTCGGGATTGCTTGCCACCACCCGAGCTCAGTCACAGCGGATTCTGCTACTCCCCCGAGACAAGTAAGCCCATTTCAAAGATAGTCCTTTCTACCAGCATTCAAAGACTAGAACGACAAGTCAAAAACGTTCTTTTTTAGATTTCCTATTTCTCATGAAAGATTACAACGAGCCTTCTGGGTTCAAAAGACAGTGCTTCCGAACTTTTTTTTTTTTTTTTGGGGGGGGGGCGCGGTGCTGTGATCTACTGTAAGATTACATTTAACAATATGACTTGGCATATTTATTTATTTATTTATTTATTTTTAACGTTTATTTATTTTTGAGACAGAGAGAGACAGAGCATGAACAGGGGAGGGGCAGAGAGAGAGGGAGACACAGAATCGGAAACAGGCTCCAGCACAGAGCCCGACGCGGGGCTCGAACTCACGGACCGTGAGATCATAACCTGAGCCGAAGTCGGACGCTTAACCGACCAAGACCCAGGCGCCCCTATATATAGGTTTTTTTAAAAAAAATTTAATGCTTATTTATTTCTGAGACACAGAGAGACAGAGCATGAGCGGGGGAGGGGCAGAGAGAGAGGGAGACACAGAATCCGAACCAGGTTCCGGGCTCTGAGCCATCAGCACAGAGCCCGACGCGGGGCTTGAACTCACGGACTGTGAGATCATGACCTGAGCGGAAGCCCCACGCTTAACCGACTGAACCCTCCAGGTGCCCCTATATATAGGTTTTGATTGAGTTATGTTGACATACAACCTTGTGCAATGTAACAATTGGATGTTGTGTTCGCAGCAAAATGTTCACCACAATGAGTCCAGGCACCACCCGTGACCATAAAAAGTTACAAAAAAGAAAATTTTTCTGACGATGTGAACTTTCAAGATTCACTCTTCACTCTTGCAGCAGCCTTCAAAAATGCACTAAGACACCATTGACTACAGTCCCCAGGCCACACACCACATCCCCGCGACCTATCCGTGTACGTATCTGTATATAGGCATCCGTATCTATTTATAAAATCAGCTTGAACTATAAGAAATAATATATAGGATACACATACTATATACTCTGCGGTTTTCCTCCAATTCTGCAGCATTTAAAATTTTTAAGTGCTGGTCATGCCCCACTGAATTGATGACTGTGACCCACAGCTTTAAAAACTCTCCTCAGAGGGGCGCCTGGGGGGCTCAGTCGGGTAGGTGTCTGACTTTGGCTCAGGTCGGGATCTCACGGTCCGTGGGTTCGAGCCCCGCGTCAGGCTCTGTGCCGACAGCTCGGAGCCTGGAGCCTGCTTCGGAATCTGTCTCCCTCTCTCTCTGCCCCTCCCCCACTCACGCTCTGTGTGTGTGTGTGTGTCTCTCTCTCTCAAACGTAAATAAACTTTAAAAATAAATTGACATAAAAAAATAAAATAGTTCACATATCCCAAGAGTTGTTTAGGCTTTTGCTATAATAGTCTGTTTCAGGCTTAGGAAAGCCTAAATGCACCCGGGCACAACGGATTTAGTTTGATGTAGACTTGCGTTAGCCCGACCAGGAAATTGTTAGGAAGGCAACCGGCTGCCTTTCTTGCCACACTAAATAAGGAATATCTGGGTGATTCGTTTGACCCTTGGAGGCAAATTGCCTTTGTGGCAGGATTTCAACATTTTCTTAGGATCCTGAATGCTTAACTAGGAATAGATAAAGGAAAACAAAAAATGAGCTCATCTCAAAAATGTCCCCTAAAAAACTTGCAAGAAGCAAAAAGACCTATTATAAAGAAGTATCTGAACAGGCAAGGATCTGAAAATTCATCAAGGAGTGTTGTTTTTATTAATTTCTTTAAATGTTTATTTTTACTTTTGACAGAGAGAGAGAGAGAGAGAGAGAGAGACAGAGCATGAACGGGGGAGGGGCAGAGAGAGAGGGAGACACAGAATCAGAAGCAGGCTCCAGGCTCTGAGCCGTCAGCACAGAGCCCGACGTGTGAGGCTCGAACTCACGGACTGAGAGATCAGGACCTGAGCCGAAGTCAGATGCTCAACCGACTGAGCCACCCAGGCGCCCCAGGGAGTGTTGTTTTTAATGTAAAGACATCTATTTTCCCTCTAAGGGACAATGATTTAGAATGACAAAGCAGGGGCGCCTGGGTGGTTCAGTCGGTTGAGCCCTTGACTCTCGATTTCCGCTCAGGTCATGATCCCAGGGTGGTGAGATTGAGCCCCAGGTCAGGGTCATGCTGAACATAGAGCCTGTTTGGGATTCTCTCTCTCTCTCTCTCTCTCTCTCTCAAAAAAAAAAAAAAGGCCAAATTTAACCCAGTTAGTAAGTAAAAGTGCTGAGGCTACAATAGAAGTTTCCATATAAAAACCCCATCATCCATAATCCACGACCAAAACCCCGAGCTATTTACAGCCAGATCATAGCTCAGAAAAAAAAAAAAAAAAAAAACAAGAACAAAAACAAAAAACGTTTTTAAGGAGAGTCCTATCTCCTCCTTTCACAAAAGAAACTGGACATTTATTTCCCCTGGGAACGATTAGACCCTCCTCATGCCCCTCCCAGAAAATGTCGCCATCAGTCACAATATTTCCAGACCTTGTCCTTGTTATAATTCTGGGTCAGCGAGCACCATTTTCTCCCAAACGCGTCCCCGTCTTCAGTGCATTCGCGGTAGATAAGGCGTCTGTACCAGAAGGGAAACACGCAGTTTCCAAAGTCTACAGAGGAGAGAAGCAATTGGGATAAGAAATCTTTCTGTTTTGTACCTCCTCTTTGCCATCACACACACGCGTGCGCCCACACACACCATCCCGCTCGGCATCATCTACTCTGAAATATTGGTGGGGGATTGGGGTTTTGCTAAATGTTTTCATTTCAAGGTAACGTGGGTGAAGCCCTCATCATACGTCTTGGGGGCCTTGTGACTTCCACACTGCCAGAGATCTGCACAAACCTTATTTTCGCAATGTAATTGACCGTGGATTCCCTTCTCAGGACCCTCTGGCCGGTCTCCCCGGACTTCAGCCTTGGCGACAAAAGATCACCGCCCTGAGGTGTGCAGAGGCAAGGTACTCACCTTCTTCAGAGCAATACTTCCAACGTCCTTGGTACATCTTAGTTAGGGAGCACCACTTGTGTTTTGCCTTGAACTTGATGCAGTCATAGAATATCCCACCTTTGTACTGGAATGGAAAGATGCACTTGCCATCTAGAGAAAACAAAGATCCTTCGTCCCTCTCTGGGAGTGGTAGTTGAGATGTTACAAAATTACTTTCATCCTCCCTTGCTTGCACCAGAATCAGAGCCCCTGCCTGAGGTTCTGGTGGGTCACGTAGTAGCAGAGCTGTTGAAACCCCTACCCCATGTCCCACTTTTCTCCACGGTATAGACATTGTTGGTGGTTTGCTTAGCATTTGACCCTAGTTCCAGAAGTCTATACTAAGGTTAGAAACATAAATTTGAGACTTATCTGTTAAACAATTTCCCCTCTGTCTTTTTTCTTTACCTTTTCACATACGTGCGTGCGCACACACACACACACACACACACACACACACACTGTATATAGCCTGGTTTATCTCTATCCACACTTTTCTGCATATATATATATATATCTCCACCCATCCATCCATCCATCCAACATATATATAACTATACATAATATATATGTAGGGGTACACATGCACAGATTTTTTGCTCCCTCCCCAAATGAGTCACACTTTATATCCATAATTTATTTTGAGAGACAGAGAGAGCGCACGCACGAGTAGAGGAGGGGCAGAGAGAGAGGGAGACAGAGAATCTGAAGCAGGCCCTGCACTCTCAGTGCAGATAGAGCCCAATACGGGACTCGAACTCACAAACCGTGAGATCACGACCTGACCTGAAATCAAGAGTTGGATGCTCAACTGACTGAGCCACCCAGATGTCCCCATAACCTGAGTTTCTAACTCAGCATATCAGAAAAATCCTTTTCAACATATCCTCTCCCCCCCTTATTTTTAGAACTCCTGGCCTCCATTTAAGACAGCTTCCAGAACTTTATCTAGAATTGAACTCGCTCTCTTTCTTGCTTGCTTATATTTGCCCTCATGAATGACAGTCATTCTCTATCCACCCATTGACTCAAGCCAAAAACGTTATCCAACGTATCCTTTTAAAGCTTTATAGCTCTAGCTCCTTTCTAATGCCAATTCAGAGTCTGTGATACGGATTTTGCCAAATTTATTCAATATTTCCCTTATTCAGATTGTTTATCCTCTGCGTATGAAGCTGAGGCAAGCATTCATATATGCAAATCCTTACGTATTGAAGCATCTGTTTCTACAGAATGGACTCCCCAAAGCAAGATTATTAGGTTAAAGCACATATGAATTGTTAACACTGCTGGGAGTTGTTTTCTCAAAAGGCAATAGCGACTCATCTTTCCTACCGATGTGCTCTTTTACCCGGATTTTCATTAGCAGGAGGCATTTATACAATTAAAACAATTTTTTTTCAACGTTTATTTTATTTTTGGGACAGAGAGAGACAGAGCATGAACGGGGGAGGGGCAGAGAGAGAGGGAGACACAGAATCGGAAACAGTCTCCAGGCTCTGAGCTGTCAGCACAGAGCCCGACACGGGGCTCGAACTCACGGACCGTGAGATCATGACCTGAGCCAAGTCGGACGCTTAACCGACCAAGCCACCCAGGCGCCCCATCCTCTGTGAATCTTAAAATCGGGTATTTTCTGTTATATTGGCAGAAATTAAAGAGTAGTGCCAGTAAAATGCCAGTAAAGTTCGGGGTGACTCTATTTCTTGTTTTTGTTTCTGTTTACAAATTGCTTATATCAAATTTTATGAAAAGAGAAAAAAGAAATGTTATCAGGAAAAACCCCACTGCTTTCCCTGTTTTTATAAAATTATAAGGAAATGTACTTTCATTGCAAAAGTCTTCTGATCAACTTACCTTTGACTTCCGGAAAGTGAGTTACAGTGTCTGAAAAAGAAAATTTGAAGCTGACATTTATTTCCCAATTCTTATGCTTTCCAGTCAAAAACATGGCATGATTCTTGTATTATTTACAACTCGCTTTGTGTTCTTCAATGTGATTTCATCATTTACTTTAAGTCCTGGAGATTTCTTGCTGATATAACTCCAAAGTGCTTTTGGTCATTGATGTAAAATAGAATGACTTCCTTTTCCACCAGTGTCTAGTTTGTTCTTACCAGTATGGAGAAGAACAACTTACTACTGTATATCTATCTTATATCCAGCCACTCTCTTCTTGAAGCTAGTAATCTTTTCTAGTTTTCCTAGGCATTCCTATAAAGTACACATTCACATAAAATAATTGTACTTGTTATTTTCTCTGGTTTATATATTATTTCCTTTTTGCAATGTCACATGTGTTAGATTCCATCATCCCCACAATGTTCACTAGTACTGGTCACAATAGGCACATCTGAGCTTTGGACAGGGGGAATGACATTGAGGTTAAGAATGTCCATTTCAGGGGCACCTGGGTGGCTCACTCAGTTAAGCGTCTGACTCTTGGTTTCTGCTCTGGTCATGATCTCATGTTTCATGGGATTGAGCCCCACACTGGGCTCTGTGCTGACAGCATGAAGCCTGCTTGGGATTCTCTCTCTCTCTCTCTCTCTCTGCCCTTCCCCTGCTCATTCTCTCTCTTTCTCAAAATGAATAAATAAGACTTAAAAAAAACCCCCAAAAAATGTTTATTTCATCATGGTTGATAATAGCTCCACAAATAGAAATTAATCCAAAAGTACCAATCACTAAGGGAATTTAAAAATAAAATATAACTTTAGGGGCACCTGGGTGGTTCAGTCAGTTAAGTGTCTGACACTTGTTCTCAGCTCAGGTCTTGATCTCAGGGTCTTGAGTTCAAGCCCTGTATTGGGCTCCATGCTGAGCATGAAGCCTACTTAAAAAATTAAAATAAAATAAAATAAAATAAAATAAAATAAAATAAAATAAAATAAAACTTTATAATACCATGCAAGTATTAACAAAGATGAGCATAGAAATAGATAGGAAAACATTTGTACTTCATCTTTAGGTGACAAAAGGCATTCTCTATTTCATTACATCCCTTAAGACTCTATTTTTCCAAAAAAGGAAATCACATGAAATTGTATGGGATGAAAACTCAAAAATATAAACAGTAAAAAAACAATAATATTATAATTGCTTTCCTCTTCTTTTTCCTTAACTATCACAACAGGTTTTTTTTCATTTCATTTATTTTAGAGAGAGAGAGAGAAAGTATGCGAGTGAGAGAGAAGGGCAGAGGGAGAGAGAATCTTAAGCAGGCTCCATGCTCAGCCCATTTCCTTAACAATTTTTTAAAGTTTATTTATGTGTTTTTTGAGAGAGAGGGGCGCAGGGAGAGAGGAGAGACAGAATCCCAAGTTGGCTCTGGGCCAGTAACAGGCTCTGAGCCACCAGCACAGAGCCTGATGCAGGGTGGGGCTCCATCCCATGAACTGTGGGATCATGACCTGAGTGGAAATCAAGAGTTAGATGCTTAATTGACTGAGCCATTAAGGTACCCCTCCTCAACTATTTTTAACATAAATTGTACTATATCTTTTTTTTTTTCATGCCCAGCACAAATCCCAGCACAGGGCTCAGACTCACAACCTTGAGATCAAGGCCTGAGCTGAGATCAAGAGTTGGACCCTTAACTGACTGAGCCACTCAGGCGCCCCATACTTTATCTTATATATAAAAACATAAAATAGTAGTTTTTCATGAAAAATATAGTTTCTCACCAGGAGAAGAAGCATAATATTCAACGACTTTACATTTTATTGCCAAATTTCAAAAGATACTCTAATAAAAGAATTTTGATCAACTCACCTATAGCTGGTAGATTGTCATCTGAAAGACACAATTGTAAACAAATATTTATTTCACTAGATTAACCTTTAAAATAAAACGCAAATATTTTACTGAATTATATCCCAGTAAAGATAATATTTTGAAGGAAAGGCATCAAAATTTCAGTGATGCTTATTTTCAGTAGTGTCATTGTGGGTGATTTAAAAAACATTTTTAAAAAATGTTTATTTTTCAGAGAGAGACAGAGAGACAGAGCATGAGTCGGGGAGGGGCAGAAAGAGGGAGACACAGAATCTGAAGCAGGCTCCAGGCTCTGAGCTGTCAGCACAGAGCCTGATTGGGGGTGCTGAACTCACGGACTGTGAGATCATGACCTGAGCTGAATTCAGACGTTCAACCGACTGAGCCACTCAGGCGCCCCTTATTGTGGGTGATTTTAAATTTTTCCTTTTGCTTTAACTGTATTTTCCAAATAGTGTTAATGAACAGGAACAACAAAAACAATCTCTAAAACAAACAAACAAAGAATCAGGGGTGCCTGGGTGGCTCAGTCAGTTGAGCATCCAACTCTTGATTTTGGCTCAGGTCATGATCTCACCGTTTGTGGGTTTGAGCCCCGAGTTGGGCTCTGCACTGATAGCGTGCAGCCTGTTTGGGATTCTCCCTCTCTCTCTCTCTCTCTCTCTCTCTCTTTCTCAAAAATAAATAAAATAAAAATTAAAAAAATAAGTAGGCAAAAATAAATGACTTACTTTTTCCATACCTTCCTACAAAAATAAACCACAATATAGGAGGGAAAACATGTTTTGCACCTTCACTGTTCTTTTCTGTTTTGTTTTATTCTATTTCTTTTTAGTACTATCTGAAAGGTACCATTGGAAGCAAACATTTACTCATCTGTCCTTGGCTTTTAGAATAAGATCAAATTAGTTTTAGCATCTGTTAAGGAAAGGTCTTTGCAGGTCAAAGTCACAGGTTTGTTATGAGGGTTGAATAAAAACATACATCCGGGCTCTGCACAGTACGTGGCACATAGCAAGCATGTACCATACGGCAACTCTTTTATTGCAGAAAGGATTTCTTTCCTTACGATAATCGTTATTATTTTCTCCCTGATGAGGTTCAAGTTTGCAATTAATTTTCACAATCAATAGAGAACTTATATCCACTAGAAACTGCTCCAGAATTCCAGTTTAGGAGACTCTGGTATCGGGCAAGTATTGAAATTACAAGAAATCTCGGGGCACCTGGGTGGCTCAGTCGGTTAAGCGTCCGACTTCAGCCAGGTCACGATCTCGCGGTCCGGGAGGTCGAGCCCCGCGTCAGGCTCTGGGCTGACGGCTCGGAGCCTGGAGCCTGTTTCCGATTCTGTGTCTCCCTCTCTCTCTGCCCCTCCCCCGTTCATGCTCTGTCTCTCTCTGTCCCAAAAATAAATAAACGTTGAAAACAAAAAAAGAAATTACAAGAAATCTCACAGAAAGTGCTAGGGCGTTTCATAATAAACGGATTGTCTGTTGTGCGCAGATCTTCAACTGCTCTTTTCTGAGATCGGAACAGAGACAGGATCTCAATGGATGTGTTTTTGCCTGTAACCGTTGAACTGGCAACCTGTATAAAACATGAAACTTTTTTTTTTTTCTGGGAGCAGGAAACATGGCATAAAGAAGGCAATGAGAGATGACTTACTTTTTCACACCTATCACCAGGAAGGATTCCAGTTGGAGGACACATTCAGAATATAAATTGACAGTGAAGAGATGTGGCTAAAGAAATATGCTTTCTCAGAACCTCTAGCTCAGTTGTCCCCAGCTAGCTGTGTGACTCTGGGGACACGACTCAACCCCTCTGTGCCTCAGATTCTCTTCTATAAAATGAGGGCGCTAATTGTACCTACCTCACGGACTTGTTATGAGGACCATATGTATTATGCATATCAAGCACCCAGCACACCATTCGGCTTAACATTAGAAATTCTGTCTGCCCTCCACAGGGGAGAGGACATTGACAATTCTTTTGAGTCTGTGGGAACGTTTCCATAATACAACGGGTTAAAGATTTTTAAAAGAAAACCTGACCTAATCATAACAGCAAAGAATTATGGAGAACTCGCGCTGGGAATGTAAAATAATAGTGCAGCTGCTATGGAAAATGGAAAACAGTAGGGAGGTTGCTCAAAAAATTAAAAATAGAATGGCCATGTGATCTCGCGATCTCATTTCTTTTTTTTTAACGTTTATTTTTTGAGAGACAGAGAGAGGCAGAGCACAAGTGGGGGAGGGGCAGAGAGAGAGAGGGAGACACAGAATCCAAAGCGGGCTCCGGGCTCTGAGCCATCAGTACAGAGCCCGACGCGCGGGACTCGGGACTCGGGACTCGAATCCACCAGCCATGAGATCATGACCTGAGCTGAGGCTGGAGGGTTAGCCGACTGAGCCACCCAGGCACCCCAGGCAACCCCCTTCTCAACCTCGCCCATTCTGGGTGGCATCCCTGGAGTGTTGGGGGCAACAAGAATCATTCTCCTCCTGTTCCAGAGCAGCCGAGGCTCAGAACCTTGTCTAAGGTCACAGATGAAACTCAGGCTGGAGCCAGAGAGGGCAAGTGGTGGTGGCGGGGTGGGGGTGGGGGGTGGTGGCGAGGGGGACTTTGGAGCCCCTTGCAGGAGGGAGGTAGAACACAGGAGGGTGGGAGGGTGCTCAGCCCTCAGCCAGTAGGGGGCCTCCAGGAGCGCCCGACTATCATTCCACCTCACCCTGATAAAATAATAAAGGCTCCCTTTATAATAATAATTTTATATTTATATTTATATTTAATAAATAATTATTTATAATAATAAATGCAAGATTCGTATTTTAGTGCAAACCTTTGCTAAGGGGCGCCTGGGTGGCTTAGTCGGTTCAGCCTCCTACTCTTGGTTTCGGCTCAGGCCATGGTCTCACGGTTCCGTGGGTTCGAGCCCTGCATCAGGCTCTGTGCCATCCTCCCAAAAGGGACCCCAGTGTCACCTAATCCTTGAGTGCACCCCAACGGCTTGTAACCGCGGGGAAATTACACTTCGTGCATGGCAAATTTCTAGTCCTGGAATAAGGTCACTCAACCGAGCCCTCTGTGAAGCCTCGCCAGGTCAATCACATCTCCGTTCTCGTGCGGGGCATGCGGGGAGTGGGGGGAGGGGTATGCTCATAGGGCTCATCTGTCTCCTGTCTTCCCACTAGCCAGGAGCATGAATGGAGGCACTCCCGCCACTTAATGTCTGCACCATCCCGTGTGCCTGGCGGGATCCGAACCACCCATCTCATTCTTTCTAAGATGCTAAAACGCAATGCTTTTTCCTGGTTCGTCTCTGGAATCAGAGTGCCCCTTATTTCCGATGGCATCTTGTCCGCAGGCCGGGTTGCCGTGGGGACGTGGTCATTGTGCCCACAGTAGCCAATGTGGGTCATTGTGCCTATGACAGTAGCCAAAGGGCAGAGTCAACACTTGTAGCCTGCGTGTCAGGGGCTCAAAAGAACCCCCTAGAGACAACCACGGGGCCCTTCTAGCCTCCGGCAAACAGATACTTGCGAAGGGAGATGGACAGTGTGAGTAAACATTTCCAAAGGCTCAGAAGTAGACTTAGCACCACGTTAAGTGGAAACACCAGCTAAGGTGCCCAGAACAGATGGGTCTTCATTCTTACGCGCATTCTTCTGAGAAGTGTTACAATCACCAAGACTCTGGACGGCATCCAGACAGTGGGAAAATGTGATGTTGGTAATTCAGGAGGCCCGGCACCAAAAGGGGAGAAATTTTAGGACCGTCTTAGCCAGCTTCTTGTGCTTACGTTTTCTTTTTCTCATGTACCCACAAAAGTGATATCTCATAAAAAATCCACGTCTGAGACAAAAGTGTTATTTTCCCAGCAGCATAAAACGAACATTCTAACAGATAAGAAAGCAGTGGTGGGGGCCCCCGGGGTGGCTCAGTCGGTTGAGCATCTGACTTTGGCTCAGGTCATGATCTCGCGGTTCGTGTGTTCGAACTCCACGTCGGGCTCTGTGTTGACAGCTCGGAGCCTGGAGCCTTGCTTTGGATTCTGTGTCTCCCTCTCTCTATCTCTCTCTCTGCACCTCCCCTGCTCGCTCTGTGTCTCTTTCTCTCAAAAATAAATAAAAACATTTAAAAAAAAAAGAAAAGAAAGCAGTGGTCATGGTCACACTGAGGACATCTTGTTCTAAAAAAATATTTATCCATGCTGCATTTGATTTATGTTTCAGGGCAAAGATGTCCTGAAGAATACTTACAAATAGGACATGCAACACCATCACTTTTTTTTTTGCCATTTTGCAAAAACAAAAAAAAAATTGTTTCACAACTACGTGTAACCCCCATGAAATGTGTAAGAAATGCATCCATGATGAAGTTTCTTATTGTGTTATTTACAACTGTCGAAGGCCACAGGATTTTGGTAAAGGGTTAAAACAGACTTGCCAAAACTCAGTTCCATTTTCAAAGATGCTAATAAGGCACTTAAAATATTTTAATGCTTATTTATTTTTGAGAGAGAGAGAGAGAGAGAGAGACAGAGCTCGAGCAGGGGAGCGGCAGAGAGAGAGGGAGAGACAGAATCGGAAGTATGCTCCAGGCTCTGAGCTGTCAGCACAGAGCCCGATGTGGGGCTCGAACCCACAAACTGTGAGATCATGACCTGAGCCGGTCGGGCGCCCAACCGATTGAGCCCCCCAGGCGCCCCAAGACTTGGTTTTTAAATGTCCACCCTGATGCTGGAACATTGCTACTCACCTTCATAGTCTTGACCAAACACACTGTGAAGCCAGCAGACCCAGAGCAGCAAAAACACCACGTGCAGGACCATGTTCCTCCTCTCAGGGACTGCTGGTTGACCAGCTCATCCTCAGGATTTTAGAGCCCCAACCACTGCTCGTCCCTCCTCCTTCTCCTCCCCCTCTTTTTCTCCAGCATCCCCAGACTCCTCCTTCTCTCCTCCTCTTCCTTAAATTTTTTAAAATGTTTATTTATTTTTTGACAGAGAGAGAGACAGAGCATGAGTGGGGGAGGGGCAGAAAGAGAGGAAGACACAGAATCCGAAGCAGGCTCCAGGCTCTGAGCCATCAGCACAGAGCCTGACGCAGGGCTCGAACCCATGGGCAGCGAGATCATGACCTGACCGGAAGTCGGATGCTCAACTGACTGAACCACCCAGGTGCCCCTCCTCTTCCTTGTCATAAGGTCCCCTTCCCTTCTCAGCCCCCCTCCTCCTTCCCTCTCACTCTTCTTCACCTTCCCCCCCCACCTCTCTGCCTCGCATAGAAGGAAATGCAGAAAAAGAAATACACAAGGATTAGGAGAGTCACGACAAGGAATTTCAAGTTGTTTCCACAGCCACAACCATCCAGGACCCAGAAGCAGTATAGACTTATCCAAGTCTTGGATCTTACATAGGTCTTATATGGGTCTTTGAAAGCCAGGCCCAAGGACTCCACCGGAGAGGCCCAGGGAGGCTGTTTGGAGACGTAGATTTGCTCCCAGATACAAGCATCCCTGCGCACGCCCCATGAACCTTTGGTGCAGGATTCTGCTCTCTGGAGGGCCATGGAGATCCACCCAATGGGCCACAGGTGGCTTTGCAATTCCGAGGAATAAGCAACGCCACGTGTACGGGTTCCCTACAGTTCACAGCTCTGAAAAGTAAGACTGAATTCTGAAACACAGGCTCCGGTAGTCTCTATTAATATCCTTTTTAGAAAATGTTTATATATTTATTTTTGAGAGAGAGAGAGAGAGAGAGAGAGAGAATGAACAGGAGAGGGACCGAGAGAGAGAATCCCAAGCAGGCTCCCAGCTGTCAGCACAGAGCCCAATGTGGGGCTTGAACTCACAAACCATGAGATCATGACCTGAGCCGAAACCAAGAGTCAGACTAACCAACTGAGCCAACCAGGCACCCTTTCATTAATATTTTAAGTTGAAAGTACATCCATCATGTTGCCTCCTTTCTACTCATCAGTAAAGACGAGGATTTCCTTTGGAACAAATGACAAAAGAAAGGCTTGGCCTCAAATGACAGCCACCAAAATGTCAAGAGCCAGCAAATCAGAGGCTCTTAACTGGTGGCTTCTGCTGTTGCACAATAGATTTTATGTTCATTTCTCAAAAATTTTAAAGACTCTAAAAAAAAGTAATCTCTGCACCCAGTGTCGGGCTCCAACTCACAACCCTGAGGTCAAGAGTCACTCGCTCCACCATCCGAGCCAACCAGGCTGCCCTGGGTGGCTCAGTCGGTTAAGCGTCCGACTTCGGCTCAGGTCATGATCTTGCTGTCCATGGGTTCGAGCCCCGCGTCGGGCTTTGTGCTGACAGCTCCGAGCCTTCAGCCTGCTTCGGATTCTGTGTCTCCCTCTCTCTCTGCCCCTCCCCCCGCTTGTGCTCTCTCACTCTCGCTCTCAAAAATACAGAAACATAAAAAAAAATAAGTGAAATAAAAACCTACTCAAGAGCTTTGAATTCCAATTCTAATTGGGAACAGTTGTTGCTTTTGCTTATTTCTAACACTGGTGTCTGCATACACTGCTTCCTACAGTCACTTGAGAAAGTTTATCCCCAAATCTTGGATCGACAGATGTTCCCGTGGAACAATGCAGTTGGCATCTGGGGATTCCTATCGGCATCCACACACTTATTTCATGAAAACCACTCTCTCTTCTTCCTGGGACTTGAAACTGTACATTTCCCTCCAAGAAATACTTCCAATCTCGGAGCACAGCAATTTGTCACATCCTCGCCTCTGTTGTACCCGGATGACCGTCTCTGCAAGGTGGTGGCAGCCGTGGGTGGTTTTCCCTTTGTGATCCAGGGAGCCAGGAGATACTGTGTCCAGTGTCTTTGTTTTGTATGTAGCCTGCAAACGTGCAATAACCACTTCGTCTCCTTTTTGGAACATCTTTCAGCAAAATATGATAAGGCAGTTCTAGAATATGTTCCACAACATAGTGGTTGGTCTTTGGCACACTATTGTTTTGCTAAGAGAGTCGGTACTTTAAAAAAAAATTTTTTATTATTATGTTTATTGATTTTGAGGGGGTTGGGCAGAGAGAGAGGGAGGCACAGAATCCGAAGCAGCCTCCAGGCTCCAAGCTGTCAGCACAGAGCCTGACATGGGGCTCGAATTCACAGATTGTGAGCTCATGCCCTGAGTCAAAGTCAGACACTTAACCGAGTGAGCCACCCAGGCGGCCCTGAAAGTTCTTAATAACTAATTTTTTATACAAAACTAATGGCTTTCCAGATTCTTTCTCTCAGGTCTCTCTCTCTTCTCTACCCCTCTCATGCTCTGTCTCTCCCAAAAATAAATTTTAAAAAACATTAAAAAAGAGGGGAGATCTCATGTTGAGTGTTCTTACACACAAAGCAAACACAAATACAAAAACAAACAGAAAGAGACAGGAGGGAGCTTTTGGAGGTGATGTCATTACCTAGATTGTCGTGATGGTTTCACAGGTATATGCATATCTCCAAACTTGTAATCGCACAGTAAACTATGCCCAATTCTACCTCAATAAAGCTGTTAAAAAAATACAAATGCTAATAGGTCTAGGCTGGAACCCGGGAGTCTGTATTCTTAAAAGCTCTCTGGTGATTCCAATACACATTCCTATTTTAAAATAAATAGGTTGAGGGGCGTCTGGCTGGCTCAACTGGTTGAGAGTCTGATTTTGGCTCTGGTCATGATCCCAGGGTTGCGGGATCGAGTGCCACATTGGGCTGCATGGAGCCTGCTTCAGATTCTTTCTCTCTGCCCCTTTCCCCACCACTCATGCATGTGCTCTCTTTCTAAAAAAATAAAAATTAAAGGGGCGGCTGGGTGGCTCAGTCGGTTGAGCTTCTGACTTTGGCTCAGGTCATGATCTCGTGGTCCGTGAGTTTGAGCCCTGCATTGGGCTCTGTGCTGACAGCTCAGGGCCTGGAGCCTGCTTCAGATTCTGTGTCTCCTTTCTCTACCCCGCCCCACTCATGCTTTGTCTTTCTCAAAAATAAACATTGAAAAAAATTAGAAAAAATAAAAACATAAAAATTTAAAAAATAAGGAGCGGTTGAGGAAGAAAGAGAGGCAGGCTGATGGACTAAGAAAAAAGAGAAAGAGGAGGGGCAGAGCCACATGCACATATTTATGGACACACATAGACACTAACACATACATGCCCATAAGTATATACATATGTATGCATACATAGTGAGACATCCAGGTCAGAATGACACACAGAGAGAGAACAAACCCAGAGACCCAGGGAGATAAAGAAGAGGAAAAAGCAGACAGGGTGGGAAGAAAAAGGGAGAGGGGGAAGAAAGATGGTACAAGAGGTTGGGAGAGAGTGGATCTCCAAGACACAGAGAAAGAAGGACAGATGGAGACAGAGACAGGAAGTAGATGATAGGAAGGAGGCAGAGACAGGAAGTAGATGACAGGAAGGAGGCAGAGACAGGAAGTAGATGACAGGAAGCAGGCAGAGACAGGAAGTAGATGATAGGAAGGAGGCTGCCAAGCCAGGAAACAAAGACCTCAAAGCCTCTTATCTAGAAAACTCCCAAACCTATGCAATGAGAAACTGACACCAAAATGACAATAAAATGAGACCCCAATCTCAGCTGCTCCAAGTCCCACTGTCCCCGCCTGCTTGCTATATGGCTTTTGGCAAGTCCCTGGGCACATCTGTGCCTCCATTTCCTCATCTGTAAAACCAAGGAGTCCTACCTGTGATCAATTGCAATATTTGGTAAATCTCTATGGTGTCAATCCTGAAAGATACCAGGACAGGGCTGTGGACTTCTTACAGAGTTTTCAGAATGGTAGGATAGAATTTAAAAATGAGGAAAAATTCGGGGCACCTGGGTGGCTCAGTCGGTTAAGCGTCTAACTCTTGATTTTGGCTCAGGTCACAATCTCACCATTTGTGAGTTTGAGCCCCACGTCAGGCTCCGCGCTGACAGTGCTTGAGATTCTCTCTCTCCCTCTCTCTCTGCCCCTCCCCTGTGTGCTCTCTCTCTCTCTCTCTCTCTCAAAATAAATAAATAAACTTTTAGAGACACCTGGATGGCTCAGTGGGTTGAGTGACTGACTTTGGCTCAGATCATGATCTCACTGTTTGTGAGTTCAAGCCCTGCATGGGGCTCTGTGCTGATAGCTCAGAACCTGGAGCCCACTTCAGATTCTGTGTCTCCCTCTCTGTCCGCCCCTCCCCCACTCACTCAAAAACAAATAAACATTAACAGAAATAAAACATGAACAAATAAACTTCTTAAAAATGAGGAAAGATTAGACGACGTGTTTCAGAGAGCTGGTGTTTTTGATTCTCCCACGCTTTCTTTCTCACTGGAAAATTGTAGGGCTTTTCATTTTTCATTATTCAGGTAAAACCTATCCACTTCCTGGTAGCCTCATATCCAGGGGCACTTTCTTCTCTGTTCATTAATATTCTTGCCCATGACCCCGTCCCTGAAAGATCCCATTAATAAACACATGATTGAATTTTATGGCCCTCATGGATATGCATGAGCTCATCTTGAGGCATCATTAACCATGGGGCTATTTCATCCAAATCACCCTGATTGTAATCACTTGCAGAAAACCCTCTTTGGGGAAGCTGCGGTGTCTTCCTACCGACAGGTTGGGGCCAGAACGGTCGGGCCAATCCCCAAATAATCCAGAGATTTGGTGAGCAGAACCTTAAAGAGGGCTCGTGGAGACAGCTAGGGCCAAGAAGGACTCTCTCAAAGGTACACCTCAACCTAGAAACTTGGGAGGGGTGTGAGAGGCGGGACCTGGGAGCTCCCACAGCAAGGAAGGAAGGTTTAGAACAGCATTGTCCCCTGGAGAAAATAAAACGTAAGCCATAAATATCATTGTAAGTTTCATAGTAGCCACATTAAAAAAAAGAGTAAGAACAGGTGCAGTTTATTTTAATGATGTATTTCATTGAACCATGATAGCCAAAATACTATCATTTCACATATGATCAACACACAAAAAAATTAGTGAGATAATCACATTCTTTGCTTTTCCATACTTCCTCTTCAGATCCCAGTATTTTATGCTTACAACATGGGGCAATGAGAACTCACCACATTTCCAGTGCTCAAGAGCCATAGTGGCTGGTGGCTGCCATACTGGAAGGTGCAGTTATGGAGCTCTGTGAAAGAAAGGCCAGGGAAAGTGGGGAAGGAGGCTGTGGGGGCAGATTCCTTTCTCTGTAGAAACTCAAAGGCGTAGGTGAAGCCAGACCGTCTGACCAATGTAATGCTATGGAAGGCTGCCTGTACCCCAACTTTGGGGGGAAAAGAGATGGAAGAAAAGAGAACTAACCTGGACAAACTGCCTATTAAATTCCTGGTAGTCAGCTACTATCTTCATGGTCCCATGAATATTTTTTGGCACCATTCCTCTAAGGTAAGGTTCACTCTGCCTGTTTCATGAAGGAGAAAGCTGAGATTCAGAGATCTTCCTGAGGTCCTGTCATTGCTCCCTCCAAAGACAGCCTGAATGCATAATAGAAGAGGCGCACTTGCATGTTTGTGAGGGGGTCTCACACTGAGGTTTTGTTTCACACTTGGAGACATCTGCTGCCAAGGAGCAGAAGGACTCAGTATTTTCAAGCCACACTAAACTCCAAATGCCTAGGCCCATGAGCTCCTATAATTCCCACAATAGCTTCCATAGTTGGATTTTTATCTCCACTTCACAGATGAGAACTTGAAAACTGGAAATTGGAGAGGTGAAATGACCTTCCCAAGGCCACCCGGCAGATAAATGGGAGAGGTAGAGTTTGAACCTGGGTTGGTTGGGTGCCATTCTCTTCTCATGGCTCCATTGTGACATTTTTTGCTGATGAGAATCAGTGAGTTGAGGCTGTGGGCTAAGCTGCCTCCTGGTGACCCTCTCAGCACCTTCATACTACCTGGTGTGGCTGTTCTCACTTCCCATGTTGGGTGATAGATATTTGTGCCTATGTCCCATCTCTGACTGTTGAAGCCAGAAATAATGTCCACTTCCTCTTAGTAGTTGCCCCAGTTCTATATGGATGGCAAGGTTCTAGAATACTTATTGGATGGATAGACAAAAAGTGGATGGTGGAAGAATGGATGGATGGATAGAAGGATAGAAGGAAGGAAGGCTGGATGAAAAGATGGATGATGGGTCAAAAAATGGATGGATGGATGGATGGATGGATGGAAGAATGGATGGATGGATGGACAGATGGATGGAAGTATGGATGGATGGGTGACAGAAAGATAGATGAAAACAATATTAACAATGAAGAATATTATTAAGCAAGGAAAGCATTTACTAGAAGATAACATTTTCCGAAAAGTTTGGAGGACGAAAAATAACAAAAAGTAAAGGAAAGAAGAAAATTAGAACATTTCCAAGATAAGTTTACTTAATGAATTAATTACTGAGAGCCTAGCATGGTGAAGAGAAGACTGGATGTTACTATCATCATCATCATCAATATTATCAGTCATCACCATCCTTAGCATTAATGGCCAACATTTATTGTGATCTTCCTTTATAGCAGACACCGTACTAAGTATTTTATATCTTTTGTTTAATTTGGTCCTTCCAACAAATGCGTGGAATAGGTATGATTCCCATTTTATGGATGAGTAAGCTGTTAAGCGCCTTGCATAATTATTGTTTTTAATTATGAAATCTTGTACACCTATGGAGAAAAATTCAAATAGGGAGTCTTGCAATTATCCTTGATTGTTCATTCCCACTTCTCAGAGATCTTACCAGCCAACAATCTTGTGACAGTGGCAGGATGCCAGCCCCAACTACCCCACGGCCCAGGACAAAAGGTCCTCCACAGCATTTGAATGTGCCAGTGATCAAGGAATGACCTGGTCCTCACTTGAATGTTCCAGACGTGGGTGTCTGGCTGTTGAGGTTCACTTCACAGTTCAGTCATTGTCTTGAACCACCCCCAAATATTTTCTATTAATATCCATGGCTTGATCCAAGTAGGCTCATTAACATTCCAGAATATCGGTCCTTATCAACTTCTTACATTTGCACGGTGTCCTTCGTGGCACAAACTAGCAAACCATGTAGATACCTGGGGGGAAGCATCCAGGTGGAGGGAAGAGCAAGTGTAAAGGCCCTGAGGTGTAAGTTAGCTCAGCCTGTGCTGGAAACAGCGAAGAGCCTAGTGTAGCTGGGGCAGATCAAGGGAGTGATAAGGAATGAGCTTTGAGGGGAAGGCCGAGGTATGGACTGTGGATTGTGTTATAAAAGTGACAGAGAAGTGTGTGGGAGTTGATGGATGCCACTTGTCCCCATTTTGATCTCTCCAGTGGCTTCTGTTTGCGTTTAGAATCTAAGGAAGGCTCTGTAGGGGTCCAGCGCCATCTGCCTCGCCAAGTACCTCTTGGGCCTCGCTCCTCCCTGCTCGCACCTGTTCTGGTTGTTGTTTAAATACATGTCAGCTTTTTCTCTCATCTTGCCTCTCCTGCCCAGATGAGCCACCAAACCCCCTCCCCTGGTTCCCCTCACACCTACATCCCACTCTTCCTGAGGGTCTGTTTACAAGTCATTTGCTTGGAAGAGCCTCGCCGGCCTCCTGTCACCTTGCCCCAGTTACTCTTTGTCTGTAGCCTTGGTCCTTCCCCTTCGTCACCATGATCATAAGAGACACATGCTTGTCTCTGGTTTATTCCCTTTCTGTCTGTCTCCTTCGTAGGCAGCCCAGCCCCATGAAGGCAGGGGCAAGGCCTGTCTCCCACTCTGCTGTCTCTCATCCCCTAACCCTGCAGCCCACGCATTGTACAAGCTCAGGAAATATTTGTTTCTGAATGAATGCTTGAAAGCAAACACCAAGACCCCTGTGGACAGGACAGGGGAGAGCCTGGAGGCCAGGACATCGGTGATGGAAAGTGACAACCATCTGGGGGATAGAAGGTGAAAGCCTGAGTTTGCAGGAGCAGGAGAGACAGAGAGAAGGTGATGCGTTCACGAAGCCATTCGGGAAGCAGAAGCCACAGGGTTTGATGACTGATAGGATGTTAGAGAGGAGAAAGCTTTACTGTTGGGGTGACAAACTGGGGGGTGGGGAAGAGCATTGTCTTAGCATTTATTTTCCGTGGTTCTGAAGGCTGGGAAGTCCAAGACTGTGGTACCCACAGATTCAGGGTCTGGTAAAAACCCACTTCCTGGTAGACAACCATCTTCTCACTGTGTCCTCACGTGGCAGAAGGGGCGAGGGGGCTCTTTGAGGTCTCTTTTACAAGGGCACTAGCCCCACTCATAACGTGTCACCCTCATAACCTAATCACTCCCAAAGACCCCACCTCCTAATGCCAATACCTTGGAGGTTAGGATTCCAACATATGAATTTGGGGGAGACACTTGAGCATCTGCCTCTTGATTTCAGCTCAGGTCATGATCCCAGGGTCATGGGATTGAGTCCCTCATTGGGTTCTGCACTGAGTGTGGAGCCTGCTTAAGATTCTCTCTCTCCCTCTGCCCGTGTTCCCAGCTCTCACTCTCTCTCTCTCTCAAATAAAAAAAAAGGGGAGAATAAAATAGAATTTGACATTCAGAAGTTTGCCTGGAGAGTTCTGGTATGAACAAGGATTTGGGTGGACATTTCTGGACTACTTAGACAGTGTCCCACAGCAGCTGAGAGCCCAGTCTCTGGTGTTGGGTTGTTGGGGTTCAGCTAAAAGCCCCAGCACTTATGAAGTTTGTGATCCTCAGCAAGATGCTTAAGCTTTCTGTGCCTCAACTTCCCCAAATTCGTAATGGGGGTTATATTAGTACCTCCCTCTTTGGGCTACTGTCAGGATCATAACGAATTTAGAATAGTGTATAGCACTCAATGAGTATTACCTGTTATTGTTTACGATCTCAGTTAATCATCATCACAAGCCTAAGTGGTAAGTAAGGTTAGCACCCCCATTTTTTTAGAGGAGGAAGCTGAGGCTTGGAGAACTTAACTTCCCAAGGTCACCCAGGTGGTAAATGGTGGAGTCAGGATTTCAATCAGGACCAGCTAGTTTCTGCAGTCAGAGGTGGGTCCAATTCTAGAGTCTGAACCACCAGCCAGAGTGAGAGCCATGAGTAGGTGGGCAGTGAATGAATGAGATATCACTCAGGAAAAAGCAAGTTTAGGGCTTGGTGCTGTAGTTAAGAATAACAAGAGAAATCAGAAAGACATTCCAATGTGTAGCAGGAAGGCAAGTGAGAGAGTGTGTTCTGAGACCCAGGTGCTCAGTAATGCCACCTACCTGTTCAAGGACCTGAATCGATGGCTTTGGGATTTTTTCCCCCAATGGACCATTCAGATTTGTTATTAAGAATTGGGGCCATCTGACATCTTTCCTGAGCTGCCTTGATCTTTGCCTTAATTACTCATAAACCCAACTAACAATTTACAATGGAAATGCCCTTTCACATCAGTATCTCATTGGACCCTCACAGCCTCTCCCGGAGGCAGGAATTATTAACCTACACTTCTGCAGGCGAGGGAACAAAGGCCCATAGGAGGGAAGCGGTTTATGAAGCTTGAGAACTCTGAAACTTGTGTAGACAGGTCTGCAGTGGAACCTGAGATCTGTCCCTTACCATCTGTGGTGTTTGGGCAAGTTACTCAACTTCCCAAACCGTGTTTTCACTCTACTGTAAAGCAAAAATAATCACCCCTGCTCCTTAGGTTGTTAGAAGTGGCATATAGTAGGCACTTAATTTGTAGCCAGGGGCACCTGGGTGGCTCAGTCGGTTCAGCATCCGACTTCAGTTCAGGTCATGATCTCACAGTCTGTGAGTTCAAGCCCCGCGTCAGGCTCTGTGCTGACAGCTCAGAGCCTGGAGCCTGCTTCCGATTCTGTGCCTCCCTCTCTCTCTCTCTGCCCCTCCCCTGCTCATGCTCTGTCTCTGTCTCAAAAATAAATAAAAACTTGGGGCGCCTGGGTGGCGCAGTCGGTTAAGCGTCCGACTTCAGCCAGGTCACGATCTCGCGGTCCGGGAGTTCGAGCCCCGCGTCAGGCTCTGGGCTGATGGCTCAGAGCCTGGAGCCTGTTTCCGATTCTGTGTCTCCCTCTCTCTCTGCCCCTCCCCCGTTCATGCTCTGTCTCTCTCTGTCCCAAAAATAAATAAACGTTGAAAAAAAAATTTAAAAAAAAAAATAAAAACTTAAAAAATATATTTAAAAAAAATTCGTAGCCAGCAGTAGAAGCAGTGGTAGAAGCGGAACCTCAAGACAAAACCAGGTCACCAGTTCCAGCCCTGGGTTGTTGTTTTTCTGGAGAACAGCACATCTTTCTTTCCTGTAAGAGGGAGTTACTCTTCACTGCCCTCTGGGGATAGAAAGTAAAAGGGCATGACTCCAAACCTGGCAGTTAGTGGAAGAGGAAGGGGCCCCGCGGGAGCAAAATTTTTGTTTTCCTTCAGTCCAGAAAGAAGAGGCCAGTTGTGATGAATCGATGGTCCGGTTACCTGCTGGGATGGATGACCTTCCTCTACATCTGGGAGACAAGTGGAGGTGAGGGTACTGGGCAATGTTGGGGAGGATTTGGAAACCGGAAAGAATGAATGGGCCAAAGTAAAGATTCTTGGATTCAGGTAGGGAGGAGATAGAGAGTCATCTGCTTCTGGACTACCTTGACCGCGGATAACTGAAACCATGGAAAGAGAGACCGTGGATAAGCCGGGGACTGCTGTGCCCAGGACACAAGCACCTTTTGAGATGCTCAGCACGTGGTAGGGAAATGCGAATATGTTAATTGAAAGGGGGGGGGGCTCCATAATTCCAATGGACTGAGTCCTCAGACTGCAACTTGGACCCTCCCTTTCCACTCTTTTTCTTTTTTTTTTTAAATTTTTTTTTTCAGCGTTTTTTATTTATTTTTGGGACAGAGAGAGACAGAGCATAAACGGGGGAGGGGCAGAGAGAGAGGGAGACACAGAATCCGAAACAGGCTCCAGGCTCCGAGCCATCAGCCCAGAGCCTGACGCGGGGCTCGAACTCACGGACCGCGAGATCGTGACCTGGCTGAAGTCGGACGCTTAACCGACTGCGCCACCCAGGCGCCCCTCCACTCTTTTTCTTAAATCGAGGTAAAATGCACAGAACATAAAATTTCTCCTCTTAACCGTTTTGAAGTGCACAGTTCAGGAGAAGTACACCCACAGCGTTGTACAACCAATAGCCATGATACATCACCTGTACTCATTAAACAATGCACATTTCCCCCGCCCCCAGCCCCTGGAAACCACCAACCTGCTTTCTGACACCATGAATCTGACTGTTCTACATACCCCACGAAAGTGGAATCAAACAATACTTGTCCTTTTGTGACTTTTATGTCCCTTAGCATAACGTCCTCAAGATTCATCCATCCATTGTGTGGCCTGTGTCAGAATTTCCTTTCCTTCTAAGGCTGAATAAATATTCCACTGTGTGTGTGATACATACTATGGACATACCACGTTTCGTTTATCCATTCATCCATGGATGGACGTGGATTGTTTCTACCTCTTGGCTGTTGTGAACAATGCTGCTGTAAACATTGGGTGTTACAAATACTTCGCGGGATATAACGAGGAGTGGAATTGTTGGGTCACATGGCAATTCTACATTTATTTTATTTTATTTTACTTTTTGAGGAACTGCCATACTATTTTCCAAAGCAGCTGCACCATTTTGTATTCCCATCTACAGTGCACAAGGGTTCCAATGTCTCCACATCCTTGTCAATACTTGTTGTTTTCTGTTTAAAAGAAAAAAAGTAGGGGCTCCTGGTCGGCTCAGTCGGTACAGCGTGTGACTCTTGATCTCGAGCTTGTGAGTTCGGGCCCCACATTGGGTGTAGAGATTACTTAAAAATAAAATCTTTAAAAAAAATTTTTTTTTTAATTTTTTTTTCAACGTTTATTTATTTTTGGGACAGAGAGAGACAGAGCATGAACGGGGGAGGGGCAGAGAGAGAGGGAGACACAGAATCGGAAACAGGCTCCAGGCTCTGAGCCATCAGCCCAGAGCCTGACGCGGGGCTCGAACTCCCGGACCGCGAGATCGTGACCTGGCTGAAGTCGGACGCTTAACCGACTGCGCCACCCAGGCGCCCCAAAAATTTGTAAATATTTTATTTATTTTTGAGACAGAGAGAGACAGAGCATGAGCGGGGGAGGGTCAGAGAGAGAGGGAGACACAGAATCCGAAGCAGGCTCCAGGCTCCGAGCTGTCAGCACCGAGCCTGACACGGGGCTCAAATTCACAAACCGTGAGATCATGACCTGAGCCGAAGTCAGACGCTTGCCCGACTGAGCCACCCAGGTGCTCCTTAAAAATAAAATCTTTAAAAAAAAAAAGTAGCCATTCTAGTGGATGTGAGCCTACGTTCTCAATACATCTAGGAATCTAAATTAACCACCTCAAGATGGTATGGTAAACATGGAAGGAGAACAAAGAGAGACCCTGTGTCATAGTTCACTTAAGCTATGGCGAAACATTCTCCACAATTAAAATCCTTTTCTGCCTGATGAGCCCTCTCCCTTCAATAAGGCTCAAGAAACACTTGTTTTCATGCCCTTTAATTCCATGAAGTCCTTTTTGAATGACCACATTCTGTATTCCAGAAATTCCTAAGCTGAGGTCACTGGGCTAGCACTAGAGTTCATGAAACCCTGGCTCCGTATTTCAAAGGGTGTGTATTTATCAGGGTAGTGAGGACAGCTATTGTAACAGAAGCTCCAAACTATTAGCAGCTTAACACAAAACATTTTATTTCTTGTTCCTACAAAGTCCAACGGGGGAGCATCTGGTTAGCAGGGATCCATGCGCCTTCCACCGTGGGGCCCCACCATCCCCTAGGGTTCCAGGGTCCTCTGTGGATTCTTTGCATGGAGCTGGTAGACGAGGATCAAGAGTCTTATGATCTTGAAGGAGAAGGGTTTTCCTTTTTTGGGGGGCCAGGAAGCGATACCCATCATTTTCTCCCACTTCCATTGGCCAGAACTCACAGGGTGCTTAGCTGCAAGGGAGTCTGGGAAATGTAGTTTTTAGCAGTACCTTTGAGAGGAAGATGAAGCTGGTTTTGAACACACAGCAGTCTCTGCCACAGGGATGTATGGACATTTTCCTAGAGAGAAGATCTGGGTTCTCAAAAGAACTGACAAGTCCTGAAAAGGCTAAGAAGCCACATTATTCAGACAAGGAACAATGCCAGCTTTTCCAGTTAGTGTCTCTTTCTGGTCATACCTTCCTGAGACCACACCCGTATTCCTGTGGTGAAACTTGGTATCCCTAAGTCTCCTCTGCACATAGTTACGGACTAATTTATTCAACACACATTTGCCGAGTGGTTCCCGAGTGCCAGGCACTGTGCTATGGGCCAGAAACATAGCAATAAGTAAAACTCATGCCCTGCTCTCAGGAGAGCTCACAGCAAATGGGAGTGATAGACACATAAGCAGATAATTATATTCTTTAAATATTCGGTAAGTACATTTATAGAGATCATCTCAGAGTATTATAAGAATGTGGGAGAGTATTAATCCAGGCTGAACCAAGTCATATGGATGAGAAGCAGGGAGTAAAGCTAGGGACAAAGAAAAGAGCAGGATGAAGGGCATGAGCCAAACGCCGAAGACGAAAAAGAACGTGGAGGAAGGTCGAGGAAATGTTAATCAGGCAGTGAGAACAGAGAGGTCAGCAGGGCCCGGATTATGGAGGATTTTAACCCAGTTAAGAAGATCAGACCATCTGCTGGATTACTTTGCAGATGGCTAATAGTATCTATTATGTGTTGGTTTGTACTAATAAGTCCCAAGGATAATCTTAATCCTGTGTACAGGGGCATCTGTCTGCCCTCCCCTCACCACCAGCATCACACATACTGGTGGTGCCCATGACTGAGCATTATTGATGACGATGGTGATGGTGATGATGACAGTTAATGTTGGTCGAGGAGCAGCCATGTTCCGGGTCCACTTCTAAACACTTTCCAGATATTAACTGGCTTCAACTTGGTCTTCAACCAAGACCACACAGTTCTGAGAGCCAGGGGTGGACAACGCGATGTGACTTAAGGACCTCCACTTGCCTCAGCCCATTGGCGAAGCTCAAAGATGGCAGTCTGCCTTTTCTGCTGTCTCCCAGCCTCACCCCTGTGATGGCCCAGGTCAGATTATACAGGATAAGAATCTGATCCAGAGCAAGAGATGGAGATTCCAGGTTGAAGACAGAGATGATGTCTGGTTCATCTGTATTAGTAATAGACTGACTATCCCTAAATGTCAGTGGCTGAACTCAGTAGGGTTCATGTCATCTAGAACTTCAGTGTGGATGTTTCATGGGAAGCCATTTGTGTTGTGATTCAGAGACACAGACCCCCTTCTGTACTGGGGCTCCACCATCCCACAGGGCCTCAGCATACTTTGCAGGGTCCTCTTTCTCAGACTTTCTCAACCTGGGCACTGTTGACATTTGGGACCAGATGACCCAGTTCTGGGATGTGTGCATGGTAAGGTGTTTAGCAACATCTCCAGCCTCTACCCAGTAGGAACCAGTGGTGCAGCTTCCAGGTTGCCCCTCTCCCAGTTGTAACAACCCGAAATGTCTCCAAACATTGTCTAATGTCTCCTCCACTGGGAACCACTGCTCTATGTCCAGCTGGAAGAGGAAGTAGGGAGCATAGGGTTCACCGGGGACTTTTCTGAGTGAGGAGCTGGAGAAGATCATTTCTACCCACATTGCATGAGTTGCAACTGAGTCACGTGGCCCCACCTATTAGAGAGGCCGGAAAATGGGTTCATTTCTACCCACATTCCATGAGTTGCAACTGAGTCACATGGCCCCACCTAACTGTTCAGCCAAAAAAAGGGTTCTCGCTAGGAGTCCAGAAAGAAAAAAGAAGATAGGTTTGGTGAGTCCATGGAAGCTTTGCCTCACCATCTTTGGAACATGAGCACACACACACATGCACACACGTGTATGCACGCACATCAATAACCTATCAGAATATCTTAGTCATAGTATCCATAATTATGTCTTTGAGGGAGGGAGAAAAGAGGGAAGGAAGGAATGACATGATGAAGGCAGGGAGAAAAGCTGTGATCCTGGACCAGTAGATAAAAAAATACTGGTTCTCATCCCAGTTCTCAAAAAAAGGGGGAAAAAAGGTATTAAGTTGAAATGATTCCTTATCTTACATGGGTATTCACTTTCTCCTCCACAATGTGGGCTGGAATAGCATTTCTTTCCTTTTTTTTTTTAAATGTTTTATTTATTTTTCAGACAGAGGAGGGGCAGAGAGAGAGGGAGACACAGAATCTGAAGTAGGATCCAGGCTCCCAGCCGTCAGCACAGAGCCCGACGCGGGGCTCAAACTCACAAACTGCAAGATCATGACCTGAGCCTAAATCGGACACTTGACAAACTGAGCCACCCAGGCGCCCCACTTTTCCTTTTTTTTAAAAAAAAGTTTATTTATTTATTTTGAGAGAGAGAGAGAGAGAGTGGGGGAGGGGCAGAGAGAGAAAGAGAGAGAGAGACTCTCAAGCAGGCTCCACACTGTCAGTAAGGAGCCCGATTCGGGGCTCGAACTCATGAACCAAGAGATCATGATGTGAGCCGAAGTCTGATGCTTAACCGACTGAGCCACCCAAGCACCTGTAGAATAACATTTCTTAAGATGTGTTTCAGGGAGGGGGACCTGGGTGGCTCAGTCGGTTAAGCGCCGGCTTCGGCTCAGGTCATGATCTCACGGTTCATGAGTTCGAGCCCCGCGCCAGGCTCTGTGCTGACAGCTCGGAGCCTGGAGCCTGCTTTGGATTCTGTGTCTCCCTCTCTCTCTGACCCTCCCCCACTCACACTCTGTGTCTCCCTCTCTCTCCGCTCCTTCCCCACTTGTGCTCTGTCTCTCTCTGTCTCTCAAAAATAAATAAACATAAAAAAAGGTGTGTTTCAGGGACCATTAGTCTCCAGCACTATTGAGGAGTGGGGGGAAAGGACCATTCAATATAGTCCATATGCCTCCTGCTAGTTCAACACTCATCTGCATGCTGACCCTTCTGATGAGTCCTTTGTTAAAGAAACGGGTTTAGCTTTCTTTCACGTGGCATTTTCTGAGCTCATTCCCTTCTGTCAGTTCTTTCTGAAGCATCTACTATGAGCAAGTCACGATTCTAGGTTCTGAGGATACGTTGTGTCAAAGACAAAGTCCTGTCCTCACACAGAGGAATACAAAAAGTACCCCTCAGTAGTTGCCACATCTGCATGCCACCAGCACTATCACTTACCCAACCTTCTTGAAATGTACTCTTTGACACCTTTATCTTCACTTTAACACCTTTATCTTTAAAGAATAGTTAACATTAGCTCTGTAATCTGTAAGCGTTACTAACTTGCCATAAATAGAAATTGCACACAAAAGTAAATGCTATGAAAAGGAAATCTTATTCCTAAATTCTATTGGGTGCAACAATAAGGCTTTGAGCCTGGGTCCTGCCCTGTTTGTTGTTGTTGTTGTTGTTGTTGTTAAAAAGGGAGATTATTAAAAATTAGAGGCATGGTAGAGAAATACTCGCATTAAATTGAAGTCTTCTCTTTTGTGTAATCAGAAGGATTGAAAAAAGCATTGAAATGTGAAATTGTTTTCTGGTCTGTGTTGCAGCATTATTTGACGTGTGTCGCTCCATTACCTACTGCGATGTCATGACCCGAGAGTGTCTGGTGTGACATTGACGGTGCTCTAATGGTCTGGAGGAAAACTTTATTCCAGTTGCCTTTATGATTTATGAGACTCTTTCCCTGTGCTCTTGGTCTCCACGTAAACTGGCACACCCTTATTTGTCACAAGAAAGTTGGATGCCAATACTGCATGTGTCACCTTCCGAACCGCCCATGAGAACCAAAGCAAGACTCACCCTTGGCTCATTCATTTGTGATGAAACCCCTCTATTTGTCTCTCTGTCCTCCAGGTCAGAAGGATTCATGTGTCTTTCCCTTCGTCTACAAGGGGTCTACTTACTTCTCTTGTATCAAAACCAACAGCCTGTCCCCTTGGTGTTCGACAAAAGCCGTTTACGATGGGCAGTGGAAGTACTGTATGGAGGAGGGTGAGTGATGCCATGCTGTCCCCTCAGCCGACCTCCTCAAATGATGGATTATAAAAGAGAATGTGTGGATGTGTAGAATGTGATCATATTTTTGAAGACGAGTTACGGCATCTGTGTGTGTGCATAGAAAGTGCGGAGGCCACATACGGGATGCTAACAATGGCTAATAATATGACAATGATAGTGTTAAAAATGGTGCTTTCTGAATGAAAGAGAGGTTACAGGGCCACAGGGAACCACTGTATCCTTTGTCTCTTTCTTAATTTTCTAAATTAATAAGGAAAAACAGACAACAAAGTGTAACAGAGAAGGGATTTGACAGACTCTGTTTGCTGCTTCTCAAAGCCCAAGACATTTTTGACAACTAGATGATTTCTAATTTTTCTGCACAGGACAAGAGGCATTTTGTTTGTTTTAACCAATATCCTGTTGTTGGACATTTTTTTTTTAATTTTTTTTTCAACGTTTATTTTATTTTTTTTGGGAAAAAAATTTTTTTTCAACGTTTATTTTATTTTTTTTGGGACAGAGAGAGACAGAGCATGAACGGGGGAGGGGCAGAGAGAGAGGGAGACACAGAATCGGAAACAGGCTCCAGGCTCTGAGCCATCAGCCCAGAGCCCGACGCGGGGCTCGAACTCACGGACCGCGAGATCGTGACCTGGCTGAAGTCGGACGCTCAACCGACTGCGCCACCCAGGCGCCCCTGTTGTTGGACATTTTAATTGTTCCTACGAGCAGCCAGATTTTGAATATTTAGGATTTTCTTTTCACTTGTATCACTGTTCTTGACTCTCTTAGATCAAAGGCTCCCTTTGATGATAAGTATAACAACCCTTTTACTATCCTGAAATAAAATGTATACATAACGTTACCTATTCCAAATTCATAATTTCAGAATAAATCAACACAATCCCTTAGCTGCAATATAAGACAGAAATTAAACAAAGTAAGTTGATAATAAAAAGCACCATGATCATAACTAACCTAAAAAGATATTAAAAGGTGGCCAGAGGCTCATACCTCCAAGCAGAATCTCTTTGATTATAAGAGCTAAAAATGACTACAAAGAAGCCCCATTACACTAGGGGTGGGGTGGGGAACAAAAAAACAACAATAAAAACAAAAACCCAAGCTTGGAAGCAATACCACCTCTAGTTGAACATATCACTCTAGTTTAAATGATGCAAATCAGGATCTACTGGTTGAAATTGAACCCGAAAATTAGAAACAGACTTTTTTTTTTTATTTCTAGAAAAGAGGTCCCCAAACATGCTTAAGACACACAAGAGGAGACAAAACTCTGTCCAAAGTGCGGATACAGACACAATCAGGGCCTAGAGATTTAACAACCTGCATGTGATTAAACCTCTTTCAGCCAATCACAGAGGGCATCTCCTCCCTCATCCCTGGCTTCTGAACTAAGAACTGCTCTTTGGACCCCTAGTGGTGGGTTTCTCACCACCTGTGAACAGCCCCAATTCTTTCCCTCCCACCCCTCATGTAATCCACCGATTAGCCTGTTGGTTCTACCTTCAAAAATCGATTCTAGCTTCAGTTTTTGGGAAGGAGCTGCCTCCACTGCTCCCATCCTTCTCCAAATCACCATCAGTTCTCCCCCCCCAAATTTGTTAACTGGGCTCCTCAAATCCCCAACTCCCTCCAAATCAATTCCCCACACATCAGTCAAAGTAACCTTTTCGGAATGTGAAATCATGCAACACTACTCCCCTGCTTGTGCCCTTGCATGGCTCACCAGCACACTTAGAAGGATATCCTGAGCCCTAAGAGCCAACACAATCCTGAGAAAGGAAAACAAAGCAGGAAGCATCACACTTCAGACTATATTACAAGTTATAGTAATAAAAACGTATGGTATTGGCATAAAAACAGACACATGGATTAATGGAGCAGATTGAGAGCCCAGAAATAAACCCATGCATATATGGTCAATTTATGACAAAGGAGCCAAGAATGTGCAATGGGGAAAGAATGATCTCTTCAATAAGTGGTGTTGATAAAACTGGACAGCCGCATACAAAAGAATGGAACTGGACCCCTCTCTTATGCCATACACAAGGGTCAACTCAAAATTATTAAAGACTTGAATCATAAGATGCAAAACCCCAGAACTGCTACAAGAAAACATGGGGGTAAGCTGGAAGACATCAGTCTTAGTGATGGTTGTTTGGGTTTGACACCAAAATCAAAAGCAAAAATAAACAAGTGGCACTACATCAAACTACGAAGCTTCTGTGTAGAAAAAGAAGCCATCAATAAAATGATAAGGTAACGCATGGAATGGAAGAAAATATTTGCAAATAATATACCTGATAAGGGGTTAATATCTGAAATGTCCCAAAGAACTACAACTTGAGGAAAGGAGAAGGAGGAGGAGAAGAAGAAGGAGAAGAAGAAGGTGGAGGAGGGGGAGGAGGAGATGAAGAAGAAGAGGGGGAAGAGGAGGAAGGAGAAGGAGAAGGGGAAGAAGAAGGGGAAGAAGAAGAAGAAGGAGGAGAAGAAGAAGAAGAAGAAGAAGAAGAAGAAGAAGAAGAAGAAGAAGAAGAGCCAGAATCTACGAAAGATAGAGAAGGAACGAAGAAAGAGAGAAGAAGAGAAGAAGAAGAAGAGAAGAAGAAAGAAGAAGAAGAAGAAGAAGAAGGAGGAGGAGGAGGAGGATGGAGGAGGAGAAGAAGAAGAAGAAGAAGAAGGAGGAGGAGGAGGAGAGGGAGGAGAAGAAGAAGAAGAAGAAGAAGAAGAAGGAGGAGGAGGTGAAGGAGAAGAAGAAGGAGGAGAGGGAGGAGAAGAAGAAGAAGAAGAAGAAGAAGAAGAAGGAGGAGGAGGAGGAGGACGAGAGGAGGAGGAGGACGAGAGGAGGAGGAGGACGAGAGGAGGAGGAAGAGGGGAAGGAGGAGGAGGGGGAGGAGGGAGGAGGCGGGTGGAGGGAGAGGAAGGGAAGAAGAAGGAGAAGGAGACAGCTCACCTTGGTCTGCAAAGCTCTCCAAGACCTTGCCCTTCTCTGTCCTCACCTTCTTCCACTCCCTTCCTTGCCTGATGAGCTCCAGCTACAATGGTTGTCATGCTTCTTGAATATTCTGAACTCCTTCCTGTCTTGAACCCTTCCCACTTTTATTCCCTCTATCTGGACCTCAATTCTCCCAATTTTTGCATGGCTGGCTTCTCCACATTGTGCAAGCCTCTGCTCAAGTGCCACCTGCTCAAGGAAGGCTTCCCTCATCCCTTCATCTATGACAACCCCTCCATCACCTCCAAATGACCCTGATTCCCTCACTGAGTGTGAGTAAATCCACCCACTATAAACATAATGTCCAAAACCACATTTGTTGTACTATTTGTGGTGGGAAATTCAATCTATGAAAGTTGCAATAAGGCACCAGCACCTGGATGATAATGTTACTATATTTTACTTCACTGATATTTGACTTTTTTTCAGTAATGGCAACTTTTTTTTTTTTTTTTGTATGCCAAGATCTTGACTTCACCTGTTGGTCGTAAACCATCAAAATTCTTTGTCTTGACTTCCTACAGCTCTGTTGGTGATTCTAAGAGATTCATTTTTAAGACACTGAAGTATATTAAGTTTGTTCAGCAGGTTGGGGGCGGCGTTGTTGAGGTTGGGAGCCCTGTTGGGGGAAGCTTTAAGCATGAAAGTATACAAGTAGGCTTTCTTTACAACATGCTTAATAAAATGAATGAATAAAATATCTTTAAAACTTGACGCTTGTCCTGTATTTTGATGGCTGACGGATGGATGGATGGATGGATGGATAGATCGATGGATGAATGCATGGATGGATGATTGAGTGACTGTCCTGTGAATGACTAGAGAAAGTCAAACCACTCACAGACTCCTTTCCATACAGATTACCCACGATGCATCTTCCCCTTCATCTATCGAGGAAGGTACCATAACAACTGCATCACGGAGGGTGGCTTCTTCAGAAAGCTGTGGTGTTCCGTCACCTCCAGCTTTGATGAGAAGCAGCAGTGGAAATACTGTGAAACAAATGGTAAGGCACTGGAGCAGGGATGGGGGTTTTGGTGGGGAGGCGGGTGGGGGAGAGCAATGATCATTCTGAGGGGGTGGTGGCATGGGGGAGAGCAGAGCATTGAGAGCAATACTTCTAGGAACTAAGTGTGTTCTTGGAGAATACATTAGGACAACCACAGGAGACAGCAATGTCCTAAGGCCATGTTCCCCCGAGTGCCTAATGTCAGCATGGAAAATCTAGTTGTCCTAAGAACCAGTACCATGGGCTGCAGTCCTGACATTGGTTTTCAACTATTTCTGTTGCTAGACTTGGCAATACGTGGATTCACCCAGTGCTGGACCCTACCTGCATTTCAAAGTGGCTTCAGATTTCATCTTAATTCTATGCCTACTCTTATTCTTTAAAAAAAAATTTAATGTTTATTTATTTTTGAGAGACACAGAGAGAGAGAGACAGAGTGTGAGCAGGGGAGGGGCAGAGAGAGAGGGAGACACAGAATCCAAATCAGGCTCTAGGCTCTGAGCCGTCAGCACAGAGCCTGATGTGGGGCTTGAACTCACGAACTGTGAGATCATGACCTGAGCCGAAGTCGGGCGCTTAACCGACTGAGCCACTCAGGTGCCCCTTAACTTATTCTTTTTAAAAATGTTTATTTATTTTGAGAGAGAGAGAATGAGCATGAGTGAGGGAGGGGCATAGAGAGAGGAGACAGAGAGTATCTCAAGCAGCCTCCATGCTATCAGTGCAGAGCCCAATGCAGGGCTGGATTCCATGAATTGTGAGATCATGACCTGAACTGAAATCAAGAGTCAGATGTATAACTGAGTGAGCCACCCAGGCATCCCTACTCTTAACTTTTTTTTTTAAATTTTTAATGTTTATTTTATTTTTGAGACAGAGAGAAACAGAGCATGAGTAGGGGAGGTGCAGAGAGAGAGGGAGACACAGAATCCAAAGCAGGCTCCAGGCTCTGAGCTGTCAGCACAGAGCCTGATGCGGGGCTTGAACCCACCAACTGTGAGATCATGACCTGAGCAGTAGTCGGATGCTTAACCGACTGAGCCACCCAGGCGCCCCTACTCTTAACTTCCTAATGACCTCCATTCATTCTGGAGCCCTCTCTGTATTAGACTCTATATACCACATCCCATTGAATGTTTCCATAGAAGCCCTATGAGATGCTATTTTTTCCACATTTAATAAGTGGTCGCAGTAAAATTAAATCCTGTCCAAGGTCACACTCCTAGGTGATGTCAGAGTTAGGATTTGAGTGCAAGTCCATATGGCTCTGATGCCCCTGCTCCCTCACCAAGCAGTGTTGCCTCCATTGAGATGAAAATTCACGTGAGGCACCTATCCACGAGCACACTTATTCCTGCTAAAGCCTTATTTATGTTTATCCCTTAGCACTCAAAAAACCATAATGCCATATAAAACCTTGAATTTTATCTTTGTCGTAGCCATCCATCACTTGTATCCTTAACCCTAAACCAACATTAACCTTAGATCTCACGATAACTCTGTTGATGAAGCCTGCAGAGCAACTCTGTTGTAAATGGTGTGGTTGTTGATGGCTTGGGTTCTCACTTACACGCAAAGTGGACGGAAATAATAACATCACCAGGAACTGAACTGGAGCATGTTCAATGTCGTGTTGCCTTTCCTGAGATAAAGCATGGCGCCTACTTGATGCATGATACATGGAAGCTCTTTTTGTTATCTCTTCTTGTCCCTGTGACCTTTCCATCATTATTTTCAGAGTATGGGGGAAATTCTTTCAGCAAGCCCTGTGTCTTCCCCTCCGTCTACAGAAATAGCATGATCTTTGAATGCATTGAGAGTGAAAGCAACAGACTGTGGTGCCCGACCACGGAGAACATGGATGAGGACGGGAAGTGGAGCCTCTGTGCCGACACTAGTAATACGGGGAAGGGGGCTGGGTGGGCATAGGCAGACTCCTTCACTGAATTACCCAGCAAACACTGACTCCAGCCCTACTGCCTGTCAGCCACTGTGCTGGGCGGTGGGCATGTGGTGATGAGTAAGACGGAGTCTCACCCTCGTGGATATCTGATGAGCAAATAGCATGAAAAATACGATAGCATGATGGGCAAGATGCGGGCCGCTTAAGATCCAAGAGAAAGGGGTCAATATAAGGTTTTCAAAATGTGAAACACCTAAGTACTTGCTTGCACAAACATAGAGTAAATCCACGCTAAGATTTAAAAAAAAAATTGCTAATAAGGGAATAACAAGGATAGTGAAGCCAATTCGAGGGACGTTTTAAGAACTACATAAAGTCGGCGAAAAGAATGTTGAGCTGAAGCAAGATTGTTAAGTTAGCCACCCAATCTGGTAACACCTAAAGGGCAATCAAGGGACGCCTGCCTGGCTCAGTTGGTGGAGAATCCAACTCTTGGTCTCAGGGTCATGAGTTTGAGCCCCACGTTGGATATGGAGCCTACTTAAATACATACATACATACATACATACATACATACGTATGTAAATACATAAATAAAAATAAAATAACACAAAGGGCAATCAAACCTTTGGGGTTGTCTACCAGACAGAAATTATCGGCATCTCTACCAAACAAAAATCATTCACAATGTATCAATCTTTTACAAGTTACAGAGTTGGGGCCTCCAATCAATAGCAGGTAGTAAGTCAGATAAAGTTCTATTTCCCTAGAGCAGGGGCCTGCAAACTCTCTCCTGCCTATGAGCTAAGTCTGGGCCAATGTTTCTCTTGGCCCCCAACCCAACTTTCTACACAGTCGAAAAAAGTCCAAAGAAGGATCCTATTTTGTGACGGGCAAAAATTATACGAAATTCAAATCCCAGGGCCCACATATAAAGACCGAGGCTGTATGAGGCACGAAGCTAAAAATAACTACCATCTGGCCCTTTCTAGAAAAAGTTTGCTGACACTGAGCTAGAGATCCAGATGGCCCTTAGGGACTGTTTAGACGCTGCTTTAGGAGGACATAAGGTCAGGATCTTTTGACCCCAATTGTGTGTTTTGGATAATTTTGTTAACAAAGGAAAACAAGTGTACATTTGGTGGGTGATCAGGGAAGAAGCCCACGAGGAAGAAAAATAGAACATTTCTCTGTAAATGTAACCTGATGGGTCCCCATAAAGGACATCTCAGGCGGCCTGGACTTCAGGACCCTGGACAGCTCTTCAGCACTCGACGCGTTTTGCTCGAGAGCTGCGCCGCACAAGCCCGGCCAGTATTGATTTGGGTTCCAAATCCACTTCAGCGAGTGGAGAATTCGCACATTCAGGATCTGTGAATGAAGACGACTCCCTGTAAGATGTCCTCTCCGCGCTTGCCACTTGCCTCCCTGGCTCCCCTGCTGACATGACGCTGTCCTCCTCTCTCCCACTGCCAGGACCCCTTGTGTGTTCACGCTGCCCTTGTGCCCCATTTCCACACCCCACAGAGCTAAACTCAAATAGCTTCCCAGGGAAGAAAACCCCTCTGGCATTTAAGTCAGTATTTCCTTCCTCTAATGGGAGTCTCTGAGCAGACCCATGGGCCATGTGGACCCAGTTTTTATTCAAACAATTTTTAATGTTTATTTATTTTTGAGAGAAAGAGAGAGAGCACGCACTCACCCGCGAGCCAGCGGGGGAGGGGCAGAAAGAGAGGGAGACACAGAATCTGAAGCAGGCTCCAGGCTCCACACTCTCAGCTCAGAGCCTGACACGGGGCTCGAACCCACAAACTGTGAGATCATGACCTGAGCCAAAGTCAGACACTTAACCGACTGAGCCACCCAGGTGCCCCGACCCAGTTTTGATTTTAGAGGGGGCTCTGAAGTCTAAGCCTTCACCACAGCATCAAGGCACAGGGGTAACCACTTTCCTATCCCCTTGTACTCCCTAGGAATTTCTTCACTGGTTCCTGGCTTTCCCTGCCACTTCCCATTCAACTACAAAAACAAGAATTATTTTAACTGTACCAGCAAAGGATCGAAGCACAACCTTACGTGGTGTGCAACCTCTTACAACTATGACCAGGACCACACCTGGGTGTACTGCTGATGCAAAGGTGAGGTGCATAGCATACCTGGGCAATGCCGCTGTGAAGGTGACATCCGTCCCTTCCAGCACGATTCGCTGGGGTTGCCAGCAAGGTGAGCTCCCTGTCCCAGAGATGAGGTGAAGTGGGGGTGGGGGAGGGACGGGGACAGCTTCCCAGATTAGTAAGAGGTGGATGAACCATTTTGGACCCAGAAAGGTGCCATGCCAAGTGTTAGGTCTGGGAAGCCTTGGGTGTGCAAAGTAGGAGAATGGAATTTCTCAAACTGGGGCGTGAGAAGGAAAGATGACCTTGAAAGGAGATGACCAGTACTTCACTGGACCCCAAAAGCCATGTACCAGGTTATTGACCTGCTACCCACTGAGTAGCCAACAGAGAAAAAGGTAGGGTTCAGTTCTCCTCCTCGTTGCATGGGTCCTTCCCCCACCTCTGCACGTAAGTCCTCAACTCTCTCCACAGGACCAACTTCTCTCTCCCTTCCAGTCTTTTCTTCTGATTCCAGTATTCTCCCCAGACCCCCTGTGTGGGTCCACTGACCTAATTACTCAGGATGTCTGGGATTTAACAAACAGAACCCTTTCATCAGATATGTGGATGGCTCTGGTGTTTCTGGCAATATTTGCCCTTATGATGCATGTGGCTTAGGGATGACACCAAACTTAGTGATTCCTCCCGAATTTTGCCTTGGCCATCAAAACCATCTTCCTGGAACAGAAGAGAGGCAACGGAATAGGTCTGGGGCTCTGGGTACCATCTTAACAGGGTGGCTATTAAAAATCACCCACAAGTCGTCCCCAGGCTTGGCTAGAATGAAGAACATTCTTAGTGCCCAGCCTCTGACTCTTGTCCACCAGAGCACAACTCTCTCCTTTGGGTCCCTCTTTCAGCAAGTCTAATACAGTAGAGGTGAGGTTAAGGTGCTCAGGGTTCAGTGGCTTATCGGCCGCCATGAGCCAGGTGAGGGGCAGGGGTAGGTCTAACCACTCTTGGCTCGGCCACCTCCTCTTCTGACTCAGTCTTGGAAGCCAATGCAATACTTTTTTATTCACATCACACTTTGAGTCAGTGCACACTTGTCACCTGAATGCTGGCTTTTGATTCTATTTTCAAGGAGAGGAGAAACATCTTCAGAGGAAGATGGACATACCAAGTGTGGAACCTGCTTCGTCTTTTCCTTTCGAGCTTAATCACCTTTAGAAATACCTTGTCCGCCATTTTGCTTAATCACTTGGTCCTTTGTGAAGAACAGAGGGGGGAATTGTGGCCTAAACACCAGTAAAGGAGCCCACAGTTAATCCCCCAGGGGGCTGCCTTTGTGCTTCCTGGAATGGGATTCCGTGAGGGACCTGGAATGCATGGTGAATCTCCTGGTAGGAGGTCAGATTCTCAGCCCAGGGGCCCCTTGGAAGGAATGCATCCTGCTGTCTCTTTCTTGGAAACCACAGATTTGGGTGGAGCATTTTTAGGTACTTATGAAATCATTAATAAATAAACTAGTAAGTAAACATACGGTAGAAAGTTCATTGCAAGGGGGCCCCTGGGTGGCTCAGTCGGTTAGGGGTCCGACTTCGGCTCCGGTCATGATCTTGAGGTCCGTGAGTTCGAGCCCCGCGTCGGGCTCTGTGCAGATAGCTCAGATTTGGATTCTGTGTCTCCCTCCCTCTCTGCCCCTCCCCACTCACACTCTGTCTTTCTCTCTCTAAAAAATAAATAAACATTAAAAAAGTAAAAGAAAAGAAAAGAAAAGAAAAGAAAAGAAAAGAAAAGAAAATTCATTGCAAGACTACCTCAACTATTCCTTCCCCATGCCCATGGCAGACATGAGTAATTGATTACAGAATCTGCTTCCCTGTGAACCCAGATGCATCCTTGTGTTATTATTGTTCGTTTCCCCTCCCCTTCCCCCCTCCTCCTCTTTCATGAAACCCTCTGAGCAACTGCTACCCCTATCCCACACTGCATGCAGACATCAGGAATAGATTTTCACCATTCAGCCTCATTGGGTACCAATCTGATTGTCTGAAACGAGGTTGCAGAGACATTCGAGAAGCCTGAAGATCCCATGATCCCATGGCAGATCTTTTCCACTGTAGATCAAGACCAACCAGATGACCCATCCTTCCTTAATCACATACAAACAGGCCACAGGAAACCTGGCTCTCCTGCCCCCAGCTGCCACACAAGACTTCAGAGACAGACAGACATACTTCCCTTCCCTCACAAACTTTCCACCTCTGCCCCCTCAACCCAGGCACAGCCCTGTTCTCGAAGCTACCACTCTGACTCCAGCCTCGGTGCCTTGCTTGTGTGGAATCCCCCTTCCCTGGTCTCTGCTGAGCCACTCAGTGTTGGAGATGGAGATGTGTCCCCGGATCCCCCTTCTGCAGAGGACCTGCCCAGCTCTGGCCAATGCTGTCTGCAGCAGTCGTCAGCCATCAGTCCCAAATCAGGGATGTCCTCAGCTATGGAGTAACCTCCCTTGTGCAAGGTCATGCTCTTCCCAGGGCAGCCTATGTGCAAGTGTTGACTGAGGGCAGGTTAAAAGTTCAGCCAGTTCAACCCCAGGGGGACAAGTCAGAAGAGCTAGGTCAGGAGTTTCCGTGGGCTCAGCTGCAATGTGTGAGTTTGCATTCCGGTTCCTTCCCCAGGTACCGAGCCTAAGGACACTCCTTGATAAACCTCCTGCATACTCAGAGGAGGGACGCTGGGAACCCAACCTGAGATAGCCCATCATTAAGAAATGTCATTTCTGGGGGTGTCTGCCTGGCTTGGTTGGTAGAGCGTGTGATGCTTGATCTTGGGGTCATGAGTTCAAGCCCCATGTTGGGAGTAGAGATTACTTAGAAAAAAACAAGAACTTAATAGTCATGGGGACCCTGGGTGGCTCAGTCAGTTAAGCATCCGGCTCTGGCTCAGGTCATGATCTCACTGCTCGTGAGTTTGAGCCCCGTGTGGGGCTCTGTGCTGACAGCTCGGAGCCTGGAGCCTGCTTCTGATTCTGTCTCTGTCTCTCTCTGCCCCTCCCCTGCTCGTGCTCTCTCTCTCTCAAATATAAAATAAAAAACATAAAAATATTAAAACAAACAAACAAAAACTTAATAGCCACAGGTGGTGAGGGGCTCCCGAATGGACAGTGCAGATCTAGAACATTCCATCATCATGGAAGATCCCAGGGGATTGCGTGCCTCTAGAATACAAGCTCCTTGAGGTCAGTTACCTTTTCATTGCTGTATTTCCATCACCTGGAACAATGCCAGGCATATAGCAGGGACTCAGCAAATATCACATTGAATAGGTGAGTGGGATGGACAGGTGTATGGATGGAAGGGGATAGAGCTGAGACAGGAGGCAGAAACTGTATTTTAAAGGGTGATCTGGATTATGTCACTCTGTTTAAAGCCCTCCAAGGTCCTCAAACGCCTCTAAGAACACACACGGTTTAACCTCTGACCATTCTGACTCCTTACCACCTACCCCCCTCCAGCCACCACGACCTCTTGCTATCCCTCCAACAGGCCAGCTACATTCCCGCCTCAGGGCCTTTGCATTCACCCAACACTGCGTTTGAGGTGCTCTTCCCCTCCATATGCCCCTGGTGCTCAGTAGACTCCTTGCCCCTACCGGGACTGGGGACTCCTCCTCATTCCCAGATCCCTTAACCACTTTCCTGCTCCATTTTTCTCCATATCTCTTTCCATCTTCTGCCATACTAACTAGTATTATATTTACTCATGTATTTTGTTCCGTGTCTGTCTCTTCTTTTCATAATGTAAGCTCCTCGGCGGGGGGTGGGGGGGTGGCGGCGGGGATCTGTGTATTTCATTCACTGAGATAGAGCTATTCTTGGAAGAGGGCCTTGTATGCAGCAAGCACTTCATACATCACTACTGAATAAATAAAGTGCCAGAAGGGAAGGGAGGGAGAAAGGGAGGGAGAGGGAGGGACGGAGGGAGGGAGGGAGGGAGGGAGGGAGGAAGGAAGGAAGGGCAAAAGGGAAGTGGCCACAGCGAAAAGTTAGGAAATACATTATTCTGGTTCCACTCTTTTAAATTTAAATTCTATAAAGCGAGGCTATTGAGCCCCGATGACCCATTGCATACAACTACTTAGTGGGTTTCGAAAGTGAAATAAACTCGGTGGAAGGACGTGACACGAATCCTGTACTTTGGGGACCTTGCGTTACTGGGGCGTCCTGCCCACGGGCAGAGGTGAGGAGGAAAAGACCCTCTTGGTTTCAGGGTGCAGGTCAGCGTCAGGGTGTGAGGGCTGGCCCGACTCCCCACCAACCAGAGGCAATCGCCCTGAGCACCCAGGGCAGACAGACACGGGGAGGGCGGGGCAGGGAGCTTCTAGGAACAGTTTCCACACCACCTGGCCGAGCTGAGGATTTGAGAATTCCCCCATCCTCTTTCTCTTTTGCGCGATGACATTTTGCAGGGGATTAATTCCCCGGGGATCAGCTTGCCCTAAACCTCCGTAATCCAGATTTATGGTTTAATTCAGTGGCCTGAGTATCTTACCCAAGTTATCTTACACCACGAAGTAGGAGGCAGGAGGGGGAAAAAAAACAACAACCACCAGACTGTCCTTCCAGGAAATCAAGAAAACGGACTAAGCTCACTTTGGAAGCCTCTTTAATGGAACCATTTCCAAGCCCGGTCTTCCCAGGAACCCTGTTTATAGCCCCAAGATTGTCATGCCTCCCTCTTACCGACAGAAAGAAACCGAGGAAATCTGAAGCAGCTGAAGCAAGAAGGGGGAAGGGTGGACCATGGGCTGAGCTTTTTGAGAGTCTGACCCAAGAGGACACCAGGGAAGAGACTCTGCTGGGGTGTAGGCATTGGGGGTTACATGAAGTCGAGATGTCATTAACCTCTGGAATTGGTGGGGTGGCGCTGACCTTGGTCCTGATCTCATTTCTAGCTTCTTATCTCATTCTAGAGAGGTTCCCCCTCACCCCGCCCGCCATCTGGGCAAAGCCATCACTTTTGGTCCAGCCTCGACTCATACAATGCAAGGCCAGTCACCACGCACCCTCCCACCCTCTCTCCTGGATGGGCCCGAGGGGATCTGGTCTTCCACAAGTGCGGGGTCCATGCCTGCCTGGTGGGGAGAGACCGGGGGCTTCCAGAACCTCCTCAGCGAGACATCATCTTCACAAACTCTGCAAAGAAAAGCCCCTGGTAAGGCGCCGATTTGTAAGAGCACTTTTTGAGCCCTTTACTATGTGTCAGGAACCAAGGGTGATCTTTGGGAAACCCTCTGCTCCTCAGTTTCTTCGTCTCCAAAATGGGAATCACAGGATCGCCATACACCTTACACAAGTTTTCCAGACGGTTAAACGATAGAATGCTTACAAGACCCATGAAGCGTTACACAATCGTTATGACTATCTTATTTCATCTTTCCAACCGATCCTGGAGGCGTAACTACCATTTCCCAGATAAGCAAACGGAGGCCAGTGAGGTTGACCAATGCGCCTGAGGCCACGTGGACGGTGAATGGAAAACCTCGGAAGGAATGCACTGACTCTGCGGTGACTCCATGCCCCATGAACTTCTGGGCCCCACCCAGGTCTTGAGGTCCATCTGTCCTTCCCCTGCGCGGGGCTGGCCCGAGGATCTGTCTCTTAGCTCGTCCAGACTTTCAGTGATGCCCCTCGTACACCTGAGCCTGGCGAGACCCAGCGGGCATCCCGCCAAGATTTCCTCAGTTACAGCCAGGCCATAAATGCCTCCTGAGTTTCCCTACTGGGAATTACAAGCTGATGGGTCAGAGAATATCCCTGATCGGCCTCCAGGATTTGACATCCCAGGAGGCCAACACAACTCAAGGCAGCGAGGTCTGCGGCGATTACGTCCTTTGAAGGGAGGGGGACAGGGAGGCCTTTGTAGGGCCACAGATATGGGGGATACAGCCAGCTGAGGACGAAGGGACGCTTCATGGCAGAGACCGAGCTGCGCCGATTCCTGAGGGATGGAGAACACCGGGGAAGGTACCGGAAGCGGAAGGGACGTCAGAGAGGGAGAAACCGGATTTAGCCAACACAGAGCAGGCACCCAGTGTGCACCAGAGCGCAGCGACCCCGAGAGCGGGGACAGAAGAGCGGCCGGGGGTGGGGGTCACACCAGGGATGCACCTGAGTATCAGACCGAGAACTCCGCTTTTGTCCCCCGGCAGCAGTTAGATGCTGGGGCGCCTGAACTAGAGTCACCATGATGAGACTCTGACCCTCCCTGTTAGGTCTCCCACGAAAATGGTCTCGACTCCCATCCGCCCAGGATTCCCACGGGTTCCCTTCCGCCGATCCCTCAGTACACGTGGGACGAGCTCTGTGCCAGGACTGGGGTGTGTAGGGAAGAAGGGTTCAGTCCGGGGCCTCCTCGGGAGGAAACAGGCGAGGCGCTATTACGAGCTCGGGTGATATCACCCTCAGCGCTGCGGCGGAGGCACAAGGGGGCGCCGAGAGGAGGGGTGGGAGCACCTTCCGGTGGCATAACTGAAACTGGGCCAGCGGGAAGGGGCAAGGGCGTTCCCGCCCGGAACGAGCAGCAGCGTCACGCGTGACTTCTCTGGGTGGCTAGGACAGGTAAGAGACGACCTTGAATTTGAACCCCGTGCATCTGACCCCAGAGCCCCAGCTGGTGACCGGTCCACTCTCCCGACGGGACAGTTCGTTCTCGACAAAGGCGCCCCGTGAGCCAGGCAGGGACAGGCACGGGGGAGGTAGGAGTGAGCCCTGGCTGACAAAGCCACCCGCGCGGCGGCTGCCCCCTCGCGACGTCACCTTCAAAGTCGACCGTGCCGTCTCCGTTCACGTCCGCCTCCTGCACGACCTCCGAGATCTCGCGAGGGGTGAGCTTCTCTCCCAGAAGCCTCTGCATGGCCTGCTGCAGCTCCCCGAGGGTGATCTCCCCGTCCCCGTTGGTGTCAAACTGCTCGGGGCAGAGGCGCGGTGTTGGCAAGGACCGTGACCACAACCACAGCGGTCGGGAGCTAAGCTAAGCGCCCGTCGTGCACTCGAAAATGTCCTCAGCTCCCAGAGGGCGGGTCATTTTCACGGTCGTGTTCACCGCCCCGTGGCAGGTCCCCCAAACGGTGCCTTCCCCACGGTGCAATATTAGTTAAATTAATGAACTATTTTCAAACCTCCATGCTGCACACCCCTAACCAACCCGCACAGAAAGTCTCGTCCGGGCCATCTCCCCAGCGTGGGGGGCGTGGGGGTGGGGTGGGGGGTGGGGGCAGCTAACCATCCTCGTCTAGCCGCGCTGATGCTAACCCGGCTGAAGCCACAATCGTCTCTTGCCTGGACCGTCATGACGGTCCCCTGATTGGTCCTCTGGATCCCATGGCGGTCCACATCTCAGGACCTCCTGTTCCTGTTCACTTAAGACAGAAATCAGGGGCCCCTGGGTGGCTCAGTCGGTTAAGCATCTGACTTTGGCTCAGGCCGTGATCTCCACGTTCGTGAGGTCGAACCCGGCATCCGGCTCTGTGCTGACAGCTCAGAGCCTGGAGCCTGTTTCCGATTCTGTGTCTCCCTTTCTCTGCCCCTCCCCCACTCATGCTCTGTCTCTCTCTCTCTTCCTCTGTCTTGAGAATAAAAAAACATAAAAAAAAAAAAAATTAAACAGAACTCAGGGGCACCTGGGTGGCTCAGTCGGTTAAGCATCCCACTCCCGATCTCAAGGTTCACGAGTTTGAGCCCCGCATTGGGCTCCGCGCTAACAGCACAGAGCCTGCTTTGGATTCTCTCTCTCTCTCTGTCTCAAAAATAAACTTTAAAAAATAACAAAAAAAAAAATAACATAAAACAGAAATCAGATCTTTTCGCATCCCCTGCTGAAAATCGTCCAGTGGCTTCCTCATCCCCCTCCATGATATCCTGGCTCGTTCCGAGACGCACAGACTCCTACGAGGTTGACCCTGCTTCCGCCAACTCTGACCCTTGTTGATCGCCTGCTACTTTCTCTCCAGCTCGGGACTCCAAGCTCCAAGACCTTGCTCTTGCCCTCATCTGCCTTCCTGCCTTCCAGCGTCCCTCCACACCTGCTGCTTCCTCAGTCTGGAACATGATCCCCCCCAGAGCAGTGCCGTCCAGGAGAAATACAGTGCGAACTGCATGACTGATTTAAAATTTGCTAGTAGCCACGTTTTTTTAAAAAAAAAAAAACGGTGAAAGAGAACAGCAAAGTTTTTAAGTAGACCTCACACCCCGTGTGGAGCCCAACGCAGGGCTTGAACTCATGACCCTGAGATCATGACCCGCGAGGAGATCAAGAGTCAGACGCATAACCAACTGGGCCACCCAGGCGTCCCACACGTAGATGTGTGGCAGAGCCTGATCTCGGGGTCGTGAGGTCAACCCCATATTGGGTGTAGAGATTACTTAAAAATAAAATCTTGTGGGGCGCCTGGGTGGCTCAGTCAGTTAAGCAAGCGTCCGCCTTCGGCTCGGGTCACGATCTAGCGGTTCGTGAGTTTGAGCCCCGCATCAGGTTCTGTGCTGACAGCTGGGGGCCTGGAGCCTGCTTCGGATTCTGTGTGTCTCTCTCTCTGCTCCTTCCCTGTTCGTGCTCTGTCTCTCTCTCTCTCAAAAATAAATAAACATTAAAAAAATTTTTTTAGTAAAATCTTTAAAAATTATTGAGCTATATTACATTTTTTAATTCATACTGGATTTCGGAAGACTTAGCATACTACCATAGTAACTACTTATACTTAGCGTGATTAGTTAATGTGCTCAGTGCACACGTATACTTAAGCCAAGGATACTAAGTCTTAATCCAGGTGTATTTTACCACCGATAGTGCCTGTCAATTCAAACACCAAATAGTACAGGAAATACTTGACCTGTATGCACCCTGTATACAATTTAGAGTTGAAAGGGTAGATCTACATGCCCAAGTTTTTCCAAACAAAATGTTTCCCAATAACTGAATTGAGTATTTGTTTTTGTTTTATTTTACTTTACTATTTTATTTTATTTTATTTATTTTATTTTATTTTTTTATATTTTATTTTATTTTATTATTTTTTTATATTTTATTCATTTTATTTTATATTTTATTTTATTTATTTTATTTATTTTTAATATTTTATTTTATTTATTTATTTTATTTTATTTATTTTCTTTTATTTTTCTCTTTTATTTTATTTTTTTTCTATTTTCTTTTCTTTCTTTTCTTTCTTCTCTTTTCTTTTCTTTTATTTCTTTTCTTTTCTTTTTTCTCTTTCTTTTCTTTTCCTTTCTTTTCTTTTCTCTTCTCTTCTCTTTTCTTTCTTTTCTTTTTTCTCTTTCTTTTCTTTCTTTTATATAGTATATTTTCTATTTATTTTATTTTATTTTATTTTATTTTATTTTATTTATTTTTATGTAGGCTTCACGCCCAGCGCAGAGCCCAATGCAGGCTTGAACTCACGACCCTGAGATCAAGACCTGAGCTGAGATCAAGAGTCAGACCCTTAGCTGACTGAGCCGCCCAGGTGCCCTGTGTATTCCTTTTTAAAATTCAAACAAATTGAATTTATATTCTGTTGAATGTCAAAGGAAATTAAATAAATAATCGAACTGAAACTAACCAAAATTAGAGAAAATGAACAAATCAGTTCCTCAAGTCATACTGGCCATGTGTCAAGGGCTTGGCAGCCACAGGTGGCCAGTGGCTACCATTTTGGACAGAGCATTCCTTTCTTTCTTTTTAAAAAAAAATTTTAATGTTTATTTATTATTGAGACAGAGAGAGACAGAGCATGAGCACGGGAGGGGCAGAGAGAGAGGGAGACACAGAATCCGAAACAGGCTCCAGGCACTGAGCCGTCAGCACAGAGCCCGACACGGGGCTCGAACTCACGAACCGCGAGATCATGACCTGAGCTGAAGTCGGACGCTCAACCGACTGAGCCACCCAGGGGCCCTGGACAGAGCGTTTCTGAGATCACAGGCAGCTCTGTCGGACGATGCAATTCTAGATCTTTATGTGAAGCTGGGACAGAAAAATCACACAGCTGAAAGGGGGAGATCTTCCTGGGATTGGGAACCCACGTTTGCACAGCTCAAAGTCTTTCCTTCCAAACGCTATGCTGTTCTTTACTTTTGCCGCCTGTATTGAAAGCTCTGAGAAAAGCGTTTTATGGGGGGATGAGCGCATTTCAGCAAATGCCTCACCCTCCCTGGGTCTCATGTGTTAAGCATCTGGGTTAAACCAGATTATCTCTTTGCGTTCCCCTCTGGGATCTCAAGTTATTGGATTCCTTCTTCCCATTACAGACAGCGAGATGAGAGGTCCTAACATGGGCTAGGGGACTGCAGGACCTTGGGTAAGATTTAGTAAATTCCACGAGCCTCAGTTTCCCCATATGCATGACTGAGATAAGGGGCTGCTTACTCCCACCGTTATTTGCGATGATTAAAAAAAAAAATCGGTGTGGGTGGGTTTTGTCCCCGCTTAAAGCCCAATCGTAGACCCCTGGGCTTTCTTCAACTACTTCTAGCATCGCGAAACTCTCAACTCACTTCCTTGAAGGCATCGCGCATCTCCTGGACGCCGATCATCCCCGCCGTTTCCGCAAGCAATTTGGGGGTCATCAGCTCCACAAAGTCGTCAAAGTCTACACGGCCACCCACTGGGGACAGAAGAGGCAGGTCTAAGTGAGATTCCGTGTGCCTAAGCCACCATTACCTTCAAGGTCTGTTCGAGGTAGACCTGTTCTGATCTCTCTACCTTCTGAGAACCTTCCCTCCCGGCCAACCCGGGCCCCAGGGTCCCTCTAATCCAAACCGGGGCGGATGGGGTGCACAGGGTGGCAGTAAGCAGCTGTCCGTGTGACCTCGAGCAAATCTCTTAATTGATTCAGATCTACATTCGCTTCTCTGTTGGTCTGTGCGCGGGGGAGTGCGAATTAAACGGGAGCCACGTCCCTTCCAGATAGGAACACGATCCTGTCCTGGTGTTCGACCTCCTTTCCTCCGTGACGTGCCCAGAAGCAAACCTCAGAGCGATTCTGGCCCGGCTTCCTTCTCAAAAAGCCGGTGGTGATGGCAGTAAACCTACATCCCTAACCAAGAGCCTGACCTGCGTCACCTCCTTTGTCGCAATCGCACAAGGAGTGACATCATTTCTGCCTGACAGGTGGGGAAACTGAGACTCAAGAGTGGGGGTTGACTCCACTTTTCAAAAGGGGCCACAGTCGGGGCGCCTGGGGGGGCTCAGTCGGTTGAGCGTCCGACTTTGGCTCAGGTCACGATCTCACGGTTCGTGGGTTCGAGCCCCACGTCGCTCTCTCTCCCCCAAAATAAATAAATTAAAAAAAAACCCCACAATCAGTAAATGATAGAAATGGGCCTTGAGTCCAGATCCTGCCTCTAAGGTCACCATTTTTATTCACTTCAAACGCTGCCTCCCCGAGTACAGCCTGAGCTGCTCGGACTCCCAGTGGCTTCCGGACTCCCAGGGCTGCCTACCCTCTTCCTTACCTGCCACTCAGCCTCCACAACCTCCCCGATTCCCCCCACCAGCCTGCCCCCAGCCCCAGTCCTTCTTCCCGCCCCCGGCCTCACGGTTCATGCGGATTTGCTGGCCCAGTTCAGTCAGCTCCATTTCTGTGGGCATGTAGCCCATCGTCCTCATGAGATTCCCCAAATCCTTACAAGAGATGAACCCATCTCGGTCCTTGTCGAACTCAAGAAACGCTTCCCGAAGCTCTGAAAGCGAAGAGAGAAGAACTTTGCGGGGGACTTGAAACGGTGAATGGGGCAGACTGGCTGGGGAGACTTGAAACAGTCAGTGGGGCAGACTGGCATCCCCTGAAACGATCAGGCAGGTGCCCACTAGAGACTTCTCGAGGAACACGTCTTTGAAAGCCAAAATTTCGAAAAGGGGTGACGTACAAAATGTGGATGGAGATGTCAACGTGCAAGTGGAATCGGTTCGTGAGACCGCAAAGGGATGGCCCCGGAGTCTCAGATTCTGGGGGTGAAGTTATGGGAAACTTCAAAACCACCAGAAGAAAAACCAATAGGTTTTGATTCACCTTAAACGTCATGCATATGGAGGGGCGCCTGGGTGGCTCAGTCGGTCGAGTTTCCGACTTCGGCTCAGGTCACGGTCTCGCCGTTCGTGGGTTCGAGCCCCGCGTCGAGCTCTGTGCTAACAAACAGCTCAGAGCCTGGAGCTCGCTTTGGATTCTGTATCTTTCTCTCTCTCCCCCTCCCCTGCTCATGCTCTGCCTCTCTCTGTCTCTCAAAAATAAATAAATATTAAAAAAAAAAAGTCAGGCATATGGGGCACCAGAGTGGCTCAGTCGGTTGAGCGTCCGACTCCTGATTTTGGCTTACTCAGGTCATGATCTCACGGGTCATGAGATCGAGACCCATGCCAGGCTCTGCGCTGACAGCATGGAGCCCGCTTGGGATTCTCTCTCTCTCTCTCTCTCTCTCTCTCTCTCTCTCTCTCTCTCTCAAAATAAACTCATGCATGTGTCACTCCTGGATCTCCGAGACACTTGGGGATGGGTTTGCCTTCTAAACACTTTGGGAGGTGCCTAAAGTACCATGAGTTCCACAAATCATGGCTAAGTGGGAGGAGAGGGAGGTGGGACGAAAGGGACTACACGGAGATGCACAGAGAGCAGCTTAGTGGCAGACGACCATGGGGTGTCTTCTGGGGACAGAGGTTACCTTCGATCTCATCCTGTCCCAGCGGTCTTTCCTGGAAAGGAATGCAGGGAGAGGGAATTTGGAGAGGGTCAGGGATCCAGCATCCACTTCTCCAACCACGTCCCCTCCCTCCTCTGAGGGATCCCTCTCCTTTCCTGTTTCTCCTCCGTTCTTGCTCGTTCCACCCACCCCTTCCTTCCCTTCCTTCGCTCACCTCCTGCCTCCCACCCACGGCTCTTTGCTTCTCGCCCTCTTGCTCATCGCTTCGCATTTCCTCTCTCCTGTCCTGGAATCTTGATCTCTCTCCCTCTGCCCTTCCTGAACGGACATCCATCCCACTGTGCTGAAAGGGGGCCTTGGATGCCATGGAATCCAGTCCCCTCCTTTTCCAGAAGAAGACAGTGAGGCTTAGAATCAGAGCAAACGTGCTCAGAGTGCCAGCTCTGGGCCAGACGTCCACAGTCCCTTCATTTAAACCTCAGAACCACGCGGTGCAGGGTAGGACCAAATAAATAGCATTCCCATCTTTATAAAAGAGGAAGCGGAGGAACAGAGAGGTTAAGGAAACTGCCTGAGGTCACACAGCTCCTAGGGGCAGAGCCCCTCCCAAGGCGGGGAGACTTTAAATCACTCCCTCCAGGCTGTGCAGCAGGTCAGATGCAGCGGGCGCCTGAGATCTGAGTTCTGAGTCCGAATTCTTCCCGCTACACCCCCTGGATTCTTACCCCACCCACCCCATTCTTTCTCCCAAGGCTCAGAATCCCTTTTGTGGGGACCAGCGTTCAGCGACGGCGGGGCCGGAGGATCCGTGCCCCCCACGACCGGTTCCTAACCCGGCTAAGAATTTCCAATCACCGTTGCCGCCCCTGTATCTGGGACACCGCGAGGGTCAGGCTTGGGGCCGTCGCACCCGACCTGGGAAATCCCACCGAGTCACTGCTCATCTGAAAGCCTGGCAGTTAAAAGCGTGCTGCCGCCTCACCCGCTGTTTCTCGGCGATGCCTTTTCTCAGGAAGATGCAGGCGGGGCCCACGGGGACCTGCATGGAGGGACAGGGACGGCTCGGCAGGCACCAGGCTCAAGTCGGCTCCCCCTCCTTCCCGTCCCCCTCGGTGGCGGTGGCTGGGCCTCCTTATCTTCTCGGTCACTCCTCCGCCAACTCTTCCTGCCTCTCCCTCGGCCCCTGGTGTCCGAGAGCTGTGACAGCCGGATCAGAAATCTCTACTCGGGTTGGGGAGGGGATCAGAGCTGTGTCTGCCTCCCCATCTGGCTCCAGTGAGACGGGCGGGGATGGGGCGGGCGGGCGGAGGTGGGGGGGAGGCCAGTCTCAGGCTCTGACCTTTCATTCCCAGAACAGGACTGGAAAGATCATTGCAAAAATGGGGATTAGAGCCCGGGGCAGCCCTTCATTCACGTTCCGGGCGCTCACCGCAGGCCGGGCCTCTGCTGGCCTCTGGGCGGGTAAAGACGTAGAGGGCACGGCCCTGGCCGCCGGGAGCTGTGTGCCACCCGCAAGGGCCAGCTGGCGGATGCAGGAACCCAGGGACTGGGTCAGAACCCTGGCTTCAGGAAGCGGGCACGCGTCGCGACCAACAGGGTGCTGTCTGGGCTGCTTCTGCTGGTCTCTCTCTTCCGTCTCCCTAAATGACGTGGGGGAGGGGAGGGGAGGAACGAGGTGGGCATCCATACTGGCGAGGGGGAGAAGTCATAGCCACGTGTCACCGCCCAAGGAGGCAATGAGGGTCTCTACCCCGGGGGTCAGGAGGGGATCCAAATAGGGGGAGGTGCCCACAGAGAGGCGGCATGGCCCAGGGTGCCGGGTGGGAACGTGAGCGTGAGTGGAGAGAGGCGGCGTCTACATGACATCTAGCGTCTGGGGCTTGACTTCTAAATAGCACTCTGCACCAAAGGAACCGAGACCGGGAGACACGGCCGCTCCCATGACTGGAACAAGCAGGCAGATGCGCCTAGAAACAAATCTTGGGCCGTGAGGCCAGCACAGCGTTGTGGGGTCACAGCAAAGGCACACGGACGCCAGCCTGAACAAGCTCCACTGGCCAGGTCGGGGACCATTTGGAAATCCAAAGAAAGAACAACAGATTACATAGCATAACACAGGACACCAGGAGTCCCCACAGACAGGAACAAAAAGGGCCAAGCTTGACCACATTTACTTACACGGCACAAAGTATCCCCTTACAACGTACTAATTGCACGGGAGAGTCGCTCTGTAGGGGGGGGGACACGGAGCAGACACCATCTCGATCAAATGATTAAGACGAACATCACCAGGGGCACCCGGGGGGGCTCAGTCAGTTAAGCGTCCGACTTCAGCTCAGGTCATGATCTTGTGGTTCATGAGTTTGAGCCCCGCATCGGGCTCTGTGCTGACAGCTCGGAGCCTGGAGCCCGCTTCTGATTCCGTGTCTCCCCCCTCTCTCTGCCCCTCCCCCTCTCACTCTCTCTCTCTCAAAAATAAACATTAAATTTTTTTTTTTAATTAGGGGCACCTGGGTGGCTCAATCGGTTAAGCATCTGACTTCAGCTCAAGTCATGATCTCACAGTCCGTGAGTTCGAGCCCCGCGTCGGGCTCTGTGCCAACAGCTCGGAGCCAGGAGCCTGCTTCGGATTCTGTGTCTCCCCCTCTCTCTGCCCCTCCCCTGCTCATGCTCCATCTCTCTCTGTCTCAAAAATAAATAAAAACGTTAAAAAAATTTTTTTTTAATTTTGTTTTAAATTAAAAATAAATAAATAAAATGAACATCACCAGTGGGGCACGTGGGTGGTTCAGTCGGTTAAGCATCCGACTGCTGGTTTTGGCCCCGGTCGTGATCTCACAGTTTCGTGGGTTTGAGCCCCACCTCCGGCTCTGCACGGACAAGTGAGGAGTCTGCTTGGGATTCTCTCTCTCCCTCTCTCTCTCTGCCCCTCCCCTGCTTGCACGGTTTCTCTCTCTCTCAAAATAAATAAATAAATATCAATCAATCAATCAATCCTTCAGTTACACTGGCTACATTTCAAGGGCTCGGCGGCCGCGTGCGGATAAAGGGCATTTCCAGCCCTGCGGATAATCCCACCAGAAGGTGCTGGTTCAGACGGTTCCCATCTGTCCCCCGCCGTCCACGTGGGAGCTCCAGGAGCCGCGCCCCCAGCACCCAACACAGACTCTGACACCAGGGTGGGGGTTCAATAATTATTTATTGAAAACACAAACGACTGGTGAAATCCCGGATCCCAACTTAAACTGTCCCCGCGCGCGCACACACACATCTGACACTCAAAACCCACTCGACTGTGACACCGGATTTGCTGAACAACAGAGGTGATGCCCCCGCTGCCCCGGGGAGGGTGGGAGCCTAGTAGAAATCTTCCAGGTCGGAGTCTAAGTCCGCGCCCTGCTGGTTCTGAATCTGACTCTGCTTCTTATACAGAGAGGCCACCTGAGGACAGCGGGTGGGAGCGGGCGATCAGAAGCCCCGGGGGTACCCCTCCCCCCCCATTCCAGAACCCACCGCCGAGAAGCCGGCCTGGCCAGGCAAGCCCACCCGGGCCGAGGCCTCACCTGGGCACTGGTGGTAGCCTCCTCCGGCTTCTTGTCTTCGCGGACGCGAATAAACCGGGGGAAACGGAGGGAGATCCCCTTCTCGCTATCCACCTGGGGGAGGGGGCGATGATGGAGACGCTCCCGGGGTCTAGCCCACAGGCCACCTATGCCAGTGGTTTCCTATCCAGTCTCCTCTCCGCTCCCTCCCCTCCGGCCTCAGCTTCCTCGTCCACACAATGGGGCCAAGCAACAGGTTATAAAAATTAAATAAGGCAACAAAGTGCTTAGTTAGGACCATACCTGGAGCGTAATAGGTGCTTAAGAAACACCAGCTACCACAGCTGTTATTATATTATTATTCTTAGGGCCGAGAGGCAGGATAGCAGAGATGGGGTGCAGGTTCTAGAACCAGAGGCAGGGTGCGAATCCCAGCTCCCAACTCAGGAGCTGCGTGACCCCGGGCCAGTGACCTCCGCTCCCGGGGCTCTATTTCCCCAGCTGCACACTGGGGATGTTCAGTGTCGTGAGGACAGGACGCGTGCGTGTGAGTACCGAGCCTGTGAGCACAGTGCCCGCTTCGCACAGACGTTCCACAAACGCCGCTCCTGTCACTCGTCACCGGGGCACCCTGACTGTCTAGGGTGGAGTCTGAGTGAGAATTTTCGAAAGAGAAAGTCAACTTAAAAATAGGAGTCCCAGGGCGCCCGGGTGGCTCAGCTGGTTGAGCGTCTGACTTCGGCCTAGGTCATGATCTCGTGGTTCATGAGTTCGAGCCCCGCATCAGGCTCTGTGATGACGGCTCAGAGCCTGGAGCCTGTTTGGGATTCTGTGTGTCCCCCTCTCTCTGCCCCTCCCCGCTCACGCTCACTCGCTTGCTCTCTCTCTCAAAAATAAACAAACATTTAAAATGAATAAATAAATAAATAATAATAAAAATAGGGAGTCCCACTACCAAAACTGAAACAGGAAGAAATAGAAAATTTGAACAGACCCATAATCAGTAAGGAAATCGAATTAGTCATCAAAAATCTGCCAAAAAACAAGAGCCCAGGGCCAGATGGCTTTCCAGGGGAATTCTACCAGACATTTAAGGAAGAGTTAACACCTATTCTCTTGAAGCTGTTCCAAAAAAATAGAAATGGAAGGAAAACTTCCAAACTCTTTCTATGAGGCCAGCATTACCTTGATTCCAGAACCAGAGAGAGACCCCACTAAAAAAGAGAACGACCGACCAATTTCCCCAATGAACATGGATGACCGACCAATTTTCCCCAATGAATCCTCAACAAGATATCAGCCAACCAGCTCCAACAATAGATTAAGAAAATTATTCACCACAACCAAGTGGGATTTATACCTGGGATGCAGGGCTGGTTCAATATTCGCAAAACAATTAACGTGATTCATCACATCAATAAAAGAAAGGACAAGAACCATATGATCCTCTCAATAGATGCAGAGAAAGCACTTGACAAAATACAGCATCCTTTCTTGATAAAAACCCTCAAGAAAGTAGGGATAGAAGGAGCATACCTCGAGATCATAAAAGCCATATATGAATGACCCAACGCTAATATCGATGGGGAAAAACTGACAGCTTTCCCCCTAAGGTCAGGAACAAGACAGGGATGTCCGCTCTCGCCACTGTTATTCAACATAGTATTGGAAGTCTCAGCCTCTGCAATTAGACAACACAAAGAAATACAAGGCATCCAAATCGGCCAGGAGGAGGTCAAACTTTCACTCTTTGCAGATGACATGATACTGTATATGGAAAACCCTAAAGATTCCACCAAAAAAACCTGCTAGAACTGAGTCATGAATTCAGCAAAGTGGCAGGATATAAAATCAATGCACAGAAATCAGTTGCATTCCTCTACACCAACAATGAAGCAACAGAAAGAGAAATCAAGGAATCGATCCCACTTAACGGTTGCACCAAAAACCGTAAAATACCTAGTAATAATCTAACCAAGGAGGTGAAAAATCTATATACTGAAAACTATAGAAAGCTTATGAAAGAAATTGAAGAAGACACAAAAACATGGAAAAAGATTCCATGCTCCTGGAGAGGAAGAACAAACATTGTTAAAATGTCGATACTAGGGGCGCCTGGGTGGCTCAGTCAGTTGAGCGTCCGATTTCGGCTCAGGTCATGATCTCACAACTCGTGAGTTTCAGCCCCGCGTCGGGCTCTGTGCTGACAGCTCAGAGCCTGGAGCCTGCTTCTGCTTCTGTGTCTCCTTCTCTCTCTGCCCCTAACCCCCTTGCATTCTGTCTCTGTCTCTGTCAAAAATAAACAAACGTTAAAAAAAAAAATTAAAAAAAAATGTTGATACTACCAAAACAATCTACATATTCAATGTAATCCCTATCAAAGTAACACCAGCGTTCTTCACAGAGCTAGAACAAATAATCCTAAAATTTGTATGGAACCAGAAAAGACCCCGAATAGCCAAAGCGATCTTGAAAAAGAAAACCAAAGCAGGAGGCATCACAATCCCAGACTTCAAGCTATACTACAAAGCTGTAATCATCAAGACAGTATGGTACTGGCACAAAAACAAACACTCAGATCAATGGAACAGAACAGAGAACCCAGAAATGGACCCACAAACGTATGGCCAACTCATCTTTGACAAAGCAGGAAAGAATATCCAGTGGAATCAAGACAGTCTCTTTGGCAAGTGATGCTGGCAAAACTGGACAGCGATGTGAAGAATGAATCTGGACCACTTTCTTACACCAGACACAAAAATAAACTCAAAATGGATGAAAGACCTAAACATAAGACAGGAAGCCATTGAAATCCTCGAGGAGAAAGCAGGCAAAAACCTCTTTGATCTCGGCCGCAGCAACTTCTTACTCAACACGTCTCCGGAGGCAAGGGAGACAAAAGCAAAAACGAACTACTGGGACCTCATCAAAATAAAAAGCGAAGGAAACAATCAGCAAAACTAAAAGGCAACTGACGGAATGGGAGAAGATATTTGCAAATGACACATCAGATAAGGGTTAGTGTCCAAAATCTATAAAGAACTTCTCAAACGCCACACCCAAAAAAACAAAGAATCCAGTGAAGAAATGGGCAAAAGACATGAACAGACACTTCTCCAAAGAAGACATCCAGATGGGCAACCGACACATGAAAAAATGCTCAACATCATCATCAACCGGGAAAGACAAATCCAAACCACAATGAGATACCACCTCACACCTGTCAGAATGGCTAACATCGGGCTCTACTCTTGACAGTGTGGAGCCTGCCTGGGACTCTCTCTCTCCCTCTCTCTCTGCCCCTCCCCTGCTCTTGCTCTCTCTCAAACTTAAAAAAATAAAAATAAAAATAGGAGTTCGCCTTTAAATGGAAGTCCACGCCCAATCATAAAAGCATACGCTGGCTATATTTTTGAAGGACCAGAAGAAATCACAAAAGAAATCCATTTTTAATTCAAGATTTCTGGAGGGGAAAGCAAAGAGCGACCCCAGCGCCAGCCACAGGGTAGCGTGTCCCCCGTACGCTGACCCTTGAGAGCTGGTGTTGAGGACTGAGCCACGGGTGACAGAAATCAGCCCGGGGAATTTTAAACCTCGGTAGCGAGAAAATGGATTGAAGGAAGTGAAAAAGTACCATAAGCTTTTACCCAAAAGAACCGTGTTTTTAAAACTCACTGAAGAGCCAAAGGTGAGATGATTATATTAAAGGAAACAATTTCACTGTTTACTTTCTAAACCTGGGGAATTGCTTAAAAAAATAAAAAAAAATAAAAAAAAAAAGAAAGAAAAAGAGAGACTTTGACCCTGTTTCTGACACCCAAATAAAACCTAAGCTCAAGCTTTCCTGGCTATTATCAGCCGGGAAGCACAGGTGTGGGCTCCGTGATCCCCTGCCCATCCCCCATCTGGAAGGCTGACCCCAGGTCCCTCCCCCTGCACCCCGGCGACTCACCAGGCCCCGGGCAGCGGGGTAGATGGGGGACAGGGACAGATCGGCGCATTTCACCTCCCACACGGCGCTGGGGTCCAGCCAGTGATCGGGGGCCACGGCGCCGTCGGCCCGGACGTAGGAGCGTGGGGTGGGCAGCACCAGGGCCTGTGGGGAACAGCAGCGGGTGGGAGGAAGAGAGGGTCTTGGATCTCAAAGTCAAGGCGAGGAAATGGGCAAAAGGGATAGACGGAGACACAGACAAGCCTTAACGTAAAAGCCTGGGTGGGGACAGGGGGGAAAAGGTGAAGGGAAGAAATGAAGGACAGAGGCCCTGGGACCTGAGTTAAGACATTAAAGACAGGGGTGCCCGGGGGGCTCAGTCGGTTAAGCGTCCGACTTCGGCTCAGGTCATGATCTCACGGCTCATGAATTCGAGCCCTGTGTCGGGCTCTGTGCTGACAGCTCGGAGCCTGGAGCCTGCTTAGGATTCTGTGTCTCCCTCTCTCTCTGCTCACGCTCTGTCTCTGTCTCTCTCAAAAATAAATAACATTAAAAAAAAAATTTTTTTTAAAAAGACATTAAAGATAAAAGGCGCAAAGACAGGGACAGAGACCCAGAGAGAGAAGCGAGAATGTCACAGAGGCAGAGACACCAGCACACCGGAAAGGGAGTCTACCCCAAGATGCCTGTGACCATGACAACAAACAGTCCCAATTACATTACCAGGGGCTTACGCAGCCCCGCAGGGATCCGCTCAGGGCCAACTCGGGCACCCCTGCGGTAGCGCCGGCCCTGCGGCTCATCCCCCATCAGCGGGGGCAGGAGCGGGGAAGGTGGTGGAGACCCCATGACCCATCCCGTCGGCCGGCCGAGCTGGGACTCGAACCTGGACACGAGGGGCTCCCAAGCCAGCTCCACCGCCCGCTGCCCCCCTCCCAGCGCCCCGCCCCCACCCAGAGGGTGCAGGGAGAGGAGACGAGGCCGCGCTGCCCACCTGGAGGCTCTGGAAATGGTCCTCTAGCTCCTCGTCACTGAAGCCAGTTCCAAGCTGCGGGGGGGGGACAGCGGAGGTGAGAGGCGAGCTCGCAGGGCAGGCGGCCAGGCACTGCCCCCTGCTCCTGCCCCTGAGACCCGGCGACCTGCGCCTAGCGGAGGCCCCGCCCTCCCCCGGCCTAGCCGGCACCCACAAAACCGCAGAGGAAGCTGCAGGGGGGAGCCGGGTGCAGACCCCGGAGCGGGGACGCCCTCTCCCTGCTCTGTTCCTTCTGCCCACCTGCTGCCTTTCGCCTTGTGGAGAAACCCTTGCTCCTTCCACCCCGCCTCCCGGGCCCCAGGGCTCCCCCGGGGCTCCCCTCCCCCCCACCGGCCCCACAACCGGATGTCCTCTCCAATCTCAGCACAGCCAAAGCAGAACTCGCTGCCCGCGAATGTAGCCAGACAGCCGGCTTCAAACCGCAGGTAGAAAACTTCCCCGCGGGGAGGCCCGTTTTGGGGACGAGAGCCTGAAACAGCTTCCTACCTGTTGTCCGACAATAGCTCTTTCGGAAAACTGTGCTAGGTGCGTTCACGGCAGGGTGGTGGCGGGTTGGGGCCCTGAGATAATCGGCCAACTGCAAAGCCGCTTCGGCCACGGGTCACCCGGGCTGAGCATCGGTTTAGCGGACAGAACAAAGCCGGCCCCACGGTAGCCGGCCGACTACAGGGAGTTCGTTCCGCAAACGGGGGCGCGTGTTGAAAACTCAGCCGCAAGCGTTTGTCAACAGTCACGGGCCATGTCGCTAAAGCAGAGTCAGCGGCTAGTCGAGGGAGGACCCCCCCCCCCCAAAGTCAATGACAGACCCCCGGGTATCAGTTACAGGCCCCAACAGAATCCCCGACAGGGAAGAGTCATCAATTACAGGCCCCCAGAGGGAAAGAGGGAGTCCGCATCCTAGAAGACGTGACCGACCGCCCCCAGCAACTCAGCCAGTGAGAAACTGTCATCCCCCCCAAACGGACGCTTTTTTCCCCAATGGGTTTTTGTTCAGAACAACCCCTCCCAGCTTCTCCCTCCTTCTCCAAAGAATTACATTCCTCTCCTTCGTGGGACCAGCTGTGGTTCTGCCATTGTCTGCGTGTCCCAAGCTGCAACGCTCTGCTGCTTCTGAATAAACCCGTTTTCAAATAACGGTTTTGTTTTTATTTTTAGGATTATATTAGCCCATTCAAGTCGTGTTTATAAAAGTCCTGGGGACAAGTGCAAACACCCTAATATTTTTTTATCCCTATGATACTTAAGCGTATCTGACGGTATTTAAAATGGTACTTAGAGGGGCGCCTGGGTGGCTCAGTCGGTTAAGTATCTGACTTCGGCTCCGGTCATGATCTCACCTCGTGAGTTCAAGTCCCGCGTCCGGGCTCTGTGCTGACAGCTCAGAGCCTGAAGCCTGCTTTGGATTCTGTGTCTCCCTTTCTCTCTGCCCCTCCCCCCACTCATCCTCTGTCTCAGTCGCTCAGAAATAAATGTTAAAGAAATAATAAAAAAGCAAAAAAAAAAAAAAAAAAAAAGAAAAAAAGGTCCTTAGTGGGTAAAAAGTGCAAAAAAAAAAAAAACCTCATATACAGAGATTACAACTTTGAAAAAGTGGAAATAAGACTTTCCCTCAAATATTAGTAATTGTTACCTCGAGGCACTGGAATTATGGGTAAGTCTATTCTGTTTCTGTGGCAAAAGCCTCACATTTGTTGGGTCAACGACGTGTGTGGCTTTGAACAAAAACAGAAGCCACTGCATTTTCTAAGCTCCCTTGTGGATGGCGTTGGGAGCAAAATTCTGACCAATGCTACTTAAACAGAAGTTGCTTGCTGGCTGAGGCTGACACAGGTGGAACATCCCTTTGCTCAGGGGCCTTTCCCCTTCCTGCTGCTTGGAGCGTGGCCGTGATGGCTGGAGCTCCTGCAGCCGCATTAGGAAGGTGAGATTGGAAGCACACGACAAAGCCACTGTGCGGGGCGAGAGAAGCTGGGTCCCCCAATGACCTCGGAGAGCTGCCTGCCCCCCCTCCAGACTTCTCATTCTGTGGGAGAAAAACAAATCTCTCTGAAGCCATCACTATCTGTAGCTGAGCTCAGATATAGCTCATTCCTAACCTGATGTAGCTTCCTTACATCTTTCTACGCTAGTGTGTTTTTCTACGCAAAGCAAGAGTTCCTTGTGGGATCAGAAACAGCACATAAAAACTAGGAAAAAAAATAACGCTTCACAGGGAGGCCACGAGAGCCTCTTGGTTCAGGCCCCCACTAGGTTGAGTCGAATCGACTTCCCTCCAGCCTCCCGGCACCTTGCATATGGCCTGGAGCTCCTCACTCTCCTCGTCGTAGGCCGCCAGCAGGAAACCCCCGTAGCGGCCGGCCCGCTTCCCACGGCCCAGGTAGGCACCGATCACCACGAGGTCCAGGGTGTCGCCCACGCCATCGAGGTAGTCCTTCTTCAGCTGGGGAGGGAAGGCAGGAGGTGAGGGGGCGCGAGGCACGGACCTCGCTGCCGGAGGCTCATGGGTGGGTGGGAGGGGGGAGTCTCAGGAGAGCTCCCGGGAGAAGACCACGGATGGCCACCAGGCCGGGGCTGGACACAGGCCGAGCTTCTAGACTTCCCGAGTGAATGAGAAAGAGGTGACCAATCTAGGAAGGGCTAGCAGAACTGAGGACAGGTCAGAGACCTCGGGGGTCCCCGTGGGTCCCCCCTTTCCGTTGGGACGAGGCGCATTCCACTCTTTCACACGGAGAACATTTGCCATTTGTTCCAGGAACATTAACTCAGTGCCAGGCAGGGGCTCAGCCTTGGGCATGCGGCAGCAACAGTAAACGTTCCTCCCCTCCCAGTCTGGGGCGGGGGGGTGGGGGCAGAGGGACCACGGGCCTCTAACAAACCCACGGGGCGATCCAGCCGGCCGCCCTCCAGCTGGCCTCCTGCTGTAGTCCTCCCGCCCCTCTCCAGGAAAGCCTCCTGCCCGCCGGCTCCCGTTCTGCCCAGCACCCCCCACCCACCGTGCCATCCACCATTCACAGCCAGCCAGATGTCCTGTGTAAAATGACAACCAGATCACGGGGCTTCCTGCCTAAAACCACCATTGGCTTCTCAAAACCCTTAGCAGAAAACCCAGCGTATTTTACAGCGACCCCCAACATGCTGTGTGATCGGGGGCCCGCTCTCCACCTCGACCTCACCTCACACCTCGATCGCCGTGCTCCCTGCACGCGCCGAGCTTGTTCCTACCTCAGGGCCTTTGCACTGGCTGCCCCCGCCCTCCTGCCCCGCCCACCCTGCTCTGTTCCCAGATCTCCATGTGGCTGACCCTTTCCTGTCGTCCACGTCTCCACACAAGCGTCACCTCGGGAGAGGCCTTTCCCAATCACCCAGAGCACGGCGAGATCCTCGCTGGCCCCAGCTCAACTTGCTCTCTTCACAGTGCTCACTGCCCCCAACGTCGGCTCATTTATGTCCTGGCTGACTCCCTTCCCGCTGGCCCCACTCGACCCAGGGGCCAAGCTCTGAGCCCAGAAACTTCATCCAGCTTCCGCGGCGCTCAGGCTTGCGGCGCTGGGAGGCAGCGGGGACCGAGGAAAGGTGCCCGCGCTCAAACAGGGTGAGGTGTGGATCGGAAACCTGGAAGGCAAGATTTCCAGGCTCGGGAAGGGAAGCCGGGGCGGCTCACCTTGAGCCAGTTGTGTGATCTCTTGGCGATCTCGTAGGTGGCGTCGACGTCCAGGGTCTTTACCATCAGCCCCTCGCAGGAGTCTGAAGGAGACAGGGGAGCGTGGCCTTCGTGAAGCCCCGGGCTCAGGACGGCCAGCTGGCTTCCACCAGGGCAATCGCCCGGGGCGGGGCGGACACACGGCGGCCGGCCCCAGGCCCCCTCACCTTTCACGGACTGCTCCAAGAACTCGGCGATCTGGTCTGTGTCCTTGGTGTCCAGAGAGGTGGCGAAGACGAACTCGCCCTCCGTCTGCACGAAGTTCTCCCGGAGCAGCTGTCGGCGCCGGGAAAGGGGCTCGCGTACCAGGGACTGAGGGGGCAGGAAGGGAGAGGAAGGGGCGTCACCGTGGGAGTAGAGAGAGGATAAATCTGACTGGGGGGAGACGGGAAGGCTGTGTCACACAAGCCACCACGCAGGCTACGACGATCGCCCTGGGAGGGAGGAGCCACACCGGCCCAAGGACGCGAACCAATTTCAAGTAGAGGTCAAGAACACCAAGGGGGCTGGAGGCCGTTCAGTCCTGTGCCCTCAGGTGCGTAAGACGGGGCCCCCGGCCCTGCTGGAGCCAGAACGGACCGTTGTCATTGTGACTACAGTTCATTGTTTTGTTTTGTTTTTTAATGTTTATTTACTTGAGAGAGAGAGAGAGAGCAGGGGAAGGACTGAGAGAGACCATCCCAGGCAGGCTCTGCACAGTCAGCACAGAGCCTGGATGCAGGGCTCGATCTCGTGAACCGTGAGATCACGACCTGAACTGAAACCAAGAGCCAGACGCTTAACCCACTGAGCCACCCGGGCGCCCCCAAACGCTATCTTTCACAATGCATCGTAAAGGTGGGTGGTTCAGGCACCGGCCGGCGTTCAGCATCAGGACCTCGCCCGGCTTCCTCCATCGAGGCAAAGGGCGAACCGGCCTCCTGGGGAAGGAATTCTGCAGACCAACAAGACACTAACAAGAAGCCGCCAGACCGGTAAGTCACAGAAAGGCTGAAAAGACGCTCCGGTTCGTGAGTCGAGTGCAAGCAGTCGCCTTTCGGCTGCCAGATCGCTAAAGGCTAATTGCCTATAGGATGATGGTGGTGATGGCGACGCATTTCATAGAATAAACACCAGTACGCGTCAGCCACTACGCCTGGGTCCCACGGCTCCCTCTGTCCCGAAGCAGGAGGGGCAAGGAGCTACTGTGAGCTCTTTATCGTGGACGAGGAAGCTGAGACTCAGAGAGGTTGAATCACTTGTCTGCGGCCCCACAGCCAGGGAGGGAGAGCTGGGCTGTGGGTGACAGCAGGTGGCCCGGCTCCAGATTCTTAACCCGTGCCCTAGAGCAGCGGTGCTCAAACGTTCCGGCCTCAGCATCCCCTCGTGCTTTTTTTTTAATATCTTATTTTTAAGCACTCTCTACGCTGGGTGTGGGGCTTGAACCTACAACCCCAGGATCAAGAGTCGCCAGCTCTCCTGACTGGGTCAGCCAGGCGCCCCACCGACCTCACACCCTTGGAGTTTACTGAGGACTCACTCCAGAGAGCGTTTGTGTCCAAAAAAAAGGGTTACTCTCCCTGATATTTACCATAGAAGTGATACAGTATCAGCTACTACGGCCCATGTTAACGCAGTTGCCGTATTAAAAGTGGGAAACCTTAACATTTATGAATTCACTTCCGGGGCACCTGGGTGGCTCAGTCGGTTAAGCGTCCGACTTCAGCTCAGATCGCGATCTCGCCGTTCCGGAGTTCAAGCCCTGCGTCGGGCTCTGCGCTCAGAGCCTGCGGCCTGTTTCAGATTCTGTGTCTCCCTCCCGCTCTCGCTCTGTCTCTCTCAAAAAAATATAACTCCAGGGCGCATGTGTGGTTTACTCAGTTAAGTGTCCGACTCTTGATTTCAGTTCAGGTCACGACCTGTTTGTGAGTTCGAGCCCCTGCGTCGGGCTCTGTGCCAACAGCTCAGAGCCTGGAGTCTGGTTCGGATTCTGTGTCTCCCTCTCTCTCTCCCCCTCCCCCCGCTCCCACTCTGTCTCTGTCTCTCTCAAAAAAAAGAAAAAAAAAGTAAAGTAAAAAAAAAAAAAAAAACCCAATATGTTAACCCAACAACATGCTTTTATGAAACGTGCCTATATTAGAAAAAAACGAATGAGGAGAGGGGCATTACTTCACATGTTTGCAAACTCTTTAAAGTCGGGCTTTTTTTTTTTTTATGTTTGTTTATTTTTGAGACAGAGAGAGACAGAGCACGAACGGGGGAGGGGCAGAGAGAGAGGGAGACACAGAATGTGAAGCAGGCCCCAGGCCCCGAGCGGTCAACACAGAGCCCGACGCGGGGCTCGAACTCACGGACCGTGAGATCACTAAGTCGGGCCTTTGACGGAGCCGGACTCCCCCGTGTGTTCACCTGCTGTGTACAAGGAGGGCACGCGGCCAGAGACGGCTGTGACGTGTCGCTCTGGCCGCAGGGCAGGAAGAGGATCTGCCTCCCCCAGCTGTGGAGCCGGGAAGGCAGGCAGGGTCTCACGCTTCCCCAGAGAGGACCTGGGAGACCCTCAGGGGTGCTCAGACCACACCCTGAGAGCCGTGACCTGCGTGTGGCCTCCCAGCTCGGTGACGTGGAGGTCGGGAGGGAAATTCAGACCCCCGGCTCCCGAGCTCCCACGCCACCGCCCGTCACCCCCCAGGCATGCAGCCGGAACTCACCTCTCCGTTGAGGTAGATGAGGTCGAAGGCATACAAACAAACCTGGACCTGGATGTCTGCTGCGTCCACCTCCTGGGTTGGGGCGGGATGGAGAGCAAGGGCGGAGGGGGGCCGGTGAGACGGGGCCCGGTTGGTTTGCCTCCCGTCATGCCTGAGGCCGACACCTGTCACTGTCTCCCCTTCTCTCCAGCCAATGGGCCACACCCCCCCTGAGGGTGACCATGCTGCTGGCCCCAGGCTCTGCAGCGTGATGGCTCTCAGCTCATCCCAACAGCCTCATTCCCCTCTGCCAGGTATCTGCACCCCCAGCGTCCCCTGCAGCTGACGGTGGTGACAGGACACAATTCTGGCCAATGAGAGGAAAGAAGTTTGCTGGGGTACAGGTGGTGGGCAGGCTCCTGGAACAGATCTTCCAGAATGAGACAGAGACATAAGAAAGGGGCTCTTCCCCCTTTGTACTTTAGCATGCTGGGATGAGAACGCAATGGCTGGAGCTGGGGCAGCCACCCTGCCAAAGGCCGCAAGAACCGCATCACGACTGACACTCCGTCCTCCTGGGGACGGGGCGGGGCTGAGAGGAAGAGAAAGCGGGGGACCACGGCAGGCAGCTCAGGGCGACCGGGGCTACCTTGCGTTTGCGGGTGGTGAGCACTTGGAACGGCTGGATCTGCTTCTTCTCCCGGTCCCAAGCCACGGCTTCCGTGTCCAGGATGAAGGATGTGACTGATGGCAGTTTAATCTGAAAGGTGGAGGGGGAGACCCCGGGCTGCTGAGAGGTACGGGGCGAGGCCAAAAGGCAGACGCAGGGACACAAATGGCCTTTCCCTGTTTTAGCTCCCAAGATGCGCCGACATACTGATGCCAACTCACGGACACGCGTACGAGCACAGACCCTCTCTTCTCGAAGAAGGAAAAAGCGAACTTTTCTAAGACTTCCTACTTGGTGCCATAAGCACTCCCAGGAAGCTCCGATATAGACAACACCACCTGTGCCGACAAAAAGGCGCATCGGTGGCTGTTGCTTCTGGGAGACGGATGGGGGCGCGGCTTGGCACGGGACACAGGAAAGCGATACGGAGCGATGCTTACATGGAAAGGTTTTTTTATGTTTACGTGGGTGTGTATAACCTTATCCGAACTCACCAAGTCAGATACGCTAAGATCGGAACCTTTCGTAGGAACTACGTCTAGTTGGGGAGCCTGGGTGGCTCAGTCGGTTGAGCGTCCGACTTCGGCTCAGGTCACGATCTCACGGTCTGTGAGTTCAAGCCCCGCGTCGGGCTCTGGGCTGACCGCTCGGAGCCTGGAGCCTGCTTCTGATTCTGTGTCTCCCTCTCTCTCTGCCCCTCCCCTGCTCATACTCTGTCTGTCTCTCAAAAATAAATAAATGTTAAAAGAAAAAAAAAAAGAAAAGAAAAGAAACTACATCTAGTAAAACGGGTTAGAAAATCCAGGGCTTGGCAGCTAACAAGGGCTCCGCCCGTGCCTGTGAATCTGTTAGGTCAGTCCTCGCTGCTCTGGCAAAGTGCCAACGTCCTGATTAACTAGGGGCAGGCAGGAAGGGCTGTTTGACCAAGGGCTCCCAAAGCAGGCCCAAGAAGCCCCGGAAGCAGAGAAGCCCTTGCTCCGGAGCCCTCAAGGCCCAGTCATATTCTGACGGCGGGGCTGATGTGCGGGCCGGCTCCCTCTGCCCTCGTCCCGGCCACCTCTCCCTGTCAGAGTGAGATTCCGGTTTTCCCGGCCTCTGTTGCGCCACGGGGCCCAGTGCGGGACAGCAACCCCAAGCCAGAGTCGGCCGGGGGTGGTGGGAGGTATCCCGAAAGCGTGAACTTTCCTCTGGAGAGGGCAACAGTGGGAAGCCAGAACCCCCTGCCCGTCTTTCTGTCCGGAAGCATGGCAGGTATCTAGGGGCGGTCAGGGCACGAGTGTTGGGGTGAAGAGCCAACCAGCGAAGGACAGCAGAGGACAGAGACAGAAATGAGCCGGCTTCTGGAGGGCTTTGGTGCACAGCTGAGCCTGGGTAGGGCCGCCCACCCCGATCTCCCCGAGAAAAGAAAAAAATCACATCTGCTTAAGCCTCTGGGAGTCAGGCGTTGCGTTATTTGCAGCCAAACACACTCCCATCTCCTTGTAATTAACCCCCGCTGCTCCCCTGTCCCCTGTAACTGCAGCCCCTGCCAGAGGGGAAGCGGGTGGCAGACGCCCACCTTGGGGATGCGGCTGATGATGTCCGGGTACTTTCCGGTATTGTCTTCCTGATTCCTGCTGAAGATCTTTACCTCCCCGCCTTCCAGGACATGGATCTGTGGCAGCAGGGGACGGGAGAGGGAATCAGAGCCCGGCCCCTCCCCACGGCCCCTCTTTTCTCTTCTGACCCCACCTTCACCGGCAGAAGGTTCCAGAAGCTCTGGAGGAGGAACTGGTACAGAGACCGGAGTAAATCATCTCCTCCATCCAAACAGCGACTCCCACCCATTTGTGGAAGCCCCCCCGCCCCGTGCCCCCTGGACCCCACCATCACCTTCCTCATCCTCCCTATCCAACCCCCACGCCCTGCCCCCACCCAGATGCCGAAGTGTCTTGCTATGTCTAAGAGGATTTGCCTGGTCTCAAGCCATAAATATCATTCTGATTTTATGGTTAATTCATTTTAAAACAGCCTGGTCACGGTCCGTATGTGCCGCCTTAAACGTACGTGATCTCGACAGCTGTGTGGGCGTGGGCTGTAACGTACAGGACTTAAAAATACGCACGTATCTTAAAAATCACGGTCACTACCGTAAAATCCTTTGGTCTCTTGTCTTTTCTCAGCAGCCTACAGTAAAACCTTGGATTGCGAGTGACTTGTTCTGCCAATGTTCTGCAAGACGAGCAAACACTTCTCGTCAGTTTCAACTTGGTAAACGAGCGATGTTTGCAGCACGAGCACTCCGTGACGCCGAACGTCCCATGAGCACAACTGAGCCAATGGTTCTTCTTTGTCTCTCTCTCTCCCTTTCTCTGCGGGATTGTGATCGTCTCCCATGCTCGGGTGCTTGGTCTCAAGCCACGGTGTTCGGCAGAAATCAGTGGTTTTTCAGAATATTGGAAGGTGCCCACAGCTGGCATTGGCGTATTTTTTGTCATTTCGAAGCACCTATGGACAGTCCTTTGCTTTTCCGTACAAGGGTAAGCTTAGAGGGGCGCCTCGGTGGCTCAGTCCGTGAAGCATCTGACTTTGGCTCAGGTCAGGATCTCACAGATTGTGAGTTTAAGCCCCGAGTCGGGTTCTGTGCTGACGGCTCAGAGCCTGGAGCCTGCTTCTGATGCTGTGTCTCCCTCTCTCTCTCTCTCTGCCCCCTTCCCCACTCATGCTCTCTCTCTCCTTCAAAAATAAACATTAAAACAAAACAAAAGAATAAGCTTAGGAATGCTTTGCTTCATTCTAGGTCGGGCTGCCTGCGAATATAGACCCTTTCCTCTGCCGCCTTATTGTCAGTTACGTGAAATACAATATATGACCAGAGTTTATCACTACTGTACCGTAGTGAAGAACCTCCGTGCGGGCGTATACGACGGCCCCCACGCAGAAAAAGGCTGAAAAGAAAGGCAGGAAGAAGGACGTGATTACGCTGGAAGTTAAGAAGGAAATCATGGCGAAGTACGAACGAGGCAGGCGAGTGACCGAAATTCCAAGATTTCATAAGAAGTCTACATCTCGTCTCCAGAGGAGGAGGAGAAAAGGGTGGAGGAATCCTTCACTTCAGATGCGATCCATGGAGCCCATAGACAGCAGTGACTAGTGACAGTGAAAGTGACAGTGATAGTGAAAGGCGTCCTACACAATAACCCTCCCCTCTCTCGTCTCCCTCACACCAGCCACAGAGGTTTTCAAAGGTAGGTGCAGGTTAATTTGTTTTTCTTTATATTCTGTATTTTCCTTGCTATTTTGCGTTACGTTGCAGTATCGTAATCATTTTTTTTATTTATTTTTGAAGGAGAGAGAGACAGAGCATGAGCAGGGGAGGGTCAGAGAGAGAGGGAGACACAGAATCTGAAGCAGGCTCCAGGCTCTGAGCTGTCAGCCCAGAGCCCAACATGGGGCTCGAACCCACAAACTGTGACATCATGACCTGAGCAGAGGTCGGACGCTCAACCGACAGAGCCACCCAGGCGCCCCCGTAATCATTTTTATATGAATGTTTTTAGGTCACGGAAGAAATCACCTGAGTTTCCATTATTTCTTATGGGGAAATTCGCTTTGATATACAAGCGACTAGGCCTACAAGCAAGTTTCCGGAACGAATTATGCTCGAAAACCGAGGTTTTACTGTATTTTGAAGATCGATGATGCTGACTCTCCAAGTTCACTGCTTGTTAAGCACCACACGGTGTCAGCCCGACACCTGCTCATCCATCCAGGCGACAAACGCTGGCTGGCCCCGGCCGGCCCCACCAGGACAGAAGAGACCCAAGAAGCGACCTTACAGACCCAACCAAGGGCCCACGGGTGTGCCTGGCGCTGGGTCACACGACACGTGCTTACATCACCGCACCGAAGGCTGTATAGACGCCTCCCGTGATGGCTGTTACACTGACCCCCCCCGCCAGCCGGGCGCGTGCAAAGCTGGCATTTCTCGAACGCCCACTGCAGGGGGGTCGGGAATGTTGATGGTTTAATCAAATAAAATCGGCTTTCAGATACCCGGGGGAGGCGGGTGTTAACACACCCTCTACGTGAAGGTGGACGTCTCTGGCATGAGCCGCTACGAGCTCGGGTCTGACCCCCCCCCCCCCCGGGCCCCGGCTCTCTGGCACTTTCCCTTCTGCCGAGGGAACGCGTCCACCCCCCTACCTGTGCCCTCTGCCCGTCGTATTTGTACTCGCAGGTGAAAGCCGCCTCCTCAAAGCGTTTCAGGACCTCGCTGACACCGCGGGTGGGGTGTGCCAGCATCGGTTTCAGGGGGACCCCTGGGAGGGGAGGAGCGAGAGTTAGGGTGCCCTGGGGGTGGGCCAACCCCGGGTCAGGGAGGGGTCTGTGGCACAGACAGCCCGTTGTGCCCCAGGGCCCATTCTCCTTTCCCACCGCGAAGAGAACACGCCCTCCCGGGGCAGGAAGGGGGGGTGGCCTCCCAGCTTTGGGACATTCCCAGACTCCCTTGCAGCTAGGTAAGGCCACGTGATTAGGATGCGTGTGGTAACGATATGCGCGCCGTCTGGGTCACATCCTCACCCCTCTTCTCTCTCTCCCTCCCTCTTCTCGTTATCTAGAAATCCGAGCCATCCCTGGTCACGCACGTTAGGGTGAAAACCTCTGGGAAACGAAGTGACAAGACAGAAACCTAGGTCCCCGGGGGCCCCTGGGGGTCGGTGGAGCCCAGCCACGCATCCTCCCTGATCCCTGCCTTCCTCTGGACTCTTACGGGGTGGGCGGAAGAGGCTGTGTGGCCAGACCCACTGCCTTTTGGGGGATCTCTTGTTACGGCAGATTCCCCCACGCTCCTCCTGATACAGATGGGGCCTCCAAACAAACAGATGGGCTTCAGCATGGGGAATGGGATTCGATTTTGGTGGTGACAGGAACCTACAGGTTCTCAGGGGGACGAAGAAAGCTAAGGCTGGGAGGAGGGAGTGGGGCCCGCAGGAGGCCGGCCCCGAGCTCCGTGACCCCACGGCCGGCTCTGCCCAGGGAGGGGCTGCGGCCTCTCCTGAGGGCCCTGTACCTGGGCTCAGCCTGCAGTGCTCCGGGAGGTGCTCCAGGCCGTGCTCCAGCAGCACGGGGATGATCCGGTCCAGGTCGGGCACCTCGCTGGGGCGGGGGCAAGAATGAGCAGGTGTCCTTCCAGAACTCCCGCAGCCTGGAAACCCTGTTCTCTGGCTCTGAGATGCGCCGCTGTGAGCCTGTCACCCTGTTTGTTCCCTCCCATCCCCGACTCCCTTGGTCCCAACTCTCACGATCCTCCCTCAGTGTCACTACACATCCCTCTGTTCCCCTCGGCTTGGGCCTGTCGTCAGCCCTGTCATCGTGAGACCAGCGGCTCTCCACCTGAGCCACACGTAAAAGGCACTCGGGGATGGAGTAAAAAGTTCAAGGCCAGGCTCCGCCTCCGGAGATTCTGATGTGGGAGTGAGGGGCAGGGTAGAGACGGCTGTCCTGGCCCGCGGTTCTGCAGGGTTCACGGCCGTGTGCCCGAGCGGGTGCCCCCAGGGTTTCCGTGCAGACACTCGCGGGCCCTCCTGCCACTGTCACCGGGCAGTCACGGTCCTGCTGTGGCCAGGTCCTCCAGGCGGCCCTCCCCGGAGCCCTTGCTGTCACTCCATGGACATGCTAACGCCCCGCTGCGCGTCAGTCACAGGATCCCTCACCGTTTGCCACCTTCCTAATCTCTGTCCCCAGCCTTGTGTCCGGCCCCAGTCCCGTCCGGATGGTCACTAGCGCTCACTAGCCACCGGCCCCTCCCACATCGCCAGCAGCCCTCGGTGCCAAGCCTCCCGCCCCTCCAGCTCCCCCCCCCCCACCCCCGCCCTCGGCCCTTGGCCCCAGATCTCACCAGAACGTCTGCTTCAGGATCATGCCCTGTTCCTCCAGCCACGTCTTCCGGGCCTCCGCTGTCCGGCCCTTCCCAGCGTCCACGACAGCCGGGGGGAAATCTAAGACCAGAGCCACCAGCGGAGGCTTTGGGATGGGCCCGACCCCTCGGCTCCCCCAGGGCGGGCGGTGCTGGAGACAAGGCTGCTAGGGAAGGAAGGGGCCTGGAAAGGAGCTGGGGCGTGGACTTTGGGAAGGGAGGGCAGCCCGGGCTAACCCGAGCGCCAGGCGGAGACAGCCGCGGGGCCTCACCTTGGCCGGGGGGCGTGAGGCTCACGGCCTGGGCGAGGGCGGCCAGCACTGACTGCTCTGCCAGCCCGAGGCGTAGCCGTCCGCTCAGGGCTCTGGGGAGAGAGCAGGCGAGAGGGCTTGTCAGCACCGCCTTGCCCTCTACCCCTTGCGCCTGCCTCCTCCGGTCTCCCAGAACCCTCTGGAACACTCTGGAACCCTCTCCTCAAAGCCAGAACACTCTTCAGGGCTGGAAGGGACCTGAGGGGTCACACAGCCCCAGTGAACAGACAAGGAAACTGAGGCCAGGCCATAGCAGCCATGACTGCTGGTGTTCTCTGGGGCAGAACAAAGTGCCTCCCGGGGGCCTTTGCGGCTCACCTCAGACGCCCTCTGGGGAAGCAGTGAAGCTTGGGGAGGGCGAGCCGGGGCAGAGCGGGCCACAGACTGTGATGGGCAAGGTGTCCCCCACACAGGCCTCGCTCTGAGCCGGGGGTCTCGGGCGCGAGGCTTTTCCTCCTTGGGCCTCCCCTCCTGCCGACCAGGCTGAGGGTAACAAGGCCTGCCCGGTAGGGCCACGGGGAGGAAGTGATGCACTGACACATGCCACGCCGGGGACCCGAGAAACACCGCACAATGGGGGACGACTACGATTTTGTTTTCACTGTCGTGGCGACCGCTTGGCTCCCGGCCCATCCTGCACCTGCTGAGGCCACGGCAGACACGGCTGATCAATCACCTCACCTTTTACCCACGAGCCCCGGGACGACACGAGGAGAAGAGCCTAGTGGGGACGCCCGTGGCCAGTCCCCCGCTCCTGCCACCTCCCCCAGCCTCCCGGGCCCATGCCCACCTGGCGATGAATCGGGCTTCTGAGTGACGGCAGGCGACAAAGAGGCCTTTGATGACGTCCATCTTCTTGGCTGTGGACTGAGGCGGGGCAGGCCAGTGGGTGTCTGGGGCGCAGGGTGAGGACCCCGCCTCCTCCTGGCCCGCGAGCCGCCCCACCTCTCCCCACTCCCAGCGCCCGGTCGCGCTCTGACACAGCGAAGAAGGCCGCGTCCGGCTCCCCTCCGGCCCCACCTTGATTCGGCCAGTGTCTACTGTCCCGTCACATGGTAGGAACAGAGCAGGTGTCAAGGGCAAGGGGAGAACCCCCTGCCCGTCCCAAGAGTCCCCACAAGCAGGACTGAAGCGACCCGGCCACCAGAAGCACCCCCCCCCCGCCACCCCCCGTCACCACCCACCCGGCGTGTCTCCGGGTCCCCAGGGGAAGGGCCCAGGGTCTGGGGCCCGGGGTGGCCGCCTTGCCCACTCACAGCGCTGCCGGCGAGCCCGGCGATGTCTCGGAACTTGGCGAAGACCCCGGCGGCCGTGAGAGCGGGCGGGGGCAGCATGAGTCTCTGGGTGCTGCGGCTGTTCTCGGCCACCAGCCCCACGTCGCCCTTCTCGGCCGCCTCGGCCTTGACAGACTCCAGCTGCCGCCCTTGGGGTGCAGGGAGCCGGGGCTGAGGGGGCCGCACCGCGCCGCGGGTCCCCACAGGACCCACCCTGCCCCTCGCCCGCTCCCCCCCATGCACGCTGAGTCCCGGGGGCCCCGCCCACGTTGTTCTCCCCACATCTGCCACTTCCCTGGGCACCTGCTCCCTCCACACCCTCCTCCCAACCCCACGGCCCCGCCTCCAGCCCCGCCTCCAGCTGCGGGGCCTCCCTCACCGGAACCAGCGCCCCACCAGTCTGTCCCGTCCATCCGGCTCTCTTCCCCACCTCCAGAGTCCCCTCTCCCATCCCTCACGCGCTCCCCACCTCTCCCCCTTCTCCCTCTGAGCCCCCTACGCTCCAACGGCCACCACACGCCCTGCTTACCCGTGGCCTGGGCCACCGCCTTGAGGAGGACACCGTCCCCGACGCCAAGCTCCAGGCCCTGCTGGGGCGGCCCGAGGCGGTTGAGGCTGAGGTAGAGGATGGGGAGCAGGTCTGGGGGGGACAGGGCCACCACGGAGCGCAGCAAGTTGCTCAGTGTCTCCACCATCCGGAGCCTGGAGGGGGGACGGGGTGTGAGCGGCTGGCAGGTTAGGGTCAAAGCTGGGGGTGGGAGGGGAAGGGACCCGGGAGAGGAGAAGACAAAGGGCTTGAGCCCAGGCCCGGGCACAGCCACAGGCTGCTGGTAGGAGGGTGAGCCCGGTCGCTGCTTACGCCGGAGACCGGGAGGACCATCCAGAGAGGATGATGGGAGCACGGAGCGCTGTCTAGGTGCCGGGGGCCGCTTCCAAGCATCTGTGTGTTTCCGCTCACTGAAATCTCACGGCTCCCCCATCACACAGACGCTCCTATCACCCCCACTGCACAGATGAGGAAACTGAGGCGTAGAGCCACCATGGAACTTGCCCGAGGTCACAGAGCCCGTGCGACTCAAGCCGAGAGGTGACCCGAGGCCGTCTGCTCCAGGACCCGCGCTCCCAGCCACTAAGCTGCGCGGGCTCTAGAAGCACGACCACGTTAGGGACGCCCAGGCGGCTCCGTGGGTTCAGCGTCCCATTCCTCACTTCGGCTCAGGCCACGATCTCCCGGGCTCGCGAGTTCGGTCCCCGCATCAGGCTCTGTGCGGACAGCGTGGAGCCTGCTTGGGATTCTCTCTCCCTCTCTCTCTCTCTCTCTCTCTGCACCTCCCCTGCTTGTGCTCTCTCTCTCTCTCCCCCTCTCAAAATAAGCTTTAAAAAAAAAAAAAACAAGTAAAAGTACGACGCCTCTGTCTGTGTCACGAAGTCTGTACGAACGTGTGCACGTTCGTTAAGCGCACACCCAGGCAGCCTGACTGGACAGAGGAGCTCAGTCTATTCCCGTGGAGGAGACACCGGAGGAGCACGAAGCCCGCCGAGCAGACCCCCCAGACGTGACCGTCACGGGCGGACCCACCAGTGGCTCCGATGCTGGCGGAACGGCTTGCCCCCCAAACTGAGGTCTACCCGGAGCCTCACGATGGGACTTTACTTGCCAGCTAGAAAATAGTGCGGTAACGGTTTCAGGAGTAGAATCCTCAACTTCCTTTTTTTTTTTTTTTTAAAGTTGATTTATCTTGAGAGAGAGAGAGAGTGAGAGTGGGGGACGGAGAGAGGGAGGGAGAGAGAGAGTCCTAAGCAGGTGCCACACTGTCAGCAAGGAGCCCAACACGGGGCTCAAAGCCAACAAACCGTGAGATCACGACCTGAGCCAGAAGCAAGAGTCGCACGTTCAGTTGACTGAGCCCCTCAGGTGCCCCGCCTGAATCAGCTCTCGAGGAAACGTCACACAGACCCAAAGTGAGACTTGTGCAAGGTCCCCGGACTCGTCGAAAGCGCCACAGCGGGGAGGCTGGACCAAGAAAGACCGAGGAGCGTCGAGGATGGAGACAAGGAGACAGGGTGACCACGCACCACAGGCAGGGGTCAGGGTCAGGGCGAGGGTCCAGGGTGGGTCCCGGCCTAGCAAAGCCAACGCAAAGGGGGAAACCAGCCAGACACAAATGACGTCTGCGCGTCGCATAACAGCCCGCGCTAACGCTGACATCGCGGTCTCGGTAACCATCCCCTTGCCGGCGTAAACACGTCAACGTTAGAGAAAGCCGATCACGGGTACGTGGGGGCTCGCTGTGCCATTTCTACGATTTTTCTCAAAGTTTACAGTTATTTCTAAAGACCCTAAAAAAAGGTTGTAAAACCCTCCAACTGGGGATCATGGGGACTGGACAGTCACGCACAGTCCTCCTGAACTCAGTGACTGCCGACAGCACCTCCTAAAAGTACTTACTAGGCACCTCGCTGTGCCACTTTGGCACCCCCTCCGAGCAAACCTGAGACGGGTGATCTTCACTTTCCTTACGCAGAGGCCGAAGCTCAGAGAGGTCAGGCCACCCACCCACGGTCACACAGCCAGGAAGCAGCGCCCACTCCCAGACCTGTCTGCGCCCAGGGCTGGGCACTGGCTCCGCCGCCCACAGGTCTGGCCTTCCCGGCCCTTCCCGCACCCTCTGGGCCCCAGAGGAGGCGCCTCCCGTGTTCACAAAGACACACGCTGAAGCACTGGGAAGAGCCTAAACACTCCGCGATGTACGAAAATGAAAGAATCCCACGGCGCGGTTAAAAGGGGTGAGACCTACTTAAAGCAACATGGAAAGATCTGGAAACAATGCTGATGGAGCATCAGGGACCAGAATGACGTGGGCCCCTTGACAACACCGATTGAATACACGGAGGGGGGGGGGGGGTGGGGCGCAGGATGGGGTGGAACGGGGACCAGGCCCAGGCAGCCCAGGGCCCCGAGGGCCCTTGCAGTGCTCACTGGGAGTGGGGTTCTCACTGTACCCAACACCCGGACCTCCTCACGGTAAGGGCGAGGAAATCAGCTGGGCTGCGGCGACTTCTCACCAAATGCGGGTAGACGGAGCTCATGTCATAGGGAGGAGGCGGTGTCCCCACCCCAGGGATCTGGGTTCTCTCCCCTACCACGTCTCGTTCTGATCAACAGAAACAGACAGAAGCACGGGGCAGGGGCCTTCCGAGCCTGGGGCCCAAGAGGCCTCGCAGCTGCTCCCAGGGCCATGGCCATGAGAGGGAGGGAGGGTGAAGGGGCCAGGCAGCAGGAGGCGTCCCTCCCCCCCCCACCCCCCACCCCCACAAGGGGGGTCCGACAGATTACCGAGCAGAAACCTCCTCAATCTTCTCAAATGTCCGGGCCACAGCCAGGTAAGGGACCCTGGGGGAGGAAGAGAGACACGGGGCAGTGCATACAACCCACGCCGTCCATCGTCTGTCCACCTGCCTCCCCACGCTTTCCACGCTGCTGCCTGTGTCCCCTGAACGTGGACACGAGGGACGCGGCAGTTCCCTCCAACAGAGGCCTCCAGGGAGAGGCACCCGGCGACAGGGGCGCGAGGAAGGCAGTCGGGGGCGGGAGAAGCCTCACTTCTGGCCCGGCTTCCAGCAGGCGTCGTCGACGGGATGGTAGTTGTTCTTGGCCGGGTTGTAGCCGGGGGGGTCCAGGGGTCTGTGGAGGCAAAGGGGAGATCAGACACCTGGGGCAAAGCAGAGCCGCTCCTTCAACTAACACTTTCTGGAGCACCTGCTGTGCACCCGACACCGTTCTAGGCACGAGGGCACACAAAGGAACGAAAACAAAGTTGGTGAACCTGGAGCTTCCACTCTAGTGGGAGAGTCAGGGGCAACAAGACAAAACAAGACACAGAAGCAAACAATTTCGATATTACGAACTATTTAAAACAAAGTGGTGGGGGGCACAGTGGGATAGAAGGTGCTAGATCTGAGGAAAAGGTAGGGAAGGAGATGTTTGGGCAGAATAACCTGGGGCGTGAGCAGACTGGGTATCAGAGAGAAGAGAACTCCAGGCAGGGGCAACAGCCAGTGCAAAGGCCCTGAGGTAGACACGCACGTGACACGTTTAAGGAATGGAAACGTGGCTGGGGGCGTGGCCAGCATGATCTGGCTGCTTTTTACAGTCCATTCTAAGAGGCTAGGGAACCCTCGGGTTTCCCAACCAACGTCTCCCTTACTTTCTCTGGATGGAACAGCAGGAAAAGGGTGCCGTCTCTGGGTGCTGCAAAGTGCCAGGCACTGTGCTCAGAGCACTGCCTCTGTTCGCAATGAGCCACACTAGGGACTCTTCTAACCCTGTTTCCCAGATACTTGTAGGTGGGAGTAGCTGCAGCCGACACAGGGTCATATGACAAGCAGCGCAGCCCCAGAGATGGCGTTCCAAACCTCCCCGTTCTAAATGCCTCCGGAAATGCCTCACACTGACTCTGCTGGAGCCACTCGCGGCCAGACTGTGCAGTCAGACCCATCTGGGTTCCCGTCCCTGTTCCCTCCTCGAGCAGCCGCGTCACCCTGAGAGAGCAGTTTCCTCTCTCTGAACCATGGTGCCCTCGTCCGTACCACGGAGCTCCCAAGAGTCCCCACCATCACACGTTGTCGTGAGGGTTAAGAAATTACGGTGAAGGGGGGCTGAGCGTCCGACTTCGGCTCAGGTCATGATCTCACGGTTTGTGAGTTCGAACCCCATCCGTCTGTGCTGACAGCTCGGAGCCTGGATCCTGCTTCGGATTCTGTGTCTCCCTCTCTCTCTGCCCCTCCCCCGCTTATGCCCTGTCTCTGTCTCTCAAAAGCAAATAAATAAATGTAAAAAAAAATTAAAAAAAAAAAAAGGAATTATGGTGAGGGCGCCCCCTCCTTGGTGCACTCTATGGGGAGCTTTTTAAAAAAGTTTTAGTTAATTAATTTATTTATTTTGAGAGAGAGAGAGTGTGTGTGTGTGCGTGTGGGAGGGGCAGAGAGAGGGAGAGAACCCAAAGCGTAGAGCCCGATGCGGGGCTCGAACCCATGAAACGCGAGCTCACGACCTGAGCCGAAATCAAGAGTCACATATCTAACTGACGGACCCACCCAGGTGCCCCTGTGGGGAGTGTGTTTAAAATGACCCGGACTCCCCAGCCTCAGGCCTGTATCTATCTCAAAACTGGGGAGGCACAAGAGGGTGGGAGAGAAGACTCGGGAATTTTTCCAGCTCTTGTGCGAACTCTGATGCACAGACGGGGCTGTGCGGCTGAGCCGGACGGGGCGTGCGTGGGGCTCCGCAGGGGAAGCATTTCCTAGGTGGTGGTCGTCCCGGTCGACCGTACTGTTCTTATGAGAGACAGCACAGCAGTTAAGAAATTCTACAGCCAGGGGGCGCCTGGGTGGCGCAGTCGGTTAAGCGTCCGACTTCAGCCAGGTCACGATCTCGCGGTCCGTGAGTTCGAGCCCCGCATCAGGCTCTGGGCTGATGGCTCAGAGCCTGGAGCCTGGTTCCGATTCTGTGTCTCCCTCTCTCTGTGCCCCTACCCCGTTCATGCTCTGTCTCTCTCTGTCCCAAAAATAAATAAAAAACGTGGAAAGAAATTCTACAGCCAGGCCGCCTGGTTCAAATCTCAGCGCGCGGGCCTCACTCCCCACCCGTGACCTACGCGAGGCACCGACGGTAAATTAATACTAACAGGAACAACAGTAGCAGCTACAACCTGCTGAGCTTGGCAGTGGCCAGGCCCTAGCCAAATGTTTCCAACCCTCCGGAGGAAACTGGCACGGAAAGGCTAAGGCACTTCCCCAAGGTCACACAGCTGGCCGAGGAGGAGCTGGGGCTTCTCACCACTCCACGATACCGTCCTGCCTTCAGGCCTCACCTTCCTCGTCTGTGAAATGGGGATACCGACAGAACCTATGCACAGTGACTGCTGGATGAAAGCGAGTGTGTTCACCGGTATCTCCCCATTTCCGAGGTGAGAAAAACTGGACGTCCCGAATGTTTGTCTGTCTGCCGGAGGCAGCCATCGGAGATGGACGAGTAATCAGGCTTGGAATGGAGTCGGAAGAATGATCTCGGTATCACGTGAAATAGGTAACAGGACGGGGGCGCCAGGGTGTCTCAGTCGGTTACGAGTCCGACTCTTGGTTTCGGCTCAGGTCAGGAGCTCACGGTTCGTGGGCTCGAGCCCCTGCATCTGGCACCACGCAGAGCCTGCTTGGGATTCTCTCCTTCCCTCTCTCGATGCCCCTCCTCCCCCCTCCCCCCCCCCCCCCCGCACATGCTTTCTCTCTCTCAAAATAAACTTTAGGAAAGACAAAACCAGCCAGGATACAAAGCCTTGTAGGCAGTAGGCCACCGATTTCGTCAGAGAAACTTTTTTCTGGACGCATAAGCACACGCACGTACCCAGAAGGCCAGACGGGCCAGAACTGAGGAGGAGCACGCCCAGGATTCAGGGGGACCCAAGTCCTAGGCAGGCCCTACCCCCGTCTTCCTGCGTGACCCAGGGAAGCTAACGCAGCCTCTCTGGGCTAATGGTTCCAATGCCTGTGAAATGGCTAAAATGCCCTCTTCTGCCCCAAGAGTGCTGCAAGATGAAGTACGACAGCGTAAAAGGAACCTTTAGCGCTCTACCCGACGCACAGTAGGTGTTCAAGAGGAGCCAGCGGTTCCCATAGCGATGTCGTGTGCTGAAACGGTGCCCTTTACTCCCGCCAACAACGTCTCCACTGGGGCACAAAACTGCTGGTAAGACTCCCCAAAACATTTTTATCGGAATAGTTCACCGGACGGAGCCTGCGTGGCTCCGTCGGTTGAGCGCCCGACTCCTGACTTCCGCCCGGGTCGTGATGTCGCACTTTGGGAGATCGAGCCCCCATCCGGCTCTGCGTTGGCAAGCGCGGAGCCTGCCTGGGATTCTCTCTCTCCCTCTGTCTCTGCCCCTCCCTTGGTCGTGCACGCCCGTGCGTGCACTCTCTCAAAATAGATAAATAAACTTTAAAAAAAAAAAAAAAAAGAAGAATTATTAACTGTAATCACAGCTTTTCAAAAAATTCTTTGCGTGCTTTTTTTTTTTTTTTTTTTTGAGAGAGCGAGAGAGAGACAGGGTGCGAGCGGGGAGGGGCAGAGAGAGAGAGAGGGAGACACAGAATCCGAAGCGGGCTCCAGGCTCCGAGCTGTCAGCGCAGAGCCCGATGCGGGGCTCGAACCCATGGACTGCGAGATCGTGACCGGAGCCAAAGTCGGACGCCCAAACCGACGGAGTCCTCCAGGCCCTACCGTAATCACAGATTTTTAAAGCTAAAAGAATTTTTGGTGATTATCGGTCTCGTCTTTACAGGGATAAAATCAAGAGAATTCGGACCCACTGCGCTACTCCCTTTAATGCCCTGTCCTCCCTACTCGACGGTCGATATCAACTCACCCTTTGGCCTCCTCCTTTCTAGGGGCGCCAGGTCCCTCTTCTTTCCCTTCTTTCTTGGTCGCCGGCTTCCGGGGGGCTGGGAATGAAGTCAGGAAACTGTGGGCCCTTCCTCCCAAGAGCCCCCACTGCCCAACTCCTCTCGGCCCATCAGGCCAGGAGAGAGGGGTCAGGCCTTCCGTAGGGCAGGGGTAGGGCAGGGAGTGCTCCGGAGAAAGGCCCACCGGCCTCCTCCCCGCGCGGCTGGGAGCTGATGGGCGGGAGACACTCACCGAAGAAACTGCTGACTGTCTTGGGAGCTCTGGGGGGAGGCTTAGCCTGGTCCCCCTCCCGTGCTTCCTGCTTTCCGGCCACCTCAGGCTCTGAGGTGCTGTCTGTCGGGGGCTCGGCTGCTAAAGCGAGACACAGGGTCAGCTGGAGGCGCCAACATCCAACCTGAAACTTCATTTGTAACCCCAGGTCATTCTGACGCCCCAGGTGGAAAACGGCCCCCGTTCTGCCCCTTTCTCTCCGCGCGTAAGTTTTGAGCCTCTTGGGCCTGAAGCTTTTGCGTCAAGTACTAAGGGTTCTGCTCGGCATCTGGCCTGAAACTGGAGACGTTATGCGAACGGCGGTAAAAAAAAATCTCAGCACGATTAGAAGAAAACACTCCCGCTTCTCCTGCCATTGCAGCAAATCGGATGCGATTTGTGTCCTCAAAATGCACCCGTGGTGTCCTTTCTCACACAGGAGTCTCACAGACGCCCAGCTGTGGGCTTGTGCTCTGGCCTGTGAGGGTAACTGTACTGTCTAACTTCATAAATTCCCTCTCAGTGAGCAGCACTTAGTACCTGTGATTTCGCAGAGATACAAATATCTTACTGGAGGACGCCCAGCTTTTTTCTTTACCCACACACACAGGGGGGAAATTATAACCGTAAGAACGGTAATAAAACCTACGACTCCCCTAGAATTTTCATCTTTTTTTATGTTTATTCATATTTGAAAGACAGAGCACGAGCAGGGGTGGGGCGGAGAGAGAGGGGGACACAGAATCCAAAGCAGGCTCCAGGCTCCGAGCCGTCAACACAGAGCCCGACACGGGGCTCGAACTCACGGACCGCGAGATCGCGACCTGAGCCGAAGTCGGACGTTCAACCAACCGAACGAGCCACCCAGGCGCCCCTCCTAGAATTTGCATTTAAACAACACATTTGAGGAGCTATGTCGTGTTGAAAATTAACTGGCCTCCGAAGACATCCGACCCAAAGCCAGAGAGCCGGGGCGGGCTGGAGGCAGAGGACTGGAAACTCACGGGAGGTCTCTAAGTGCTCAGCGGGCGTCGTGGGCCGGTCCCCTTCTGCTTCCTCCTTTTGGGCCAATTCAGGCTCTGTGAGGCTTTCTGTTGGGGTCTCTGCTTTGGATAACAGACAGAAAAGTCAGATGGCAAGAAAGAATCACTCTGACTCCCCCAAGGACATTTCAAGTCCCGAGACGGTCAGCCCCCAGCTATTCCTGTGCACCAGTCAAGCTTATCTGTAAAGTGACAGGAGGTGTGACAATCCGTTCTTGGTCAGCCCCAAGCACGGCAGGACCCCCAACACAATCCAAACCCTGTGTTCCTTTGCCTGGGCAACCAGACCTGGACACAAACAGCCAGTACTGTCTTAGCAACTGTTAGAATTATTCACTGCACAATACCACCAGAAAGAGTCCCAAACGCATGTGATAACCTGATATGGGTAAAAAGTAAAAATTTTTTAATTTTTTTTTTTTCAACGTTTATTTATTTTTGGGACAGAGAGAGACAGAGCATGAACGGGGGAGGGGCAGAGAGAGAGGGAGACACAGAATCGGAAACAGGCTCCAGGCTCCGAGCCATCAGCCCAGAGCCCGACGCTCACGGGGCTCGAACTCACGGACCGCGAGATCCTGACCTGGCTGAAGTCGGACGCTTAACCGACTGCGCCACCCAGGCGCCCAAAAGTAAAAATTTTTTAAACTGATGGGGCGCCTGGGTGGCGCAGTCGGTTGAGCGACCGACTTCGGCTCAGGTCACGATCTCGCGGTTTGCGAGTTTGAGCCCCGTGTCGGGCTCTGCGCCGACAGCTCAGAGCCTGGAGTCTGCTTCGGATTCTGTGTCTCCCTGTCTCTCTCTCTGCCCCTCCCCCTCTCATGCTGTGTCTCTGTCTCAGAAATAAATGAACATTAAAAAAAAAAAAAGCATGTGAACTTGAGAAAAACGTGCCTTAGTATCAAGAAGCTACCCGCCCTCCCGTGACCCCACGCACTAATGCTGGCTAAAAACGCACAATTCACAGTACGAATGGATACCGACTAAAAATGGCCAACAGGAAGTCACGTGTGCCCTGGGGAAGTTGAGCCTAACAAACACCGGCAGTGGGAAAGGCTATAACTGGTAGAATCTCACACGGGCCCCCAAATGACCAATGGATCAGATCTTTACGGTGGCATTCCCCCCCCATTTCATATGCACAGAGCTGCAAGTCCCCCCCCCACCACCACAAGGTAGGATGGTTTAAGGTTCCAAGGGGAAATGGCGACATCTGGTGGAGACTGCAGGAACTACTAGCTCGAGGTATCAGATTCCAGTATCCTTTGACCTCTATCCTTGGATTACCTTTCTGCAAAGCTGGGCTTTCATTGGTGGCCGTGGTAAAAAAACAAACAAACAAACAAACAAAAAAACCCAACAACAACAACAACAACAAAAAAAACTGCACAAAAATCAATGTGGAACAGGAAACCAGGGGGGCAGTCTTCAATCGGATTCCACAGTTTGAGAGATTGTGCGGAGGCCAGGAGACATCCTATTTAGTCACTGATCGTGACTAAGGACGGACCAAAAAAATAACTGCTTTCCCTTTCGATGCGCGCGCGCCATTTTCTCCAACGCCCAGGTTTCTAGAACATAAACAGTCGGCTGGACGTAACTACTTAACGGACGGAGCCACTGAGGTCGTGGCCTGGTTGGGGGGGGGGGGGGGGGGGGGGGGCCAGAAAAAAAAATCCCTGAGACACTAAGGGCGCTGTGAGAGGCTGGGGATCTCTGCTTCCTGATAAAATCTCTCAGGAAAAAGACGTGATAGAGAGGAAACGATTTTCCGTCAAAACAAACAGAAGATAAAAATGGGCCAAACTGTGTACGAATTAACACTAAATTGAAGAGGCCCAAGGAATGGATTTCAAAATGCTCTCACAACAGTGACGCCTATGCTGGGGGGGGGGGGGGGCCGGTTCTGACGGCCACATCTGGATCCAGGGACACAGGCATCAAATCGGGGATCCTAACACCCCGTCCCATCGGAGAGGCCCCCACCCTTCCAGATTCCCGCCATATACACACTCTCTCCCTCTCTCTCCCTCCTCCTGGTGACTCACCTTCTTCCTTCTTCCTCTTTGCCTCTCTGTCCTCATCCTTGCTCTGTTCTTCCAGGATATCTTGAATCGGCCGTTTAGGAAGCTGCTTCCGAGCTGGGAAGGCAAAGGGCACGGTAGGGCTGACCTCGCTGGCCTGTCTGCCCCCCTCCGCAGTGAGCTCAGGCCCATCGGTGATGGGGGCCCCTGGAGAAGTCTCTGGGACCCTCCCCATTCTGCCCCGAGGCGGGCCTCATCCTTCAAGCTGTGCTGCCTCCTGGCTGTGTGACCCGGAGCAAGTTACTTAATTTCTCTGTGCCTCGCTCGTCTGCCTGTGCAGAGTGAAAACAACCCCCAAAAGTTAGTGACGCGGTGATGCGCTCGGCTCAGGACCCAGGGAGGACTCTAGCAGACCCCCTCAGTGCCCTGCCTGCACCCCTAAGACCTGACCATCAGTGCGTGTCCCGGATGGCTCTTCCGGGGCCTCAGACGTCTGCGAGAGGCCAGGAAGCAACGGGTCCCGCGACGGGCCCTCGCTAGTGACTCCCGTAAACCAAAGGAGCCACCGTGAACGTCCATCTTCTCCCGGCTGGGCCGCCTTCCCTGAATCCCTCACGGTGTGCGTTCTCTGTGCTTCCCAAAACAAACGACTCGCATTTGCACTCTTGTTCTGGAACTTTTGAGGCCGCTTCTAGAAGACCCCAAGCGGATGCTCAAGCGCGGTGAGGGATTCACCAAAAAGGCAACTGCAGTCTTTTTTATCGCCATCTGTCACCTTCTCCCCGGCCTCCTGGACCCGGTGGCTCCTGCGCGTGGCCGCAGCAGGGACCTGCTCTCAGCCGCGGCCGGCACGGTCCTCCTCCTCGCTCAGAAAGCCGCCCGTGTCTCCCCACCAGCCATTGAAGGATAGAGTCTTTGGATGTGGGCCCCTGTCCTACCTCACCTCTCTCCGGCTGACCTTCTAACTCCTCCCACGCCACATAACCCTTTCTTCCCACCCCCCACCCCCCACCCCCACCGCCGAACTGCTGCTGTTCCCAGACACGCCACGCTGTGTCACAACTCCGGGCCCTGGCACGTGCTGCTGCTCGGTGGCCCTCTGGGGCAAAGTTCAGAGGTCATTACCTCTAAAAAGAATTCTCCAGCCCCCCTCCCCCCAACCCAGGGCCGATCTCAGCGTCAGCCCTGAGCCACTCAGCTGTGCCGTCATGACCCCCCCACCCCCGCAGCCCTCCGGTGGCGCCCCAGCACCCCCAGGACGGGCCCCGGGCCCCTGGCCCAGCACGTGCGGGCCTCCGCGAGCCAGCCCCGCTCTCCTGTCTCCCCGCGCACTGCCTTCAAGGTCTCCCTGCTCCCCGAAGTGCGTTTCATTCTCCAGAAACATTCCAGGGTGTGCGATCCCCGGAGCGCCCTCCCGAGGCCTCCGTACAGGCTGCTCTTGGCCGCATGGCGCAGTCAGCACCAATCCCTTTCCAAGGCTCAGCTCAAGGTGTCACTCCCCCCGCGCTGGCTCAGTTCTGAGCTCCCACGTACGTACAGTGCCCTATTCCCACCGCTATTGTTTTTCTTTTTTTTTTTTTCGTTAAAAAAAAAATTGGGAGGGAGACTGGGTGGCTCAGTCGGTTGGGCAACCGACTTCGGCTCAGGTCACGATCTCGCGGTTCATGAGTTCGAGCCCCGCGTCGGGCTCACTGCTATCAGCACACAGCCTGTTTCAGATCCTCTGTCCCCCTGCCCCCAACCTGCCCCTCCCCCGCTCGTGCTCGCTCTCTCTCTCTCAAAAATAAAAACAAACATAAAATTGTTTAAAGCTTTTGTACGCGAGTGTAATTAACATACGGTCTGTTAGTTTCATGTGTCACAACTGCGACACCCGTCGTCCGCCATCACACGAGGGTCTCTCACCTGTGCTCCCCCTGTACGAGACCTTCCTGATCCCTCAGGGGACACAGGTGCCCCTCCACAGGCCGGCTTCCAATGGACCTTCTCCAGTGTCCCTGCTCGGTGTCCCCAACCCTGTGCGCTGAGCTCCAGCACGCCAGGGCATCGGTGCCCTGAAGGGCCTTCCCGCCGCCTCCTTCCGTTAACTCTCTTCCCTCCCCGTTCCCTGCTTGTTTTTCCTTGTCCTTCAGGGCTTGGCTTGGGGAATCTCTCTTCCACAAGCCTCCCTTGCGTCGTGGCCCCGGCCCCGTGCTCCCGCCGTGAGCTGCGCTGCCTCCACGATGGCACGTAGCCACGGTTAGAATAACCAACACTTCCTGAGCCCTCACTACGGGCCAGGCCCAATTCCAAGCACTTTACGCCTGTTTCCTCTTAGTCTCTGTATGGTAAATGCCCAGTTATGGTCATCTCTGTCCTACAGATAAAGCAATTTTCGCTCAGAGAAGGTAAGTCATTTACCCGAGGTCACACAGCCAGCGGATGGTGAAGCCATGCTCTCAACCACAACATTAAGATCAGAGCTGGGACGAGGGTGGCCGCCTGGTGCAGAAACCCTCGCGTGCACAAAGAGGAGCCACGGAAGGGGCATCCTTCCTGTGTGTCCTTACCTGTGCGCCGCTTCGGGATCCCCGTTGGGGAGAGGCCCGCAGGAGAGGTGTTGGAGAGGGGAGGGCTGCCCTCGGGAAATGTGACAGGGCTGGGAGGGGAGACGTGTGGAGAGCCTGGGGCCGGCTTCTGGAAGGCAAAAGAAAGAGCAATTCTACAGTGAGGGGAGGAATAGGGGCCACCTCCTCGTCGAGGGTTCAGTCCCAGTTCAGGCCTCCTCCTCTCTTACCTGGGCCTCACTCCACCCTCCTGTGAAATTTCATGGTACCAGACTCTCCCCATCACGGACACTAATTTTTCTAAATGGACTCTTTTTTTCTCAAGTAGCAGAACTTTTGACTTTTAGCTAGGCATATGATGGCCCAACTAAAAACCCCATTTCCCAGCCTCCCTTGCAGCTAGTGTGGTCAGGAGTGTGAGAACCTCACTTCCCAGCCTCCCTTGCAGCTAGGTCTGGTCAGGAGTCTGAGAACTACACTTCCCAGCCTCCCTTGCGGCTAGGTCTGGTCAGGAGTGTGAGAACCTCGCTTCCCAGCCTCCCTTGCGGCTAGGTCTGGTCAGGAGTGTGAGAACCTCACTTCCCAGCATCCCTTGCGGCTAGGTCTGGTCAGGAGTCTGAGAACCTCACTTCCCAGCATCCCTTGCGGCTAGGTCTGGTCAGGAATCTGAGAACTACACTTCCCAGCCTCCCTTGCAGCTAGGTGTGGCCAGGAGCCTCACTTCTACACAAGGCAACATAAGGGAAAATGATGCACACTTCCCAAGGAATGTCTTGCCCTTCTCACTGGCTGAATATCGACATTCACTTGGACAAGAGCATCCAGGGATAAAAATAATGGTATAGACGCAGCCCGGGTCTTCGACACGGAGAGACTGGCACACTCATCCTGGACTTTCTGTGCTCGTTAGAAAGAAATTCCTACCTCGTATCTTGGTTTCAAGTGCTACTCTACTCATTTTACAGGGCCCCCTGCCAGTTATTAAGTGATCGCCCCTCAGCTCTCAGCCTACCCCGTCCCCTCTCCCTCACGACGCGGGGACTCTGAGAACCCCCTTCCCACTCTGCTGTGGCGCTGTGCATCACGCGGTGCCCGAACGGGGCCCACGCCAGCTGGATCCAACTTACGGTGTTTCCGACGCTCACGGGGCCTGCGACGTGACGCCCCACAGACACCAGCCCCCTCCGCCCGGTGCCCCTTCCTCAAAGATCTGACCAGGCCTTCGGGGCACCACCTGTAAGCTCAGAGACCCCGGCACCCGCCAGCCAGCGTCTGAAGGTCTGAACTTCGGCTCTCCGCTTCCAGGCGTGGTGGCTGCCTCCTGCGGTGACTACCCCCACGCTGCCTGAAGGAGTTCTCCCTTCACCCCTGCAGTCACCCACTTGAAAACCGCATTCCCGGTTGGCCATTCTCTGTATTAAACTCTCCGTTCAAATCACTCGTGTGGTCTCCCGCTCCTCTTTGGACCCTCATGGATACGGGCCCCAAAGGAGGGTCGTGAAGGCTGCCAGTGGCCCAACACCTCTTCCGTCTCTCTCCTGCTCAGAACCGGTCCAAGGATCCCCAGCAGCCCCAGGGCAAAGTCCAAGCTCCTGAAGATGCCCCCGCTACTCCCTGGACCCCGTGAATA